>NW_028327175.1:188534124-188887624 GCF_987537825.1 Furipterus horrens
AGTTTCTCTGCAGATCAGGCTCTCAATCACAACCTGTGATATTTCTTTCTTATTTTCCAGCACAAAGTGTCCCTCAAGTCCACACCAGGTTTCTCAGGCTCTACTACCTCATTTGGGAGGCAAGCAGAAATTGTGTCACAGACAGGAGGAAGTTATAATGGCAGCTTACGTTCGTTTGGGGCTCATTGGAGAAAAGAGGTTCAATTCTGAGAAGTGTGATGCCTAGCTGAGAGACCCAGTGTTCCAGAAGAATGCAAATAAACCCCCAGAGCCACCATTGGAAGAGTTCTTTACCCTGGCTCAACACAATTAAATAGATGCTGGGTGTGACAATTCTAGTCACACTGGAAAGCATCGGGAGCAGTGGCGAAATTTAGAGCAACTGGAGTTTTCATAGGCTTAAAATTCAGGCCAGGTGCAGGAGATGTATTAAAATTTCTGGGCTTTGTGGGGAAAAGATGATCTGTTGGAGCTCCTCAACCTTAATTGAGCTTTTTCTAAGTCCTAAGGTAGCAGGAGTGACTTGGTAGGGGAAAAACAGAAAGACAGGCACCAAGGAAACCTCTCAAAACTTGAATTGGGGAAGTAAAACTAATCTTCTTGGTACATACTATTTTAAAACATTGCATCTTCTTGTGCTGTGCTTCACATTACTCTGTGCTCTTTACTCTAGAAAAGAGTCTTGAAAATGCCCCCATCAACAGTTTCTAAACATCATGCAAAGCCTCTCTACCCACCACTCCCCTCCTTCCTCACACCCAGGACCTTCAAATGGACTTACCTGATAGCTGAGGCTCTGGAGACCAGAAAAGGGCTCAGGTATATAACTTTTTTTTTTAATCAGTCAACCCAGCCCAGGCCTGGGTGTCTGGAGGTCTGGACTTCCTTGTCAACATGTTCCCTAGCCTGTACAATGCTGGGACACTGAGACCTCATTGACATTCTGCTTCTGCTTCCTAGCTAGCTGTTGTAGCTTAGGGCAATTCACTTAACTTCTCTGGATCTCTGTTTCGCCATTTGTAAAATGAAGGATTTGGAACTAGGGATCCCCACATTTCCTTTTAGCATAAAAGGCCCATGATTACCAATGACCTGCTCAAGCCTCATTTCCTCATATTTTCAGCAAAGCCATATCTGCTTCTCTACTTCATAGGGAGGAAATGAAAGTGCTCAGGAAGCCTTAGAACATAACACAAATGTCAGCTATCAGAATTCTTTATGCAGCTCTTTCCTCAGAGCATGTTTTTCATATCTTTTACCATTTGTAAGTGCAATCCCGTGCCTTACAGGAATCCTAAAATTCAGTCCTGGGTTTGGTGAAATGGGAGGCAGGATGTCAGAACAGGTAGATGAAGTTTCTGCAAATGAGAGTAGCCTCTGAAAGGTCTTTTGAAGGAAGTGGGCTAAGGCCCCCCCTCAGTCTCCAGAGATGGCATCTTCTTGACCCTTTCAAAGGTGATGAACAGTGCTTCCTAAGGAACTTACATTCTCAAATATGGCTTTGCCTTAAGAATTGAAAAGACCGTGCAGGGTTCCAAGGACAATAATGGTAAACGGAGGTGTTTATCTTTTGCCTAGCACCTGTGTATTTTCAAGTAATTTACCCACATGAATCATTAGCATTCCCAACCCAAGTCAACCTTTGTTCTTGCCTTTGGAATAGAGGGAGGTGATATTGTCTGAGCTTTGCATTCAGAGAAAGCACCTGGATTGAGAGTGACAGTCCCTCTGTCCACAGCTGGTGGAATTCTTCCTTGCCACCAGTGACAAACCTTTTCATCTCTTGTCCCCCACTACAAGGACTCCAGTGGTGCTATCTCAGTGCCTTAGCATCACTGGGTATCAGAACACGAATGGCTCCTTAACTTCCTGCAGGGGCCAACCCTGCTTATCTGCTCTGACTGTTGTGGCTCAGTTGGTTGGGCATCACCCCACAAAGTGAAATGTCCCCGGTTCAATTCCAGGTCAGGGCATATGCCTGGGTTGTGGGTTCATCCCTGGGTGGGGCAGGTACGAGAGGCAACTGATCGATGTTTCTCTCTCACAGCAGTGTTTCTCTCCCTCTCTTTCTCCATTCCCCTCTCTCTAAATATAAATAAAATATGTTTAAAATAGTGCTTAATCTTGAGGGGTACAGGGAAGACATGTATGTCTATCTGAACGCACAGCACAGAGTTTCCATTGCCACCTCTGAACAGCTGTCTCATCCGAGACAACATTGTGGCCCTTCCTCTTCTAAATTGGAATGGGTCATTCTTAAGGGAAATGAAAATTGTAATTCCCTCATCTTGGATAGAATGAGTTAAAGGGACAGACTCTCTCCTTTTCTCTCATCCAACAGCTAAATTAACATAAGTCCCTAAGCAAAGGGCTTTAGGAAACGGAATGTTAGTTAGTAAGCAATTATAATGTGAAATGGAAATGTACATTGAAGACCAGAAGCCTGGGCAGCTCTACACTTCAGACGTTACCTACCCTAAAATAGAATACAGTGCCTTTGCCAAGAATACAGCTGTTTCAGCTCCATCTTTTCCCAGGTCAGGCACACAATAAATATTTGTGGATTGATTTGGTGGGTAAACATTCTTTGCACTTGGATACTTGTCCGTTTTCCAGCTTATTCCTCTTATTTGTTATTCTTTTTGAATGTTTAGCAAAGATGCAGCTGCCAGTGTTACCAGTGTTCGATACAACTGGAAGGAATGTTGACCATAGTGACTGTCATCTGGATTTTCCAAACTGGTTTCACCAGTTCTGGGTATCTTGGCAAAAAAAAGTTTCTGTGTTTAAATAAGTTGGGAAAATGTTTTTCAGCTTCCTACTCTGGTCCCGCAAGAGTCTTAAGGTACATTAGCTTATTAAATAAACTGAGAAGAGTCGAGGGGAAAAATAAACAGTTTTAACTTTGTTAAAATGATGTCTTTCCAAGTCACTTTGATTAGGGAACAGTCCCTACCATATATTGTGTGATATCTGTTAAAGTTCCACAAATGTATTCTCTTTGGAAAATATCTTGGGAGCTACTAATTGAACCCAATTTCTAAATTTTACTGGTGAAAAAACCAGAGGTTCTCAGAGGGACTGAACTTCTTGTAGGTAGTTAGTAGGGGAGCTAGGACTAGAACCCCATTTCTTGAATTCCTTGCTCAGGTACTGACATTCTGGGCAAGCAATAGATAGCTAGTGAAGGTTTTTATTTTTGTTTGTTGTTTGTTTTTTGTGTGTAGAGGAATAACAACAGAGATGATTCCCAGGAAGAGTGACTGGACAGAAAGGATAAAGCAGGGAAGGGGCTCACCTAGTGAGGGAGGAAGCACTTAGGATCTGGACATACCAACCGGTCAATCAGAAAATCCTGCCTGAAATAGTGCCTGAGTACTCTCCTGAGAAAACAGAGCCAGCAGAAGGTTCTGGCATTACCTCAGGGGTTAGGGAACAAGAAAGAAAAAGAGACTAGTCAAAGAGAACCCTAGCCAGGAGGAAGACACAAAGAAAAACCACAAGATGTTTCTTTTTTTTAAAAAATTGAACTAATTGGGATGACATTGGTTAATAAAATTATATAGGTTTCAGTGTACATTTCTATAATAATCATCTGCCTATTGTATTGTGTGTTCACCATCCAAACTCATCTTCCATTACCATTTAGTGCCTGCCCCCTCTTGTAACCACTATCTTGTTGTCTGTGTCTAGGAGGGTTTTTTTTTCTTCCATTCCTTCACCTTTTTCAGGAAGGCCCCCACCCACCCTCCCTTTGACAGCTGTCAGTTTTCCATATGTATGAGTGTTTTTATTTTGTTTATTTTGTTCATTAGATTCCACATTATCAGTGAAATCATATGGTACTGGTCTTTCTCTGCTTGGCTTATTTCACTTAGCATGATGTTCTCCAGTCAATCCATGCTGTTGCAAAGGGCAAGGTTTCCTTCCTTTTTATCGCCAAGTAGTAGTACATTGAGTAAATATACCACAGCTTTTTATCCACTCATCCACTGATGGGCACTTGGGCAGCTTCCAAATCTTGACTATTGCAAATAATGCTGCAATGAAGATGGGGTATATATATGCTTTCAAATTAGCGTTCCGGGTTTCTTGTGATATATTTCCAGTAGAATCGTTATGTCATAAACACTATAGTTTCCTCAAGAAATTAAAAAAGGAAAAAAAAAAAAAAAAAGAAAGAAAGAAGGAGGAGGTGGTAGTTTCAGTGACGACATTATAGCCAGAGCTGAGAAACCCAGTCTTGGAATCTGGAGTGTGTCGAGTTTGAACCCTAGCAAAGGGACTTCAAAAAGGTTTTGAGTCTGTTTCCTCATCTGTGAAATGGGCGTGATTGCCATCTCAAAGGTTGAGAGTATTCACTAAAATAAAGTCCTTACCTTCGGGTTTGCACACCTTAGGAGTCAAGGAGTGAGCAGAGACCACAGCGAGAAAGAAATAGATTAAGGTATTCCCTTGACTGTGTCCCTAAATGGGGGCAGGGACCCTGAGGGATCAAAGCCTTTATTTTAAGCGAATTTGCTTACTGCCCTGTGAAGGGGAACGGGTGAGCTGCTCAAGACAGCCTCAGCCTAGTCCCCACCCCAAGACACTACGCTTTCACCCAGGCTTCCATCTCCCCGCGCCTCCCAAGCTCCCCAACTCCAGCTGCTCACCGGGCTCCCACTACAGCGACCGCTGGGAGCCAGAGGCGCATGCGCCTTCCTGGGCCCTTGCCCAGCTATCCACGTTTCACTTCCCTCCCTTTTCCTCCGCAGCTCCAGCTCCAGCGCTACGATTGGCCAGCCGACTTCCACGCCTTGTCCAATAAACGCTGGCCTCTCACCCCCGTGTTACTGGGTAGAACAAAACAAAAACAGAGCAAGAGGGGCCTGAGACGCTAGAGGAAGAGGCAGAGGCTGAGGAGTAGGGTCAGGTCAGCGGACCAGGGACCTGGGCGAGCGGCAGCAGCGGCGGCAGCGGCAGCAGCGGCCCGGAGGGTCAGTACCGGCTCATCTCGCACGCTCGGGAGGACGGCGCCCTTTCCCTCAGCCCGGGTCTCTCGGATGCAGCCGCACGTTGGGAGGGGGAGGGGGCGTGGAGGCCGCGGCTCGGTCTGGTCAGGTCCACGCCTGCGGGGCTGCAGTCCGGCCGCCTCCTCTGAGCCCCGCTGGCCCGGCTGTGTCCTCCCCAACGCCCCGGGCTGCGGGGCGTCGGCCCCAGTTTCCTCCTTCTGGGCCCGGGCCCGGAGCACGGCGGCACGGGCCCGCCCCCTCCCGGACCCCATCCCGGCTTAGCCAGGCGCGCGAGGCACTCGCCGGAGAAGGCTGCTCCTTGTCCCCGCGAAGGCCGAGGTTTCGTTTCCATTTGGGGGGTGGGCGTTGGGAGGTGCGGTTTTGGCCTGACTGAAATCCTGAGGGAGGCTTGCCCCCTGGTTTCCTTGGGCGCCCTCTGAAGAGGTGCCCCTCTCCCCCCAGCCCGGCCCGCCCAGGCCCGGCCCAGCCGCTCCCTCCCCGGGGCCCGTCGGGACTGGCGGCCGCAGGGGTCCGGGCCTGTGCCCGCGGTGAGGAAGCGGGTGCCACCGCTGCAGAAGGGGCAGCGCGCTCGTCGTGGAGCCGGGAGGCGGACACGTGCCCGACCCGGCCGTGCGCGAACTTTGCTTCGCCCTTCCTACGGCAAAGGGTCGTTTTCGGTGTTTAGTTTAAATGAAACCTCCCAGAGAAAGCAAAGACGGGAAGGGAGCCCCATTTTTTGGTGAAAAGCACGCTGTGTAGCATTTGTCAGATTGGTGCTGCAGCGTACACGGGAGGGTGTTACATGTGTGGCGTGTTTTTGCAAGAGCTTCAGAAAGCGGTTTGCTGAGGGCAGGACCGCCCGTGGCCCGGTGTCCCGTGGGAGCCGGCCACGCAGCCAGCAGCGCTGCACCGTCTACAGCTGATGAAGACAATTAACATTGGAGCGCTGTGTAAACGGTCACCGCCTGTTTTTATTTATGTTTTTACTCTTGAGTGTTAGGATTTTGGCATTCTTGCGAATGTAAGGCTTTTTAGGAAACCATTTAATATATACTTTCAAAAAATAAAAATAAAAAGGAACCACTGCCGATGGTTGTAAATTTAATTATTGGTGTTTATGCCTTTAACATTTCTTCATTATAGGTTATTAAATTCCCTAGTATCTCTGCAGACCTCTTTGAATTATATTTTGATTGGTTTTTCTGTTGTAGTAATAAGAAAAACAGTGGCTAGGAGTGCAGATATAAATGATGCTCTTGATATTTTCTGTGGTGCTTACTTTTGCATCATTGTGGTTAAATACTTTTAGCTGACTTTCTTTTACGTTGCTAATCAGCTGTGATAATAGCCCGGGAGTGAACAGAGCAGATATTTTCTAGTTAACATATGGACTGAACTTCAAAAAAGTGTCAGAGCGGATTATCAGGTATATTTTGGGAAATAGATGTTTGGAGGGGATTGGGTGGGTGGGCTGAGAGTCTTTTAGGGAATGTCTTGGCAGCTGAAGACTTCAGAGTCTATGTTTCTAATTCTGTGATACCAACGTTGGAAAACTGAAAACGGTGTTTCATTTCAGCCTTAATTTTAACATCCGTGTGGTTTTTGTTTTCTTATTGAAACTTAATTTTGTAGTTTAGTACGAAGGATAGGGGTTTAATTTTTTTGCTTTGCATTTTTAAAAATTTGGTATAAAGGTATCTCAAGGGTTGTTAGGTAAACTGGGTAGAAAACCCACTGCTTTGAAGAGAGGAAAAACAGGGAACATATCTTTAACCTTCTCCAAATGTCTGTGTTGCTATCAAGTTTGACTGAGTTCCTGATTGCATTATCATTGCCTGAAGACACAGGGCTTTTTTTTTTTTTTTTTTTTTATGATTACTTAATAAATATATGGTTACTTGGTAAATATAGGTGATGATCATGACTGATAATTTTCTTTGCCCAACTGAATGTCTTCTGTATAATAGTTTAAAATAAATATTATTTTTGTTTGGAAAACAGTACTTAAGAATTTGATACAGCAATAGGAGTCTATGTTTTAATAAGCTTTTCTCTTTTAACCCTAGCAAAGAATCTTGCCGTGGGGTACTAAAATTTGGTAGTGAATTGTGCAAACAGTGCTGGGTTTTGAAGGTTTAGGTTCTAACCTTAGTTCTTCCACTGAGCAGCCTTCTCTGGGCAGATCACCTGCCGTCTCGGAATCTGTTTAGTTGTGTGCAAAGTGGAGTACTTACCTCAAGATTGCTCTGAGAGGTACACGAAATAATGCCTGTAAAATTCTTTTTGAATTATGAAGGCCTTTGTAAACATCAGTTATAATCATTTCCTTTCCTTAATCAGCTATGTTGTCCACAAAGCATTTTGTCAAATTATTCTTCCATCAGTATAAAAAAGACTATAGTGTAAAAAACATGCACATATCATATAACATTTTCACTTCACTGTAACATGTACTTTATATACAGAAATGAAACAGATATTTTCAGCCATGAAGAACACTAAATGTTTAATTTGCAAATTATTTTTGTTCACATATATATGTGTATCTCTTGTATATATTTTAAAGGTTTTTTTTTCCTCCTGTATCTAGAGTTTGTGAGAATTATGATATTAAAAGGTATTTATACAGAATGTTACTTTGAATGGGATTGGAGTGAGGTCATCATTTTGTTAATTTCTGAAGCAACATGATAGCATCTTAGTAGTCTAAGGATTATGTCATAGTAAGAATTTATGATTTTAACAAAAGGTGTTTATTTTTGTTTTATAAAATAATACCTTTTCTGGAGAAAAAGGGCTATAAACTTATAAGATGTTTAAATAGTATATATTGAGGAATTTAAAGCTCAGGTTTCACCTTTGAGTTCCAGTAGGCATCATATTTCATTGTTCTAAAATAACATCTGTGGGTTATATGAAAAAAATACACTTTTCTGCAGTTCATTAGTCATTTTCATTGATTTGTGCATTTTATGTTTTAAAAGAAGAGCACACTGCTAGTGAAATTATTGTAAATGACTGGAAGGACTTATATGTAACCTATAATACTTAAGTACTGTAAACCACTACTTGAAAAATATTTCCAGATCAATTTTGAAATAGTATTTGGTGATACCTTCTGGCAGTAGTTCTCATGAAAATATGTTTTGATAGTCTTTGAAATAATATTGAATTTATATCACTAAGTTAATTGTCTAAGTAAAAGGTAACTGGTTTTATCAAAATCTTCTAGCATTAGTAATTTTTAAGCTATTTTGAAATAGCAGTCTAAAATACTGAGATGCTAATGTCATTGTATTTATTCCTTTTAAAAATAGATAAGATAAAAAATGCATTTTTCAGATTATAAAAATACTCTTGTTATGGAAAACAAATTAAATCACCGCCCCCCCCCCCCCCCAAATCTCAAAGTTGTATAGATACTTAGGTAATAAAATGGTAGATATGTCTGCTTTTGGAAATGTTGTAGAGTGAAAAATAATACAATCATGTGATATTCTTGATTAACCAAGACACTGTTATTTGCCTTTTGTTGTACTCATGATTTATTGGTAGCACACTAGCCAATATTTTTTTTATACCAGGTTAATTATGAGGCCTGTTATTCCTAAAAAAATTGGAAGTGTGGGTATACTCCTTTAACTTGAAATAAACATGTATAGCAGTATTTTTAAGTTCCAAGTTAAAGGTATAATGTAGCACATCCAGAAATACAGGCTTTTTTAATTTTTATTTTTGGACACAGATGAACTTATTAAGAAGTTGAAATCAAATATTATTTAGGGTAAACGATATTTGAAAGTGAACTTTTATTAAAAAATGGAATTATATGGTGATTTTTTTCCCTCCAGTGTTACTAAGTAAATTGAATTTTCTTAAAATATATCAGTTTGGAAGATATTGAAACTTTTTATTTTCTTTTTAAAGAACTAGATCCCAAAGGAAGACTTCCATTTGGTAATTTAATCAGTGCAAGTGAAATTAAGGAATAATGGATGTAGAAAATGAGCAGATACTAAATGTAAACTCTGCAGGTAAATATTAATATTTTGATTACTTATTTGCCAGATTAGTAATATTTCCTAAATATCTGTAATTAATCATGGGGTATTTGGCAAGTTACTTAAATACTTTCAGCCTTAGTTTCCTTATCTGTATAAATGATGTAATAAATAGTTCTTACACTGTGGGTAAATGGTAATTTCATGTGGTTCAACCTAATATAACTTATGACTATAATTGATATAACAGTAGATGGTTAAAATACTTAGAATTTTCTTTCTTCATTTTTCTCTTTAAGATCCTGATAACTTAAGTGACTCTCTTTTTTCTGGTGACGAAGAAAATGCTGGGACTGGGGAAATAAAGAATGAGATAAATGGAAATTGGATTTCAGCATCCTCCATTCATGAAGCTAGAATTAATGCTAAGGCAAAAAGGCGACTACGCAAAAACTCATCCCGGGACTCTGGCAGAGGCGATTCAGTTAGTGATAATGGAAGTGAAACCATTAGAAGTGGAGTAACTGTACCAGCGAGTCCAAAGGGAAGGTTGTTAGATAGGCGATCCAGATCTGGGAAAGGACGGGGACTACCAAAGAAAGGTTGGTATATACCACATCCAAAGATACAAGTGGAAAAAAAGATTGTCTGGTTCTTGTTATTATAATTGCTTTGTTCTATGGGTGAGAGGAATTTAAACAATGATAATGTAAGATTTTGTGGCTTGTATATATTTTTTTACATTGTACTAAACTGAGGATCATCCATTTTTTAAGTGGAGCCTTTTTTTCTTGCTTCAATTGATTTAGTGTTCTTGAGCAGAACTTAATTATTTCCAGCAAAACACAGTTAGTCCTACCTCGGTACTGATCCGTTTCAGAAACCATCCAACGCTGTACTCTTGCATTTTTACGAGAAAAAAATGTTTTGGCCCTCATTGGCCCTCTCTTCTGATGCAGTAGATGTCCATGTGCCAGTCTCAGGTTGGCTTGTGAACAGTTCCAAACTTGTGAGTTTGGCACTCATCGTGATTTCTGGAATTATTAACGATGAGTACCGAGGTACCACTGTACACACTGATGACGTTTTTCAGTTATGAATTGTGCATGTACAATATTCTCTAACTTTGCTTGAAAGAAATAGGGTCAGGTATTCATCATACCTATTGTCTAATGAATCAATTTATGCCCACTGAAGAATACATAAACATTTGGTTAATACCTTGCTCAGAATTTTAATGATTTCATAGATTTGGTTCTGAGGTCTCTATAGCTCTGTTTATTTTGAGTACTGGAGTGGAATTGTCTGTTTCACTGCTTTATTGCCAATGCTTGGAGTGGAGACTAGCAATATAGGTAGTTAAATATTTGTTGAATGAGGGGTCTATCAGCTTTTGTCTGTGGTAGGATTTTAATACAATATGATGATTTCACAATCTTCTAAATGATAGGAGCTTCAGTTTATAGCCTAGTATTACTGCAGAATGTTTTTTGTCATATGTCCAAAGTTGTTGTTCTTGTTGAATGGCTCTACAGCCATTTGTTGGATCAAAATGGAAACTACTTTTCAGAGTCTGTTTTGCTCTTGTGGCAAGGACTACACTCTGGACATAAAATAAAAACCTCCCAAAAATATTGGTGATGCTTTAAACTTCATTAGAAATAATATAATATTTTGAGCCTTATGAAAACATTTCATTAAGTTTATGTGGAAAAGCAAATTTGAAAGTTGTATTCGTTAAACTTCTACTGGCCAGTTTGTATATAGAAATAGAAATGATCAGTGCTATTAAATACTTAAATAGCAATTCTAATATTTTTAACATTGCTGTTATAAAGTATAGTTTAATATGTAGTATTATATCTAAAGAATATTTGAGTTTAAAACATTTGTTGATGGTCACCCTGCTTCTTTGTTAAATAGTTTCTGAGTTTTTTATGCCACATTTTACTGGCTCAACATATTTCTTTTTGTTTTGGTTTCAAGAAATGCCAAATAAAATTTAGAGCTAAACTGGAATATCACCTCTGAGGTCCTTGATATAGCTATTTTTCTGATTTTTTTGTTTTTGTTTTTGCTTTTATTTTAAAGCAGTGCCTTTTTATTTTTAATTTTATAAGTTATTTCAACTTGATGTTTTGAAGAAGGTTATAAAATATCTAATCATTACTGAAAAAGCAGTGATCTGAAAAAAAATGTTTAAAGTATAACTCAACTGGAAAAAAAAGAAAGGAAATTAAAATACAATGTTTTAGCGGTTATTTTAATTAGCATCTTAACATCTAGAATTATTTCAAATTTTCATTAAAATTAAAGTTTATGAGCTGTGAACTTTGTCTCTTTTTCAATTCAAAACTTTTTAGGTGGTGCAGGAGGCAAAGGTGTTTGGGGCCCACCTGGGCAGGTATATGATGTGGAGGAGGTGGATGTGAAAGATCCTAACTATGATGATGACCAGGTATCAATGCTTTTGCTTTTTAAATATATATTTAAATAGCTTATAAATTCTTTTGGTCTCATGTTTGTCATTTATTCATGACACTTGTCAAATCATATACAACATGTTTATAATTGGTAACTGTCAAACCATATATGTAATTATACTAATGTATATATATATGACTTATGACTACATGTTTGTATACACATGCACATTAGTATATGCATGTAAGTCATATACATACGACTCAGTACCTTCAGACTGTTAGTTAATTTTGGGTTAGGAAAACAAGATAACTGATAGTAATGTTTCATAATTTTCACTTGGTTTCCAAACTGAGTCAAAAATAGATCCCGACAAATTCACTTAAGATTATCAAGTCGAATACTTTTCAGTAAATTCTTTTGAGTTAATGTAATTTCTATAGTAATGAGCATTGAGACTCTATAGTCTTTTGAATATCATAAAATACATAGATATTAAACTCCTTTTAAATATTGTTTAAGATGGTAAGTTTGGTAGTTTTGAAATGTGGATTTTTCTAGGAATAGTGCTGAGAATGTAAATTTTTAACAAATTTTCTAACGACTTTACATATATTTACCTTTTTATTGGGAAATTTCTTAATACAATAGTAGAACAATATAATGAACCTGCTTGTACTCATCTTCCAGCTTTTACCAACTTTAATAATTAATAACTAATGATCAATCCTTTTTTATCCTGTACCTCCATTTATTCTTCTTGTTGTGTTGGTTCCTCCTCCCCATCCCCCCCCACCTCAGCTCTGGATAAGGTACTGTCTGTATGAGATAAGACGTCGTGATTAAAATTTTAGACAGGAAATTATTAGGGTATATGTTAGATTGTTTTTATTGTGCATTGTTTACATGTATGTACTTACCTATTTTAGCTAAGAATTGGATAAGAAAATATTTCTAAGACAACATGAAAAAATATATTTTCAAACCAGTAGGATTCAAATACTATAGAAACTGCTAAATGTTCTAGTTTTAATATGTAATCTTTCAAGCTTATGTTGTTAGATGGAAGCCACTTACAAGTTGCATATAAACATTTCAGAGATTTTTGCATAGGAGAAGGGAGATACTTCTTTTTGAAATTTCAGTTTAATGGTGCTTTCCTGAGATAATTTTTTTTGTCAACTACAACATAGATTTTTGTTAAAGGGACTTTTATTGTAACATTAATCATGAAGGCTTTGGTTCCTGCTTCATTTTTTTTTTTTTAAGTGAAGTTTAATGAAAATACTAGATATGATAAGAAACTATCTCAAAGCTTTTGGTAACTGAATGATTGGCTTTGTGAGAGAGAGAAAGAATTAACAGAAGATATGGGGGGTTGGAAGCAAGTCATTTACTGTGATTAGAGGTTCTAATCTGTATATTGGTTTATTATGTTTAGATTTTGTAAAATAACAGTGATAGATTCTATTTTTATATGTGATCAAAGCATGCAGCATGTCTTCTCTCCCAGGATTAGTATTACTAACCATTTGAAATATAAAACAATTTCAGTTAATCTGAATATTTTGCCTTTTAATTTATAACTCTTTCTCCCTGTTTCATTCCTAGGAGAACTGTGTTTATGAAACTGTAGTTTTGCCTTTGGATGAAGCAGCATTTGAGAAGACTTTAACGCCGATCATACAGGAGTATTTTGAGCATGGAGATACTAATGAAGTTGCAGTAGGTTTAAAGTTGCAATTATAATTTATTTCATATAGAAGAGAAACACACTTTAAAAAAGAAATCATATCTAGAATGATCTTGGATTGCTGAATAAGTTTAAGAATTTTCTTTTTTGCCCTGGTAGGGTAGCCCAGATGGTTAGATCATCGTCCTGATATGCAAAGGTTACAGGTTTGATCTTTGCTCAAGGGACATACAAGAAGCAGCCAATGGCCCTGACTGGTGTAGCTCACTGGATTGTCATCCTGCAAACTGAAAGGTCACCGGTTAGATTCTTGGTCAGGGCAACAGTCAGGGCACATATCTGGGTTGTGGGCCCAGTCCCCAGTTGGGCGTGCGTGATGTTTCTCTCGCACATTGATGTTTCTCTCCCTCTTCTTTTCTCCCTTCCCCTCTCTCTAAAAATAAATAAATAAAATCTTTAAAAAGAAACAATGAAGGCATAAACAAGTGGAACAACAAGTTGATGTTTCTTCTCTCTCCCCCACACCTTCCACACTCACTAAAATCAATTTTAAAAAAGATCTTTTTTAAATAAATGAATTCCTAACTAAGAAATGGAGTCAAATTTTATGAATTTAGATGAATTTCTACCTACTTGGGATCTGATGAGGGCTCTGTGCCATTTCCTTCCCTGACAAATAACACAATATTTTTTATAATGTTTATAATTATAAAATGTTTTTATAATTGATAGTTTATACAATATAATTTTAACAATTTCAAGGCATTTATCAACCTTCTGAAGTCTCTCCAGGGATCTCAGTTAAAAATAACTGACCTAGGGCCATTTTTTTGACATTCACTTCAATGCTTAGGATTAGGATAAAATTTATTGTTGTACTCTGTCAGAAAAAAAGAAAACAGATAAAGATTTGAAAAAGAACGTATATAGAAACCAAGAGAACAAATGTGATGAATTGTTTTGGGAACATTTACTATGTTATGAATGTTTCATAAAGTAAATCTAAAAGGGTTAAATAAAATTATTGGTATAGTTATTAGGATTGCTGACTTAAAGTAATAAAATTGCAACTCTTAAAAGACTTAAATTCTTTTAATTCAAACTGGGCTTTCTTGGTTTGTGTGATACCATGAAGTCTGATATCTTTGGATTTCTAGGGCTTGAATATGAAACAATTATTTGTTTAATGCATTCCATGTGGGGAAAATTTAAAATAAGTGATTCCTGCCCTTTTGAAGCTCAGTGAAGTGAAGGAAATAATATATAAACATTAAAACATAATGTGAAACATTCTACTATAGAAGAATTTGATTAAGTCCTGTGAAGGCAGGGACTAGTAAAAACCTCTTCTCTCCCTAGCATGGAATCAATAGTATGCTATGTGTCTATTAACTGAGCAGAGTGTTCTGGAAGCATAAAATGGGAAGTAATAGAAGAAATGATTCTGAGCCATTTAAGGATGGTTAGGAGTTTGTCAGGGTAAGATGGTTGGAGAGGGTTGTTTTAGGAAGGAGAAGTATTGTGTTTAAAGACAATGATGTAGCTGTTCAAGTGCAGCCCAGAAAGATTACAAGGACACCAGTTAGGTGCTTGTGAAAACAGTACAGGCACCCTTTTAGTAGTATACCATGATTTAAATATTCTGAGAAAACTTTAAGATAAAAGGAAGGCATTCTGAGAATTTAGCCTCTACGGTCAAAATTACTATCTTCCACTTCCAACTTGGCCACTCCAGCTGTGTGCCCTCAGCAAATACTTAATTTTTCTGTGCTTTGTGTATGAGTGTGGTGATAATATCTCCCCTCAAAGGGTTGTTTGAGTATTAAATAATGTAATATAAAATAAAGTGGCTGTTACAATGCCCGATACATTATAAGGAGTCAGTGAGTATTAGCTTCAGGAAATTTTAACTCTAATCCAACATTTAAAATAATAATCCCACTTGAAAACAATGCTTAAGATCTCATTTTAAACTGTATATGCTAAAATACATTTTTGTATGAGGAGAAAGCTTTGAAGAAAAGTAGAGTATAAACAGCTTATGATGTAAAATGAATTTCTCCATAAATGCTTATAAAGCAATATTTTTAGAAAAATGTTGATAGATTATAAGATAGAGGGTTAGTTTACTCCTAACACCAAACTTAGTAATATTATGTGGTTTAATAAACTTTTATAGGTGTAATTCACATTCTTGAGTTCGGTGATATTCAGACAGTTAAAGCTTGACAAAGTGGGTGAATATGTAATTTTTATATGCAGAGTAAGATACTTTATCCTGTCCCTCAAAATATGACTGCTTCTCTAATTTTTTCCAGATGGGGAGAGGTAAGGGATATATAAAATCTTGATTTTTCAAAAATAAAATACTTTTTTTTTAAAAAACAGGAACTGCTAAGAGATCTAAATCTTGGTGAAATGAAAAGTGGAGTACCAGTGTTGGCAGTGTCCTTGGCATTGGAGGGAAAGGCTAGTCATAGAGAAATGACATCTAAGCTTCTTTCTGACCTTTGTGGAACAGTAATGAGCACAAATGATGTGGAAAAATCATTTGATAAATTGTTGAAAGAACTACCTGAGTTAGCATTGGATACTCCTAGAGCACCACAGGTATGTAAGATTGTTTTGTTCATTCTCTTCACCCACTACCCTTGCAGTTATAGAAATAATACATACTCCTAGGAAATTTTAGTAGATGAAAGAGGAAAATATGACCCATATTTCCTACCACACAAAAATGGCCCTCTAATATTTTAATGTATTTTCTCCGAGCTGTTTTTTCCCCATAGTTTTTGTCATACTGTAATTTTATATCATATTTTCCCCCCAATACTCTACAGTTTTTAGGTCATACTTTTTTTTTTTTTTTCTGTCTCTAAACTCTATTGTATGTTGTTAAACAGTTTTATGATCTGGGATTTTTAAAAAGTGTAGATTGTGTTATTATTGAGGATTGAATTTACTTAACTAATATTTATTATAAAAGTAATTATAAGTAAGACTGTTCTCTTTTGTAGTGTTGTGGGGAAATAGAAAATTCATGGTTTATGCTTCTGTTTAGGTTTCTGTTCTCAAAGCCTTATACTTCTATTAGACCTAATATACGCTGACATTATAATATGACTCTGATTTGAAATTAAAAATGTGTGAAATTGTTGCTGTTTACTTGACCAAGTTTCAGATCAGGGTAGGAGCATTTTACTTAAACATTCATTGAGGGATAAAGTATAGGTAGGTTAATTCTTATATGCTGTTTCTATTTTCCTATGATAGACAGTAGTCTGTGTAAGTTAATGAGCGATGATTCAAACATGGACTTTTTAAAAATACCAATACCCATACTTAAAAAAATGATTATGTAACTGTATATTCATTATAGAATTTTTAAAAAATAAAGAAAAGCCAAAACAAAGAAAAAGGCCAGCAAAAATAATCACCGTTTACATTTTACTGTTAAATCTTCCATTCTACTTTCTGTGGATATAAATGTATGGTTTTTATGTAGCCTTATATTTTTTATTTTAATAAAAAGTGGAATCATACTGAATGTGCTGTTTGTAAACTTGACTTTTCTTACACCATAAAATGTAAATATATTTTCCTGTGGCCACATAGTGTACCATCCTTACATATGTACCATTTAACCATACCTTTATTGTTGGACACTAAAGTTGTTTCTGGTTTATATAGGAAATAATGCTATGAACATACTTTCAGATAAATATTTCTGTACAACTTTTCAACATACTATAAATTCCTTTAATCAGTTTTTTTGAGAAAACATAGTCCCATTAATTTTTCCAGGAGAGGTTTCTCTTGACTTTAAGTCATTGGCTTAAGTGTTTTTGATCACATACTCTATTTTCAGGCATTGTGCAAAGTTTTGTGGATTCAGTAATGAGCAAAATAGATGTGGCCCCCTTGCCCCCCATGGCTCTTAACTTGAAGGTTAAGATGTGGGGTGTGTGCCAAGCATAACTAGTAGGTGCTGAGTAGATGTTTTTTGAATACTCCAATCTGTTTTGGGTATTGACTAGTTGAACTCAATCAGTGTTCATCACTTTGTATTTAGAAATTGTATCCTATAAAGGTATATTTTAGATTTTTTAATATAGCTCTTTTTTTCTTATTTTAGTTGGTGGGCCAGTTTATTGCTAGAGCTGTTGGAGATGGAATTTTATGTAATACCTATATTGATAGTTACAAAGGAACTGTAGATTGTATACAGGCTAGGTAAGTAAATTAATTTTCTTAGAATTTCAAAAGAGGGAAAAATTTTACAGGATTCTGTTGAAATGACACATGAATTAATCAGACATTGTGAATATCTACTTGTCATTTGTTTGTATTCTCCACTGTGAAAACAAAATTGAGAAATTGTTGGCCTGATAAAATAGGAAGAGAACAAACAGTAGTATAATGCAGAAGTTCTGGGTTTTGACTAAACCATTAGCTATCTTCATGTCAAGTCACTCATTTCTGGGCCTCAGTTTTCTTATTTATAGAATGAAAGGATTGGACTTGGAGTGTTCTTTAAGGTCCCCACAGGTTTTAACTTTCTGTAATTATTCAATATTCTAATAAGATGGCCAGTATTAACAACAGATCCCCATTTCAATTTTATTTTATATTTATCTGATATAGAAATCTTAAGGAATAATGTTTTTCATGCTTGTTCTTTGTTATAATTAATTATAAGCTAAATGTGATATTTGGGAGTTATGTTATATGACTTTTAGAAACTCTGGAAACTTAGACTTAGCATGTCTTAAGTTTTTTTAGGTGTAGATACTAATTTTCTAGGACAGATCATAGTGGAATGGTCACTCTGGTGGGAAGGCTTGGATCTAAGAAAAAGTTTTATGTGAAATGTTCCTTCTAAGTGTAGATCACTTATTTTGTAATAACATATTTTTGTTGATTGAGAAATAGAAATAATAAAGTATGAGAATATTAAGATGAGAAGCAACTTTTAATTTTGCTCCCAACTTTTAATTTTGAAAAATAATTTTTTAAAAGACTTGAATTTTATGTTTTTTTTTCAACTTTATCCATGATTTAGTCAACCTGAAACATGCTCAAATGTAAAAATTAAATTAATTGATATTGTTCTTATTATTTTGTAGAGCTGCTCTGGACAAGGCTACTGTGCTCCTGAGTATGTCTAAAGGTGGAAAGCGCAAAGATAGTGTGTGGGGCTCTGGAGGTGGGCAGAAGCCTGTTAATCACCTCGTTAAAGAGGTAGCTATTGGTTCTTATCTTTAACTAAATTTATATGTATTTCTCTAGGGAAATAAACTATGCCCTCTAGCTGGTATTTTTGTGGATAAAAATTAAGTCACTCTTACAGCTGCATATGGAAAATTGGATAATCTTAGTATATTTACCTTCATACCCTTTTGCTATAAATTCTGCAATAATTATATAATTGTTATTAAATTTGTATGGTTTCCCTGACTTGAAAAGGAGACTGTGTTAAAGGGATTTTATGATTAGGAAAGCTGTGTATGAACCTCAAAAGAATGCATGAAATCTTTTTTTATATTGGTATTTAAAATTTTTCAAATATTGTTGAAATAAGACTTCCTATTTTGTAGTTATCCAGTAATATCAATTTTATGTGAGCAATTTGAAACTGAATTGTTTCAGATTATAAATTACGAATTATGAGCCCTATAGAGTAGATCAGAGTGGTAGATTTTTGTAAGGAGGTTTACTACCTCTATGCATGCTTTAAAAGAAGAAGTAATTAATTTATTACATTAAAATGCCAGATTTATTCTTTGGATTATTTTTTTTCCGGCAGTAAAATGATGTTCTATGTCAAGAAATCAAAAAGAAAATTTCAAGAATCAAAAATAAAATTTATTCCTATTTACAGATTTTTAAGAAAATTAGAAGATTTATAGTTCATGTGCTTCTGATTTCAGAGTATAATCTTTACATGTGATTATAGTTTTGATACTTAATAAATTTCTTAATGATATGTATACCTTATTTGTGTGTTAAGGAACTTACAATCTAGTTAAGAGGTTTGACCATTTTTGCTTTCATGTGTGTTAAGGTAGATGAGTTGGTGTTTGTAATATCAGGATTGCAGTATCTGTTTTTTTTAATTAAAAAGTTATTAGAACAATTGAGGTATAAAAACAGTCAAGATACCAGGGCAATTTGGCAAGAAATTGAAATAGAAGGCACTTAGGCTGTGAAGGTAGTAAAATTATCTCTAGTCCCAGTTGACATGATCTATATAAAGGAAACCAAAAGAATCCGCCCCCCCCACCCCCACACAACCACCCCCCCAAACCAAAAAGCCAAACTATTAACAAATAAATAAATTGAACAAGGTAGCAGGATATAAGATCAATATACAAAATTTAATTTTACTTCTGCACACTGACAATAAATGGTCTGAAATGAAATTAAGAAAATTACAATAGCATAAAAAAGATGAAAATAGGAATAAACTTATCAAAAGAAGTGCAGGTCTTATACACTGACACTGCAAAACATTGTCGAAAGAAATTAAAGAAGACCTAAATAAATAGATATCCCATGTTTATGGATTAGAAGACTTACTATTAAGATGGTAATACACAGATGGTCCCCAATCTGGGATGGTTTGACTTGGTGATTTTTGTTCTTATGATGGTGTGAAAGCTATATGCATTCAGTAGAAACTGTACTTTGAATTTTGAATTTTGATCTTTTCCTGGACTAGCACTATATCCAGTATAATACTTTCTTGTGATGCTGGACAGTGGAAGTGAGATGATTTTGCCTCAGTGTAGGCTAACATAAGTTATTTTGAGCATATTTAAGGTAAGCTAGGTGTAATTAAATGCGTTTTTGACTTACGATATTTTCAGTTTATGATGAGTTTTTTGGAACATAACCCCCACTGTAAGTCAAGAAGTATTCGTACTCTCCAAAATTAATATTTTGAGAAATTCCCAAACTATTTTATGGCATGTGAATTATCTCCACAAAAAATGATCAAGATCAAAATTGAAATAAAACTACCTAGTATTTCAGTTTGACATTATTTGGATATTCATTTACTTTACATGGAGGGATGAGTTGGACAAAGGACTTTTAGAAATGTATACATGTATTCATAATTCATCATTCTCAAAAATGTATAGAACCGGATGGAAAACATTTAAAAACTTTTTAAAAATCCTCATCTAAGGATATGTTTATTGATTTGAGAGAGAGAGAGAAAGAGAAAAATGGCAGCGTGAGAGAGAAATATCAATTGGTTGGTTGCCTCCTGCCTATGCCCCGATGGATCGAGCCTGCAATCTAGATATGTGCCCTGACTGGGGAATTCAACCCGTA
The DNA here is from genome assembly GCF_987537825.1 of Furipterus horrens. Classification (NCBI taxonomy): domain Eukaryota; kingdom Metazoa; phylum Chordata; class Mammalia; order Chiroptera; family Furipteridae; genus Furipterus; species Furipterus horrens. The sequence goes on from NW_028327175.1 coordinate 188,554,578, forward strand.
GCCTTCTTTTGGTTCATGGGATGATGCTCCAGCCAGCCTAGCCACCTGACCAGGGCCAGCATTTAAATATTTTTAAAGTTACATAACAAAGTTTAAAAACTAAGTAATGTAATTTAAATAAGTTATTAATTATAGAGTGAAAATGTTATTCAAACAACATGCTTTAAATGTTTACTTTTCTAAAACGTAATAGGAGGTATCAGGATGTATTCTGTTAATCAAATTTTATTTTACCTTTTATGGAAATACACTGTAGAAGTGTGAAATATGAAGTAGAAGATACATGAGATTACTTTATTGAGTTAGCCAGCATCGAACATCAGCTAGGTGCAAAGGTGATTTTAATAGGCAATGTGTAGTGAAAGATATCGCTAGTTGACATTCTTGTGTTGAAAAATCCATTGGTGTTATTGTATAAATTTGAATAGGCAATACAAGACTTGCCTCTTTAGCTATATATGAGGCCTGTCCAGAAAGTATCCAGCCATGTACTATTAAAAAAGAGACATTTGTTGAAGAAGATACAAGAAACATTGTACATAGGACAATGATGCCTCCGTCCCCTTCAAAGTAAGCACTTTGGGAACTCACACTCTTCTCCCAGTTGCCATCAGCTGCCCCATCGTATTTTCCTGAATCTCATTGACAGTCCGAAATCTCTTCGCTTTCAAAGGTGACTCTAGTTTGGGGAAAAGCCAAACTAAAGTCGCAGAGTGACAAATCAGGGCTGTAGTGGGAGCTGAGTCACCTGGGAGATATGATGTTCTGCCAAAAAGCTTTGCATGAGATGTGATGTATGAGCATGCTCATTATCATGGTGAAGCTGCCAGTCACCAGTTGTCCATAGATGCAGACTTCTGAATTATTCAAATAGTCTCCACAGAGGAATGTTCAAGCTTAATGCAAAATTTGGTGCAGATTTCATTGCTCTACTTTCTCAGTCATTTTGAATGTAACGGCCACACAGTACACATGCTCACTCAATAGTGTCTACCGCCCCCAATGACTAGTACAGTGAAGTCATCATTGTTCACGCATGCACATTCCAGTGCACTCTCCTTGGCTGCCAGGTTACATCGATGTCGCTCAGGCTGTTCTCATTATGTTAATGATGGCTGGACTTTTTTCCCAGACAGACCTCATATAACTAGAAGCTGAGTTACTGATGAACATCTTAGATAATGGGTTTCAAATCCTCAGATGTAGAGAAAAGTATATGGAAGTCTTTACTGGGCCTAGTAAAGCCCTGATACTTCATTTTTTAGTTTCCAGTGCAATATTAAGTTCATCTTGATGGAAGTGAGAGTGTGTGCCACTTTAAAAGTTCATTTTGAGACTTTCAGTTAGTGCCCTCTAGTGGTATTTAAATTTTCATGTTTTACAGGAAGCATTGAAGAATTACGGTTACAACTTCAGGCCATGTACATCTCAAGTCTACTCGTACATCTCAGTGATTATTAAGACACACTGAAACACTTCATTTTCTTCATAATTACGAGCCATTTAAAAATTGGGGATTTACTTTTTTAAGTATGAAAAAATTCTGTTATGATAGTGTCATGTTAAGTTCATATATTCTTAATAGCTGTTTATTATCTGCTATTTCATCATGTATTGTTAATGTATTGCGATAAGGGTAAGTAAATCCTTCAGGCAAAGCACAAGTTTCTTAAAAATTAAAAATTCTAGCCCTGGCTGGTGTGGCTCAGTGGATTGAGTGCTGGCCTGTGAACCAAAAGGTTGCTGGTTTGATTTCCTGGTCAGGGCACACACATTCCATTCCTGCGGTTGCAGGCCATTTTCCTGGTTGGTGGCGTGTGAGAGGCAGCCAATCGATGATACATCTCTCGCATATTGATATTTCCCTCTCTTTCTCCCTTCCCCTTTCTCTAAAAATAAATAAATATATTTTTTAAAAAATTCTAAAACATCTCAATTTTTCAATTTAATAGATTGATATGCTGCTGAAAGAGTATTTACTCTCTGGGGACATATCTGAGGCTGAACATTGCCTTAAGGAACTGGAAGTACCTCATTTTCACCATGAGCTTGTATACGAAGTAAGATTACTTTGACATTCCAAAGAGAATAATTGTGTTCCTTTATGCACTACAGTGACTTAATGCTTCTTTAATAATGTGTCTTTCTCTCTGTTTAAAAATTAACATTAAAAATTTTATCGTTATAGTTACATAGTAGAGAAAAAGGATCTGATACATTTTAGGAGCAATTTCATATATGAATTAATGACTAAAAATACATTCATTCATTTATTCAATTTTTAGGCGATTGTAATGGTTTTGGAGTCAACTGGAGAAAGCACATTTAAGATGATTTTGGATTTATTAAAATCCCTTTGGAAATCTTCTACCATTACTGTAGACCAGATGAAAAGAGTAAGTGTAACATTATTTTGAACAATTTTAAGACTGATACCTTAAATATATAATGATTGAACAAAGATTATGAATTTTTTAAAAAATATTTATTTATTTATTTATAGAAAGAGGGGAAGGGAGGGAGAAAGAGAGGGAGAGATACATCAATGTGTGGTTGCCTCTTGTGTGCCCCCAAATGGGGACCCGGCCTGCAACCCAGGCATGTGCCCTGACTCAGAATCGAACCAGCGACTCTTTGGTTCACAGGCTGGGACTCAATCCACTGAGCCACACCAGCCAGGGCATGAATTGTTAATGAATATTTTTTTTAGATATGTTTAGTAGTGTTATGTCTATAGTTTTTTCTTTCTGTTCTTAATGGCAGTGTTTATGTTTGAATCTCTTTTAGCCATTTCTTGGGTTTTTTAACCTGTATTAAAAAAAATGTGATTGTGTGTTCTTCCTCAAGAGTTCTGTTTCTAAGATATGGTATTTCTTTATATCTAGAGAGAAACATGAACTTTTAACAAATTACTTTAAAGTATACTTAATTTATTCCTATTTAAAATTGTATGCTTTGCTATTAAAATGTTAGTGAGGTTATTTTTATTTTTTAAAAACGTAGTAAATGTACAGGGTTGGGCAAAAGTGTATGAGTATGTGAAATAATATATTCTTGTACTGTTTATTATTATTAATTTGTATTACAACTGTAAACTTTCTTTTGCCCACCCCTGTATATAGAGAAGTTAGATGGGGAAGAAATGTGTCCAATATCTGATGTCTGCCTGAAATTCTTTTGAAAGAACAGTTTTAAATAAAATACTCTATAAAAAAATGTACATATTATCTGTACTTTTCAAGGTTCATACCTGACTTCAGTCTTCTTATATGGACATTTAGCCTTAAATATAGCTTGATGACAGTGATGAGTTATATGGCATTATGTATTTCATATGGGCTAATAATTCTGTATATAATTTTATTGTTTTAGGGTTATGAGAGAATTTATAATGAAATTCCTGACATTAATCTGGATGTCCCATATTCCTACTCTGTGCTTGAGCGATTTGTAGAAGAATGTTTTCAGGCTGGAATAATTTCCAAACAACTCAGAGATCTCTGTCCTTCAAGGTACTTTATTTATTACTTTCTCAACCTTAAATACCAGCTGAGGTGCTTGGGAAGGTTAAGCTAATTTTCTCTCACTCTAGTTCTATGAGAAAAATAATACTATCTTCTCTGGAGGCACTCAAGAGTGAAAATCGCCCATTTTATGTTGATGGAGAAACAAGGGCAAAGCTTCTTTTGCCCCCTTGTGAATCTAAACAGGACTACCTCAAAAAGCCCCTGGAGCAGTTCTGTGTACCAGACTCAGTTCTAAGTAGTTTAAATATTATTTCAGTGTAGGTATTTTCATCAATAATATGAGAAAACTGAGGCTTAGGAAGTTGTAATGTACCTTTTCTAAGGTCACACATGGTAGAGGCTAAGGATGAATCCAGACTTTTTCTGGCTTCAAAGATCTAGGATCACTCTTATACTCTATGTTGCTTCCTTTTGCTCCATCATGGAATGGAGAGTTGGGGTTAATTGGATCTTAACTCACTAAAAAGTGTATGTGAGATTCTTTGGAGGTAATATATTGGGGTTGGCTAAAAAAATCTGTATTTTTTTTCCATAAAATAAAAGACACATATTTCATTTTCACCAATAACTATTGATTTGAATATTTTGAGCATGTCGGCTATCTCCTATGTGGAAATAACGTTGATTGTTCTCAATTAATGTCTCAATTTGATACTATCAGCTTCAACTGGTCTGCCCAACCATGGAGTACAGCATAGTCCATCAAGAAATCTCCAGCACGAAACTTGGCACACCACCTTTGACATGTTTGATCAGTCACATCACCTTCTCCATACACTGCACAAATCTCTTTTTTTTTTTTTTTTTGCATTTTAGTTGCATTTTTATCTTTCTTGAAATAATAAAGCATAATATGCCAAAAATGTTGCCCATTTTCTTCCATCTTCAGTATTAAAATGGCTACACAAAAATTCACCAATTTTGATAAGTATTTTTAAAAAATGCACACTGATATGACAGCTGTCACAGTACAATCTAACAAAATTGTTTTGAATGAAGTTAAAGACAACTAAGTGCTCACTAGAACCATCTTAAGAAAGGAACAAAACGGACTTTTTGGCCAACCCAATATTTGTGCTACTAGGCTCTAATTCTTTAGTAATAGCTAATTTTCTTAATGTCGGTCTGTTTTATGTACATTTTGAATTTTTACAATTTTTATCAAAGAATTTCTAAGCTTTGCCTATTTTTATTTAAGTGTATTGTGAGTATTAAATGTCAGAAAAATACTTAACTGGTAGTGTTCTTTGTTCTAGAAAGTAGAAACCATTAAAAGAGAAGGAAAAGATAAGAGTGAAAGAGACTGTTTAATGGCTTTGATAAAAATGTTTGGAAATGTGGATCTCTACTTGATGATGGTACCTTTTATATACTGATATGCCAAATGATATACATCAGTAAAACCTTCTACTTAGGCAAGACTTCTTGCTACTTATTGCTTTGTTTTCCACCTTGGCCTCCTGATATTATAGTCTGTGCCTTTATGTTCATGAAAATATAGCTGGTTTCTACTTACTATGAAAAGGGGTCAGCACCTTGGCACTGGCTTTTTAAAAGTTTCAGGCTCTGTTCAAAGGTCTAACTGGTTATTTCTATTGTGGCTTTACTCTGAAGTATCATTTCAAGAGATACCTAAACTTTTTATGTATCCCATACCATAGAACTTTGACTATTTAGCCTCTCCTTTTGCTTATTTAGGTGGACTGCACATTTGTGTGGTCTCAAATGCCTTTGAATGTTGGTGTAGAGAATAAGGGCTACTTCTGATTCTGCCCAAGCTCTATTTTCCACTTACTGCTTTAGGCTGCTGGTCAGCTGTTTCTCCTGGGCCATTGCTGCTACACAGAGATAGAATGTGGTTACGGTACAGAGCAAGGCCCCTTGAGTTTGAAATAAGAAAAATCCCAAAATGGGGCGTACACTTGATTCTGATTTATTTTTCCATATTCAGGTTATGGCTTTTCTACATCTGAAACATTTTTTTAAAAAAACATTTTTACACAGATATTTTGATTGATTCTCATAGCTCTAGTTTGCATAATTCCAGATTATATTGTTGTTTCCTATTTGGCTTACTGTTTAGCTTTCAAATAATATGAATAACTTAGTAGAAATAAACATTAAATTTCTAAATAGCAAATGTTTGCCTTATTTATATTTTAACACTTTTACATGACTCCTTTTGTTTGAACAATGAACTTATTTCAATAATTAAGCTTTTATTCAACTAAAAAAATGCTTAGATTAGCAGTTCATTTGATATACTAAATCCTAGGATATGTAGCAGGGAGAGTCCTTTTCAAAAGATCTAGAGGCATACTGACTTTTTTTTTAAACAACAATAAAATCTTTCAAAAGTTAATAACCAGAAAATACCAAGTTTTAAGTTTTTAAAATTGACTGTAGTCAGAATTTGTATATATTTTCATGTTTATGTTCTTTGTATTACAGGGGCAGAAAACGTTTTGTAAGTGAAGGAGATGGAGGTCGTCTTAAACCAGAGAGCTACTGAATATAAGAACTCTTGCAGTCTTAGATGTTACAAATATATATATATATCTGAATTGTAAGAGTTGTTAGCACAGTTTTTTTTTTTTTGGTTTTTTTTTTTTAAGCACTTGGGTACAAGGCATTTCTGAAATTTTATAGACAAATTTAAGGGGAATTTTTAAAGGAAGTGTCTTTCTTTTTCTTTCTCTGTTTCTTTCTAAATTTCTTTATTTTTGACGGTATAAAGGAGGGACAGAAAAGTAACCACTTCTTAAGTGGAATATTCTCATAAGCTACCTTTTTTAAGTGCCATGTTTATGACCTAATCATTCCAAGTTTTGCATTGATGTCAGACTGCTACTCCTTTATTTCAAGGACAGTGTTTTTGTAGTAAAATCACTGGTTTATACAAAGCTTTATTTAGGGGGTAAAGTTAAGCTGCTAAAACCCCATGTTGGCTGCTGCTGTTGAAATACTGTGCTTTGGGAGTAAAAAAAAAAAAGTTATTTGTCTTAAAGAACCTTAAGAAAATGAGTCAGTCATGAGACTTATTCATCTTTCCAGGGAACAAAATGATTGGTCTTAAAAGACTAGACAGTTAAGTAAATGGTGGCCGGAACATCCTATTTTTCTACAAAACTGGAAAAATGAACCTGGTTCTAGAAGAATGTATGACAAAATAAAACATGTGAAGCAGTGTTGAGTCTTTATTTAGAGTACATTTATTTTTGGTTTTTTAAAAACTTATTTCATGCAAATTTTAATCATATAAGGGGGTGTATTTGAACCTTGTGAGTTTAAACTTTGTTCCTTGCACACTTATTTGCTGCTATTCTTTTCTGCCATTTCTTGTTGGCGAATTGTTTCCTGTGCTGCTTGCTGCATTTTCTCCAGTTTTTCCAGAGTCAGAGACTTTAAGGGTAAAAGTTTGGGTTTACACAGCACCATTGTGGTTATATCTTCCACAGACAACTGACCTAAGTTTAAAAAGAAATAAGAATTACTTTGATTGAGATAACCTAGTTGTTTGGTGATTTGGATTTGCAGGTAGAATGAGGGTCTATAAACTTGATCCACTGTTAATGAAAATCTCTTTGTTTCTCATAGTTTACCCTGTAACATTTCTTTAATATATATTGAAAATGCATTTAATGCTAGGGAGTGCATGAGGAAGACAAGTTTCAAAATTTCTATCTAAGCTCACAGGACACAGAACTTTTTGTGTCAAATGTTTATAATTTGAAAAGATTTGGGAGAAATGCATAGTGAAAAAAGACTTGCATAGTGCCTAAAAATTACTCAAATTACTGAATGTTTAACTGAAACCTTCAGCATTTCTTACTATTGCTTGATTTAGGTTTCTTTTTACCCACATTCAGACCTTATTTAACATTATGGTGGATTAACACAGTGCTCTTTTTCATAGAAAATTTTGTATTGTAACCTGCTATCTTGAGTATAACAGGATTTCTAGATTTAAGAAAAACTTCATTTGTCATCCTTTTCCTGGGAAAAATAAAAAGGTGATGGGTTACTCCTTTACAACATACTCATGAAAGAAACACAGTAGAAAGGACAGTTAGTGTGAGATACAAAGCACAGTCTCAGGTTTCTAGCTGTTGAGCCTACTATTGATAATGCCTTACTCTTTTAGGGCCCTGTAATCTATGATCTTAAGTATTTGCCATTTAAATACCTTGTTTTGGAAGAACTTCCCGGAACATGGACTTCACTTCTGCCATATCTGAATTTTTAGATATGCTTTTTCCTTCAATGAGAAATAAATTATTAGTACTATTCAAGAATGGATTCCCAATGTACTGCTTGAGACATTTCCATTGTAATTTAAGAAGTTAAAATCACAATTCCCATAAAAAATGAACTACCTGTCTTTGTATAATTTTCCCCTGAATTTCCTGTGGATCTTTTAATTGAAACAGGGTTGAGATAGTTCATCTACGCATCTAGATCTTGTCAACTTTCATTAGTCAGTAGTGTTAATTGGAAAGCTGCATATTCTAAATTGTTCCCCCTCCAAGTGAAATAGATTGGTAGATACTTGTTTTTTAAACAAGATAATTAGTAGATAGTAGCTGAGGAAAAATAAGGGAATTTATGTGCAGCCCCCCTTGGTTTACTGATAGCATCTCCTCTGAGTGCCTAAGGTAAATACCATGACCATTTGGGATGTGGTAAGAGGTAGTTAGGGAAAGAATGAGGTAGGAGGTAAACTTTCTTACGTCTCAATAGCTAACAGCTGATTTCTACTTTTAACCCTTTTGCCTTAATGATAGTAACCTAAGGGTAAGTTACTGGCTGCAGCTGCAAGTTGTAAGGAAGTAACAGCTCTGAAATTAGCTCTGAACAGAAGTGAGGTATGATTTCAGTTTACTATTTTCCTCAATACAAAATACTATATGCTGAAGTACTCACAAACACCCTTACATAAGTATTTCGTTACGAATATCCCAGTATACATGCCATCTCTGGCTGACGACGTTTGTCCCCCTGTTCCATCCCAGATTACAGCTATGTTGTATATTCAAGGTGTTCTGGACGTAATTTGTAGCATGATCCCTTTCCAAACAGATGCTTCTCCAGACAGTCCCACCCATTTTGTGATATTTCACCATACTGAGGCATCCTTACCATGTGTCCTTCACAACATCACCACCACAGGACATTTATTACTTATCAAGTGGTGATGCTGGCCTGGTGCCTGCCTTAATCACCCAGTGCACATGAGATGTAATCAAGTGAAGCTGCTTCTGGTCTTAGTTATTTCCACTCCAAAACTACTTTGCCCATTTGGAGCTCACAGACTAGAGTACGGGGAGAGAATAGAATGCTAGAAGATAGTACGTGTTACAGAAAATAAAATAGTGTAAGGGGTTTTAGGAATGCTGGGGGTATTTACCAAAACTAAATATGCACATTTCTCTGACCCAAACATGCTAGTAATGAGTCCTAAAGAAACAAGGCACAAATGTATAAAGATATAAGAATAACAATGTCCTTTAAAGCACTGCACTGTATAGCAAAATTTTCAGCAGTATGTCAAAGGTTAAATTATGGAAGAGCATGCAATGGATTACTATGCCAGATTTTAAAACGATACTGCTTGCAGAGAATGCAGTGTCATGTCAGTTAATCATTTTTTGAAGCTTTTGATCTGGGTAATTAGAAAATAATTTGCTGCTTCCTTTAGTTTGTAATTTCTCCTACAGAAAATGGGCTTAGATGGGTAGTGCATTTGAAAGTCAAGACAAAGGAAGCAAAGCTATTTGAGCTGGATGTCTAAAATTAGAAGAATTTAGAGGGAAACTAAATCTTTGTCATGAAATATTTAAGCTGTAGAAGTCAGAATTGAAAGACAGTTAAGTCTAGGAAGGATTACTACTTTAAATCAATCATACACATGTTGATAAGTAAATCTTACAACTTGTGTAAATTACAAATTGCTAGGGTGATTTAGTTTGGTAATCCAGCTAAATTATGGGTGTGGGAGTAGACAAGAGCTCTGAAGCATGCTTCTGAACCTTGAGAATATATATTGGTGGTTCTCAAATTTTATGCTTTCATAATCTGCTGAGATTTTGAAAAACTACTTGCTCCTTTCCATATTTGTAAATTGACATACAAATTTGTTACAAGTTTAAATAGTTATAAAGGATTAATTTTCAGCAAGCATACTTAAAAATAACTTTTATATCAGTTTTTGAAAAATATATCCAATATAATCTAAATATGATAGTTTGATATTAATTTTAAAAGGAAGAATTTATTTTTTAGTTAGGTATTTTACATTGTTTTTCTCCCTAGACCTCTATTTCTATTCCACTTAATTTTATTTTAATGCAATGCATTTTCATGCTTAAACATTTTAATCATCCTACCATACTTCTCTGCTACAAAAATGTAAATGAAAAACTTAAAAAATATTTTGAATTGTTATTACAATTAGTGAAAAATTTATTAAAAATTACATTAATAAAATAATTACTGAACATAAAGTTATATCTGTTAAGGACAGCTTTGGATGTAAACACTGCACAGTAAAGACTGCAGTAGAAAAGGATACTGTTTTTGGTGATAAGAATTATTCTGTCAGAGTGGAAAATAAATACAAGAGGAATTTGGGATCATATATGCCTAAGCAAACAGATTTTTTTTCTTTCAGCAAAGATACTAAATGTCTATAATGTGTCAGCCACAGCTAAATGAAGGAGATACAGATGATAAGAACCAGTTTCTCTCCTTGAGGAATTTGGGGGAGGTGAGATGGGGAGAGACACACACAAATAAATAGCTACAATGTAATATAGCATAGTTTAATAAAAGCACATCTACTGTGCCTTAAGAAACCAAAACCACGAATGACGTGGCTCAGGATAAGTGACAGTGGCTGGTCTCTGAAGAATTACTGCACATGATACTGGGACTGAAGCGGGGATTACTACGAAGAGAAGTGGTTGTGTAGCAAGGGGAGGGTGTTCTAGACAAAGTGAAAATTATATTCAAAGAAGGAAGCATTAAAAAAAAAAAAGCCCAAGGAAATGGCTAGAGTACAGTGCACACATAGTGTATGTACTGTGGGAGGACTGGCTAGGCGAAGGCCAGTTTGTGCTCAGTCTTAACTGCCAGGCCTTGGAGTCTGGACTTTATATTCTATAGACAGGAGGGAGCTAACTAGGTGGCTCTGAGTGGACTTGTGACATATTTGTATTTTGGAAAGACATTCTAGACAAAAAGGAAGAACGAGACAACAGAGGCAAGGAGATTAGTAAGGAAGCTGTAATTATTTAGCTAAGGTGATTAGGGTAGGAACAAAAGCAGTGATAACAGGCATTAAGAGAAGATAACGAGATATTCAAGGATATATGAGGTTGAGATTTCAACCTCTATCACTACTCTCCCTGCCCCCGATACTCTGGGGGTAAGGAAATGATCAAGGACGATTGAGATTTCAAGCTAACATGGTTGCAGGTATTAATTAAAGTTGGGAACACAGGAGAAACAGGAGGGAAGGGTAAAGACCACGAATTAGGTTCAGCCCCACTGAGTGCGGATGTCCCACAGGAAAGTAAAAAGGACTGGAGGCCCACAGTCCATGGTACAGTAGTTTAAGCTATAGAAATGGATATAATCTCAATTAAGATGATGTGGAAGGATGGCAGATGGTGGTAGGGCTGGTGGTAAAAAGAGATTAAGAGCATAGGTGGTTGCTAAGAGAAGGATCTGGAGTCAGATTAGTCATTTAAACTAATTTTCTAAGCCTCAGTTTCATTGGTAAAGTAAAGCTTATAACAGCACCGACGTATTAAATAACATAATTCATATGAAGCCATTAGACCACTCCTTAGCACATTATAAAGCTCAGTGAACTTCAGTGGCTCTTACTGTTATACCATTACAGTGTTGTCATTAAATTAGATTCTTAGGAAAACTAAGTCTATTGACATGTATTAGTTATAGAGTCTTTTAATAAGACAATGAAGAAAAACCTACAGGCAAGCAGGAACACTTTAGAATTGTCCACTCATTTCCTTTACACCCATATTGTCTAAAAGTTATCTTGAAGAATAGTTTCAATACCCACAAATCTACTTCAAATTCTTCTAAAACAGACACAACAACCATGGTTGTTGTGTCTGTTTTAGATAAGAGGGCTTCTTTAAGCCTCTGGAAATCAGAAGAAATTATACTTGTTCCTGAGACTCTTAAATTAGACAGCCCACGTAATGCATTATTTATCTAGTAGTTAGATTTTTAGCCCTATAAATGGAAGTGGACCTATTAGGGTAAGAGATTCATCAGAACCCCAATAAATATTTGTATTTGTCATTTTCTGTGGCAAGATGAGTGGGAGGAAAGAAAAGCTAACACTGAACACCCAACATGGCTAGGCATACTGAACTTCACCACAAGCTTCGACATAACTAGTATCCAGATCCTATGGATGGAATACTGAGACTCATGTTTAGTAACTTGCCCGAAGTCACACCTATAATAAAGGGCAAAGACATGTTTTGAAACTTGATATGTCAGGCTCCAAAGCCCATGATCTTTTCTCTACACTGTGATTTCCCAGATTGTCTAATCACAGGAAACATCTAAGGTGTCTGTTTAAAAAATGAAATACTGGGCCATGGGGCTTCTAGAACTTGTGATTCATTTTAGGTTTGGAGAAAGGCCATATAATGTATCATTAATGGGACTCATAGGTGATTCTGATCATCAGGCAGGTTTGAGAAATACTGCCCAACTCCATGAGTACTAACAAGTGGGGTTTGAAGGTATTCGGAAGGCAGCAACAGGGCTGGCTGTGAGTAGACAGATGCTACAAAAAACGTTGATAGTAATAGTTTTCAATACTAGCAAAGTAAGAACAGTAAGATTGGATTGTGGGAATTATAACATTGCTTTAGGTTCTGCACAGGAAAACTTTTATTTTCTTTCTATTAGTACTTCTCTTTCAGGTGACAACATTTGTGCAATCCGTTCTTTGGCATTATTCTTGCTTACACTTGGGTACTAAGGCACAACTGAAGGATATAGATAAAACTAATTTGGATACAGAAGAGAAAGAAGGAATTAGAAATAACATAAAACAGCTTTAAATACAGAATCAGTAATTTCCTCAGGTGTAAAAACCCCATAAACTCTTAAATAGTTTTAATTCTTAATGTCACAGGATTATATCATTTCCAAACTGAAAGAGCTCTTGGGTATACACATATTTTATGCATGAGGAAAGCCACAACTCAGAGAGGCTTAAGGGCTTGCCCACAGTAGTGGCAGATTTTCAAATCCATCCTGGCCAAGGTTCCATCAAACTCTTAGGGATTGCATATAAGCACCAGAAAATAGTGACGTTTCCAAGGTCATGCTGCTTTTTAGAAATAAATTTAGTGGCAAGTCATTTTTGCCTCATCTTCCCTACTTTATCTAATTTTATGGCTTATTCCTTTTTAATTGTCTTATTGAGAATATAAGTACATTTAAAGGAATCTCTTTTAGAAGATTAAACAATTTGAAATATTATATTTGATCAATGATATTTATATCTGATCAATATGTTAGAAAAATGAAACACTACCTTCTTACACCTGGCTGGTTTGGCTCAGTGGATTGAGCGTCGGCCTGCGAGCTAAGTGTCGCTGGTTCGATCTTCCAGTCAGGGCACATCAGAGAAGGAAAACTCTGACTCCAAAAAACCTCCGCTGCCTTGCGGCATACCTCTTCAGGGGAAAGGCTAAGGGAGTAAACCCCGACAGAAAATCCGGAGCCGGAGTCCCTAAGGCGGTTTGACGTTGTAGTCAACACCGGCAACTCCTGCGGTGCACCTGAAGCCAAGCTGTATTGACTCCGTCTTTCCCTTGGACCCTTCAGCTGCGAAGAGAGGGGGGGTCTGCTGCATGGGCAACAGCAGACCCTCCATATCACCCTGCCCAGGCTCTGTAGCTTCAGCTTCACTGGAGAGGAAACTCCAGCGTCATCGCAAGATGTCGATTCAACACGGGAGGAGACAGATACCGTGTCACTCCCGAGTCGGACTGCACAGCCATTCTCGGCGGTGCAGATAGACTCTTAAGAAGCTACCCCATCGTCTCTCGAGACGGACGGCTGCCGACGACGACGACGACTTCAAATTCTTTAGCACAGTGGCTCTTAAATTTTAGTTTGCTTAAGAATAACACATTATTTTAGTACAAAATGTTTTAATTACATAGACACTTTAAGGGATTTCTATTGTAATTTTGAAAGTAACTTTTACCCTAAGAGTTAACTTTGGAATTGAATTACCCATTTACCCACCTCCAACGGCATCCCTTCATACATACATATTAAATTTAACAGACCCAAACCAGGTCTAGGAAAAGTTATCTTGTCCAATATAACATAGCTGGTGAATACAGAAACAGGATTTGGACTCATATCTGCCTGACTCCAAAGCCTGGTCTCTCTATTCAGTTTTCTCTATGCTGCATCTGTAGGGATGGCCTGCAGACCCCAAATGGATTTAGTATGGCATCCGCTGCAGGAACACCAACATTTAAGACGATGTTAGATAGGAGGGTAGACCATGGTGTGTAGAAGCTAAGGAAGGTTAAAGTAACATGATCTTTAATTTCTGCCAAAACGGGCGGTTTCGAGCCACTAATAACCTTTGCAAAGGAGGATGAATATAAAATGAGTCAAACAGTAAATCTCAATAAAAATATGAGCGCAGCTTACTAGAAGCATTGCAATCTTTTTCTTTTTAAGTCTGGGAATTGTGTCAAAATCACTATGTATGGCTCTAACCAACACGTGGTTTTTCCTTCTCACATACTCCTTAATTTGAGGATTCAGCATTCCGGTTGTCATGTTTGATACCACCCTGAAAGAAATTTAGTGGGAAATAATACAGCTTTTTGTCTGTGGATTTTGTTTATAGCATTAGTATTATTTTTTAAAAAAATACCACTGGAAATTTTAAATCTCCAGCTTAATTAGAAATATGCAACATTTTAAAAGCTTACAAGTTTTGTATTAAAAAAAAAAATCCAGATATATAAGAATACAATGTGACCAATGTCATGGGTTAAAGAGCTGGACAGGACTATTAGCTTTAGATTGTACCTCCGTTTCATCTAGGTGTCTGGAAAATACAGGCTATAGTCATAAAGGGGGCAGAGAGAGAAAGGGAACAGATGACTAAAATCCAAATTCACTTTCTGGTAACTCAAAGCGTCCTATACTATGGATCATAAATATCAAAATTAAAACACATTGTGGGTGCCAAAGCCAAGTCTTGGTTTCTAAAAATGCTCAGGACAGTATTTGGATTTTTAAAAAACTGTCCTCCTAGGTCATACTAGTCTCCTTAATCCTTTTGTAAACCTTTGCTAGGTGCCCTAGTGAGCTATTCTGTGGGTCAATGTATCAAGTTACCCTACATGTGTGTCTCCCACTCCTAACCAGCCGTTAATTCCTCATCACAATTCTTTTCATACATCCATTCATCTAAAACTTATCCGTTTATCCTAATTGTACAAAACCCCATTTTAAAAGTTTGAATTTAAATGCTTCAGAGTATTCTAGGGCTCCAAGTATTTTAAATAAGCTGTGACAGTAAAATCTAATGTATGATTTCAAACAAACTCGTTCTGGAGTTTCATTTTTTCCTAATCACCATGTTTATACTTTAAATGGGCTACAGGGTTATATTCTGGCTCTACTGCTAGTTGTGTGACCTTGAATATATTTCATAACCAATTAAGAGTTTGATTTTCTCATAAAAAACTTGTCTAGTATTTTATATTGCTACATTAAAAGATTTGTTCTAAATTTCCCATTAAGTACCTTTCACCTCTAAAAATTCTCTGAATCCTCCCTAACACTGTGGTACCTATAGGACAGCATGTAGGTATTTTCCTTTTAAAATGTTTTACTTAATTTACTTTTCAAGAGCATGTTTTGCCAAATTGTGTTTTTTAAAAATGTACATTTTGTTACAGTTGTGTCCTAATTTCTTTCCCCTTTGCTCCCCTCTGCCCAGTACCTCCCTTCTCTCCAGTAAGCCCACCCCGCTTAGTTCATGTCCATGGATCATGCATATAAGTTCTTCGGCTTCACCTTTTCCTATATTATTCTTAAATCCCCCCATCTATTTTGTACCAAACAATTATGCTTCTTAATCCCTGCACCATTTCCCCATTTCTCCCCTTTCTCCCTCCAAGCTGATGACCCTCTAAATGATCCCCATACCTATGATTGTTCCTATTCTGGTTTGCTTAGTTGGATTTTATTTTTTAGATTCAGTTGTTGATACTTGTGAGTTCATTGTCATTTTCCTGTTCATAGTTTTGATCTTCTTTTTCTTAAATAAGTCCCTGTAACATTTCATATAATAATGGCTTGGTGATGATGAACTCCTTTAGCTTTACCTTGCCTGGGAAGCCCTTTATCTGCTCTTCCATTCTAAATGATAGCTTTGCTGGATAGAGTAATCTTGGTTGTAGGTCCTTGCTTTTCATCACATTGGATAGTTCTTGCCAGTCCCTTCTTGCCTGCCAAGTTTCTTTTGAGAAATCAGCTGATAAGTCTTATAGGCACCCCTTTATAAGTAACTCTCTGCTTTTCTCTGGCTACTTTTAAGATTCTCTCTTTATCTTGAACCTTTGGTATTTTAATTATGATGTGTCTTGGTGTGGTCCTTTTTGAATCTAGTTTGTTTGGGACGCTCTGTGCTTCCTGGACTTTTATGTCTATTTCCTTTGCCAAATTTGCAAAGTTTTCCTTCATTATTTTTCCACATAAGCTTTCGATTTCTTGCTCTTCCTCCTCTTCTGGCACCCCTGATTCGGATGTTGGCACATTTAAAGCTGTCCCAGAGGTTCCTAAGCCTCTCATTTTTTTCAATTCTTGTTTCCTCATTTTGTACTGGTTGACTGTTTTTTCCTTCCTTATGTTCCAAATCATTGACTTGGACCCTGGTTTCCTTCCCTTCACCACTGGTTTTGTGTGGATTTTCCTTTGTTTCATTTAGCATAGCCTTCGCTTCTTCCTTTATGTGTTTGCCGTACTTAAGCATATCTGTCAAGCCTGTGAGCATCTTTAACACCAGTGTTTTGAACTCTACATCTGTTCGGCTGCCTAGTTCCTTGTCACTTAGTTCTCCCACTGGAACCTTGATCTGTTCCCTCTTTTGGGCCATACTTCTCTCTCTCCTCAACTTGACAGCCCCCTGTATTTGCCTCTGTATCTTAGGTAGAGCTGTCACACCTGTTACATTGTAAGGGGCAGAGCCTTAGGTATTAGTACAGACAACCTGTTTTACCACGTTGTGGCACTATATGTGGGGGAGGGGTCTGAGAGAGAACAATGCCTCTTGCTCAGCACTTGCCCCTTTTCTAGGCACTTCTCCTGCTTCCCACATGGGACTGGCACCTCGCTAGCTGTGGTTCCCAGAGTGGGTTGGTCTGCAGACGTTCTAGGACCATGGGGGCCCGTTAAACAGGCGGACTCTGCTGAGAGACTGGCAGTTTCTGCCTCCACCCCAACCCCCACTGGTTTACACAGTCAGAAGCAATGAGGCTTTATTTCCCCAGGTGCTAGAATGTAGCTGTGCGGTCTTGTCTGGGCCTGGGAGCGCTCCCCAGGTGTCCCTCCCTACTTTGTAAAACGTGTGACTGCGCTGCTGCTGCCGCCGCCGCCGCCGCCACACTGCTTCCTCTCCGCCCCAGCTCCGCCCCTCTTACCTGTCTGGGTGAGTATTTCTTCTTTATATTTTTGTTTGTTGGAGTTCCATGCAGCTCGATTTTGTGGAACTTCTGGTTGTCTCTAGTTTTGAGATAGTTGTATTCCTTCTTAGTGGTGGAGGGAGACACAGAGTGTCTATGTAGGCCTCTATCTTGGCCGGATGTCCCAAATTGTGTTCTTAAATACATTTTAAAAAATATAATAGGGCAGACCTATTTCATAATATAGTGCAAGGATGAAAAAATATGGGCAAATTTTTAAGTTGGTGTTAAAAAGTAAAACCCTTTAAAACTATAATCAGGGAATAGAAGCCTGGTGTAAATAAGAATCTATCTTGAATTTCTGATGGAGGTGATGAGTCACTTGTTGCCTAACTAGAGAGGTAAGTGCACCTGAAATATGGCAAAACGAAAACATTGCTAAAGCATTCTAAGATTCTCAGCTAAAGTACCAATAATGTTTTCATGTAAGAGACACAGAGGTCATAAACTGGTAGCCCTTGGTTCTATCTAAATGTTTTGCTGGCTTGCTAAATGTTTCAAAATTATTTGAACCAATGTTTAAGAATCATATTTCACATAAAGTCCACATTTCAGCTCTTCTTGACAAATATGACACCAGGCCCATATTCCCACACAGCAAAATCTGGATAGGGCTGGGAAGTAATGCCCCATTTAGATGAGCAGCCACAATAAGCATTTGACTTTGCAACTTCTATAAAATAGAGAGCCACTACAACATATTATACACCAAACTATCCTATTTTATAATTAATGGGTATTAAGAAGCAAAAATACAATCTGGGAAGTGAAGAAGACACCAGAAGCAATCCTGTTTATGTAAAGGAAAAAAATTTTTGTTTTGTGAATATTTAATGTTAGTTCTTTTAAGTAAATTCAACCTAGCTAGTATAGGTTGTAGACAGGAGTAGAAGGAGTGATAGAAAATATGGCAAAATTTTTAAAAATCTTGTCTTATCCAAGAGTCGTGGTCGATTACTAGATGAATTTTCAAACTCAGATTTCTGAATGTAAACTAACATGAGAAAAAGGTAAGAGAGGGAGCCCAAAAGGAACACGTTTTTCAGCAGACACAATGTAGTAATGCTTTACTGTCACGCAAGTGGCTACCCACATGCTTGCAGAGTACCTGATTTGGATTGATAATGTTTATCTGGAGATGCCAAATAACGTCATATGTCATGTAGTTGGAAACCATAGTAGACGCTATTGTTTTGCTATCTGGCATCTGCTGGTAGAAAAATGTTACAACATGCTCAGTTAGGGTAATTAATCCAGACTCATGTGAATAAAATGTGTGATGTCTAGCTTCTGGAATGTGCCTAGGCCTAAGAACAAGAACTGTTCTTCTTGGGTAAACTTGGATGATGGCATTGGTTTTGGTATACTCCAGTAGCAGACAGTACTATTAAGTAGAAAATGACACAACATCCTACTGATGAAAAATGTCTTTTTCTAATAATTTTGGTATTTTAAAATTCAGTTCTAGAAAGTGGTCCTAAAAATGTTAGCTATTAACCTTTGAAAAAGGTATCTGAAGAGCTTTTTACATTCTTAGCATCTGAGATACCTAGCTATATCAACAGTATGCAAGGAAGGGGACTGATCTGCAGATCACCTACATCAAAATTCCCTGAACAATTATTAAAAATATAGATTCTGGAGACTCTCAGAATCAGAATCTCTATTTTATTAAGTTCCCCAAATGAAACTTGGAGAACCACTGTCTTAAGAGTCATTCTCACTCAATAAATATTTCATCCCTACTATGTGCCCAAACTGGACTGTTTAAGAAGTTATTAACATCTACCACACACTGGCTATATACCGTGTGCTATACACCAAGTAAAGCAATCTATATATAGTTGAGTCATTCTGTTGAACAATCCTAAGGAGCTTTATGGCTCCTTTTAATAGATGATAAATAGAATGAGTAAACGGTCCAAAGCCACCAGCCAATGAATGGTCCTGTTTCCTGAAACCCAGGTCTGATTCTAAAATCTGTGGTCTTAATCGACTTACTTGAATCTGGAGTCAACTTAAAATAATTTCATAGTCCCACATGAGCAAATTTCCTTCTGCACAAAAGAAATGACTGATGGAGTGCATCATTTATTTACCTTTGAATTTCTGCCCTCCCAGAGCATTTCCTTTCGCTCCCTTAAGGGTATTTTCTTCCTTTCACTTTTTTTTCATGATCAAATATGTCTAGGATACAATGACTACTGAGCTTGGCAGTTTTGGGAGTTTTTCTCTTGAAGCAAATTCTGCAAGCACTTCTCTATCCATTGGGCAGAGAATTCTTCTAATGTACTAAATGTTAAAAATAATCTTGATTTTGTAATTTTTAATAGGCTTTGACGAATGTTATCAAAAAGCTATCACACCACCAGGACCAACTGAGACTTGGAAGAAATTTCAGGGGGAAAATAACATTGCCTAAATTGGAATGTGGCCAGATGGCCAGCAATTGCCTTGGTATTTGCTTTGATAACATCAAGATTCATCTGTATATGAACTGCAGGGCCTACACATCTTTCATCAAGTCTTCTGGGCGCTAAACTCTTTGAAAGATGCCATAGGAAGATGAGTGTGCTGAGAAGTGGGATGGATTCAGCTCATGGCATGGATAGATAGATGTAGCTGCATTTGAGAAGGCTTAATCATGATTGGAAAAGTAGGGTTACTGTGAAGTAGTCTGCAGAACATGTTAAATAGAATCTAATCAAGTCTCTAGACAAACTTCTGATTTTTAAGAAATAAGAAAAAAGGAGACAAAGACCCTGGCTTGAACTCTTCAAAATGCCAATGTAACAAGGGGAAGAAAAAAATAAAAGAATGGGGGAACTATTCTACATTAAGGCTAAAGAGTTTACAATATCCAAACACAGTGTAGAAACCTTGACTGACTGATATTTTTTTTTTTGCCAGGAGAGTGGAGAAAGTATAAAGATATTCTTGGGTCAAATGAGAAAATTTACATAGACTGGATTTTAAATATTACAGAATTATTAACTTCCTCAGTTATGATCATGATATTATGTTTTGCAGGAGAACTTTATAATTCTTAGGAAATACAGTTTGGAAATTTAGGGGTGTCTACTTATTTCCAAATGGTTCAATGACAATGAAAAAGTATGTGAGAAGGGATGAAAGAAATATGGCAAAATGTTAACAACTGTTGGATCTCGGTGAAAGATATATAAATGTTTATTATATTCCTTCAACTTTTTAAATGTTTGAGTATTTCTTTTCATAAAAATTTGGGGGAACAGATTATGTTGAAAAGTCTTCAGAGGAGAAGCCTATGAAAAGGTTGACTAGTAGGGACCATGCTGAATTTCTGATAAACTGAAGTTCCATAAAACTTTGCTGGCAGTATCTTGGGCATCCAGGAAACATCACAAAATCATCTTTCAGTAAGTACTTACCAAAATATGTGTAGGATAAAATAATAGGTGGATGAATCTGATACAAATCATACTATTTAGGTGTAAACACAATAGTGAAGCTAAGAACATAAGCACCTGTTAAATAAAATAGTCCTTGTCATATATGAGGTACAAAAAGGGCTAGGAAAGCTCAGAGAAAATTACTTCCTTCTGGGGAGAATCTGGAAACACATCTCCAGGGAAAACCAGAACATGGACATAGAATCACAAACAGTTGGTGCTTCAGTGATTAACCTTGGAAGAAACAAGTAGTTCATTTTGGCTGGAATATTAGTGTTAAGAAAGTAGAAATTAAGAAGGTAGGTTTGCACTCTTGTTGCTGACTGGCTGGGTATAAACAATTTTCAATTTACCTGAAAGTTCTCCTGATCTTTTTCCTTGGCAGCTTTAGGCAGCTTCAGGCATCCAAAATGACTGACAATTTTTGATTCAAGCCTACAGAGAGAACTACATGAAATAGTGTGTGACAACTCTTGTAAAGAGCTATATAAAACTACTGTATTTTTATAGATACCCACAAGCATTAAATTGTTTAATAAACCGTAGACATGCACGATTAGGACAGAACTGCAGTCAATGCCTGCAAACTCTCAAGAGAGAAGAAAGAAGGGAGAAAATTCAGAATGTGAAGGGGGCGGGAAGTAAGACTGAGAGGTGTTGCTGCAGTGGTGGGGGTCCATCCTTTTCCTTAATAGCTGGAAGCGGAAAATGATTTTCTCAACCTCTGTAAATTCTTAGTCCTCGGAAGGTCGGGGATTCAAAGTACTTAATAGGAACTTGTGGGGGCGTGGTCAGCAGCTGCGCTGTGCCCGAGGTCCGCGCCCAGGCCCCTCCACTCCCGGCTGCCTGCTGCCCGGAGAGGGGATCCGGTATAACGGCCTCGCCCCACAGGGAGCCTCCAAGGGGTGGAAAGAGGGCGGGCTGCCGCTTGGCCAG
This sequence comes from Furipterus horrens, assembly GCF_987537825.1. Taxonomy (NCBI): domain Eukaryota; kingdom Metazoa; phylum Chordata; class Mammalia; order Chiroptera; family Furipteridae; genus Furipterus; species Furipterus horrens. The sequence goes on from NW_028327175.1 coordinate 188,576,250, forward strand.
CCCGGAAAGAAAAGCTTCTTGCAGCGGAAGCAGCTCTGAGCTCCGCTTGCCTGCGCGGTGCTCATTCTCCCAGGGAACGTCCGGCCCAGGCCTGCACCACTGGTCGAGGCCTAGGGACACCCACCTAAATTAGCTACTCCAGTTGGAATAGGCACTCTCTGGGGCGCAGGGGGTGCACACTTTTCCCACCCTTCCGCCCTGACTCCATTCAGAAGTGCCAAACGCAACTTCCGGGCAGGACAGAGACTATTGGAACCCTAAACTCTTGTTCACCTAGGTAAGTGACCAGACGTCCCGGCAAACTACGGGCTAGGAGACCTGCTCTCTCCCCTACCCCACAGGCCTATAGTCCGAAATATGAATTAACTTGTCCAACATGGGATGTCTGGTCACCTTTGGTCCCATTTTGTGTCTACTTACAGATGCTTCTCTTCTCAGACGGCTCAACTGTTGCCAGGGCAACAGAGGGATTAGGCAAAGGAAGAACTACGTCACACTGGAGACGGGAGGTCAGAAAACTCCCGTTGCCATTTTCAGTTATGGCTGCCTTGGCTTCAACGGTTACTTCCGATTGAGCGTTGTCACTCTACCCAGCTGGAGGCTTACTCTTTGACGGGGCTAGTCAGCGTTGCCCAGTGGGCGGGAGAGAGGGCGTAGAGAAGAGGAGAAAAGGAAAAGGGCGGGGAGAGGAAAGCTGGAGCCAATCCCTTACTCCCGTTCGCTGGCGCCAGTGCCCCATTCTTACTGGGCAGCGTCGATTTCTCTTGCTCCGCCTGTTTTTCTAAGCCGGCAAGTGATGGGCCTGTGCCCGAGGGGTGGGGCTGCATGGTAGGAGCGAAAGTGTGTGGAGGGGCGGACAGGGCGGGGCGAGTGGGGGAGGGGAGGGGCGGGGCGAGTGGGGGAGGGGCGGGCGGGGGGCGGCGGTTGGGCAGCGTCGCTTCTAAGGCGGAGGAAGAGGAGGAAGGAGGGCGAACGAGGAGGATGGCGGAGTCCGGGCTCCCCACGGTAACCCGGGGCCACTGAGGCGGGAGGGTGTGTGTAGGTCGGTTCTTCCTGCCTTCTTTCCTGCCCGTCAGGCTGGCTGTCGGTAGGGGGAGGCCCCGCGCGCCCTGACAAGCGCGAGCCGGCGGGGCCAGGGCGAGGCCCCAAGGGGCCAGGGCGAGGCCCCAAGGGGCCAGGGCCCTGGGAGGCGCCGCCGCCGCGGCGGCTTTCCTGGGTGCTGTCGACGAGAGGGCTGGGCCCTTGGACCCATCTCTCTGTGCGGGGACCGGGGCCTGGCGCCAAGAGCAAACCGGCCGGCTCTGACAGCGACTTGAAGCCAGGCCTGCGGTGGCGGCGGGCGGGCGGCCGGGACAGCACTCGGGCGAGGGCGAGCCGGCGCAAGGGTGAGGGCCGGGGGCGTCTGGCAGACGGTCCTGTTCCACTCGGCTCCCGGAGCTACGGGGTCCAGGCTTCTGGGAGATCCGTGGGCGTCCGGGAGGGCGTGTAACTGGTTGGCGGGGTCCCTGGTGCAACGGTAGTGGTGCGGGGTGGGGTCTTTCCTCGTCCCCTCCCCAGAGCCCTCCACGCTCTCCTCGTCTCCTCTCCCTTCAGTAAAGAGTGATGAGTAGGTTTTGGGCGTGTTGCCTGGTGAAGCGAGTTGTAGGCATCCAAGAGGGCCCTTTTGGACATGCCGGATGGCAACCTCTTTCGCGGCAGCTTTTGGGGCTAGAGGAAAAGTACTCTACCCTCTGCCCGCCTCCAGCTCAACGCTGTAGGCTTCAGGACAAACGATTTTCCTCCAGCCCCTCAGTACCCATTGTTTCGTACCACCCTTCTCCCCGCCCCGTGCCTAGGTAGAAGAATAGTGACTTCAAACCATTAACTGCAACCCCCCCACCCCCGCCCCATCAGCAGCGGGTGCGTGTTTTTTTGTTGATGGATTTACAAACAGGTGGAATGAAGACTGATTCGGGAGCTGGAAAGATGGTTTTGTGTGTGTGTTGTTAAGCTTTCAGCCCGTACGGTTACTGATACGGTTTTCTCGTCTGTCTGTCGCTTTGTATCATGATGGGGGTGATGAGAATAAAAGAGGAAGCAATGTTTTGCAACCTACCCAAAGAAATGTTTTCTAAGTCTCTGGGGATGCTGAACCAAAAGTGAGTTGCAGATGTGGACTGTATAGCATTTGCCTCCATGATAACTACCAGCGTTCTATAAGCTTACACTTGTCCAATTTTGTACATTTCTTAAATGTCAGCAGCTTCTAGTGTCTGCTCAGAGGGATTATTGTATCTAAAACTTATTTTTGTTGTGTTTTGCAGAATCCTAGGGTACACTTGCGTAACAGAGTATTTTTGTATCTAAATGTAGCCTCAACATTGAAAAATTGTCTTGATTTTAATGACCACTTTGTTAGCGTACTAATCTTCAGGCTTCACCTTTCCATGCCACAGCCCTTATAACTGTTACTTCGTATTTGAAGAGACTTAGCTCTTGGGTACGATTTGTAACATTCTGTAAGCTTACATTTATAGTTTGAATTTATCGTGTTGAGGTTTTTTCATAGGACAGGGACAAGAATCTTGAGGAATATAGAGTATGTAAATGACTGTTCCCTACATATTGAACTTAGACAATATGATAAGCCTTTGAAATACTTATTTGGACATAATGCTTTTATTTAATTATGAATATACATTTGAAAAATAGACCACAGATAAAGACTGTTAAGGTTTGTAACTTTCAAATGGCTTACATGTAATATAAAGCTAACATGTTAAATTTCCTGTATATCATATAGCAGTGTTGGTTGTAATAATCATGTTGTACATGACATTCCTAGTACTTATTTATTGTATGACTGGAAGTTTCTACCCTTTGACCACCTTCCTCCAATTTTGCCTCCCTCCATCCTCCACCTCCGGTAGCCAGAAGTCTAATCTTCCTTTTTTTTTTTTTTAAAGGTTTCTCATCTAAGTGACATCATACAGTAGTTATCTTTCTCTGTCCAGGCTTATTTCACTTAGCATAATGCCTTCAGGGTCAATCCAGGTTGCCTCAAGGTGTAGGAATTTCTCGTAAACCTGTATTCTTGAAATACTAGTTTTGAGATGTGGGCCTCACCTATTTCTAAGATTCCTACTTTTTACCAAGATGTTTGTTCAGTTTTTGAAGAAACAACTACATTTATGTTAGGTTGGCATTTTTTCTCTGCTCTCATTGTTAATACAGTTTTCAAGTGTTTAAAATTTTCTCTTATTTCTTATAAATAGTTATGGTTTAAAGAGTGATATTAAGAGCTACATTAATAGCTTGCAACTGGGTCATTTAAAAAATTTTAAACTACCGTATTCAGAAAGTTTATCAGAGCTGTGTTTTGATAATTGTAGCAAGTAAGAGTCTCACAACAACTTGTGAACTACAGACCAGTCAGAAATTTGAAATATTTCACTTTTCAAAAGAAATAACAAAATTATAAATTCTTTTGTTAGACTTGCTAGAATTATGCTTTTTAAATAGTACTATTTTTTCGGTGTCTTGGGTCAGGGCTTGTTCCACAGTCAAGAGACAGAAACTGGAATTCTCTGTAGACTACTCCCAAAGATGGTTTCTGAATAGCTGCGGGTAAAGTTTTTGCCTTGGCTTACCCATGTGTATTGTGGGGGAAGGGTAAATAAAATTGGAATTCTTTGTTATCCAGGCAATTAATTGCTGTCATATTTGTTTTGAAGATATGCTGGCTTATCAATATCTGTCATGCAATTTAATATTTCTGTAGGACTTACGTTCTTTGAACAATGTAAATAATTTTTGAAATTTTTCTAGTTAAGAAATTTGAATATAAAAATAATCTGTGTTTTTGACTAAAAAATATACTCTAACCTGTATGTTGAGGTTGAAGATTAAATGAAAGAATATATCTTTAGAATTCAGTTTTCTATATTATTCATGTATGAAAAAGCATAAAATCAATGCTTATAACAGTAACAACAACAAAACAACCAAGACCACCCCCTACCCACTGCAAAAGAAACAATAAAAAGCAACAAACAAACAAGTTGACCCACGAGTCCTTTAGTGCAGCCGTTCTCAACCTGTGGGTCGTGACCCCTTTGGGGGTAGAACGACCCTTTCACAGGGGTCACCTAAGACTATTGGAAAACACATATATAATTACATATTGTTTTTGTGCTTAATCACTATGCTTTAATTATGTTCAATTTGTAACAATGAAAATACATCCTGCATATCAGATATTTATGTTACGATTCATAACAGTAGCAAAATTGCAGTTATGACGTAGCAACAAAAATAATTTTATGGTTGGGTCACCACAACATGAGGAACTGTATTAAAGGGTTGCGGCATTCGGAAGGTTGAGTTCTGAAGTTTATAGCTTGGCCTTGGTGGGAGTGTTCTTGAACTAGTTTATAAAATAATCAATTAGAAGAGGAAATTTAGATATAAAATAAACTGACAGTTCCTAATAAGGCTAGTAGGAAATTGGTACTTTGTTATAGAAGAATTAGGTAGAAATTGGCTCTAATTTAGCAGCAGAGCAATACATTAAGTATTTTTATGTGGTACTTGAGAAGTATGCAAATATGATATTGGTTGCTTTTTTTATTAGACTTAAAATTTATCATTATGTTACGCATTAGGCATGTATAATTTAAGGCTAAATCTTTCATACATAGATGTAATTTGTTATTCTGTTATCCCTGTCTTCTGAATTTTATTTTGTCTACTTGTTACACTGTATCAAAGTTATGCCCTGTAGATCTTTCTGGAAATATTTTCTCTGTTAACATAGTAGTTAAATTTTTGTATTTTCCTACCTCTCTATCTATGATGACTTTAAAACCCCCAAAATGTGTAATTTACAAAGTGGCCTATGGTGTGCTTGAACTTGATATATTATAGTTTTCTGAAATAGAATCGTCAGTCAGTGTAGTTTGAGAAGAACATGCATAAATTTGAGAAACTGATTAGTGTTCTAAAATACATAGTTGCATTATTTTAAAGTAAACTAATGTTTATTATGTCTTTGTTAGATATTTTGTCCTCATTTGCAATTTTTTCACAAATCAAAGTTCTAACACATGAAAAGAATATTCTAAGTTCAAAGGACTTTTCAGCTTTTGAGATGTTGGTAACATATGTGTTTTTGAGAAAATATGAAGTTCCTATTATCAAGATTTAAAAGAACTAATGCGATTTCACACTATATGTCTCATTGCAAATTTTCTAAAGATCAGCACTGGTTGCAAAAACTAGTGCATGCTATAAAAGGCAGAGGTTCTTTTCTCAGAAAGAATGAACATATTGCTTGAAGCTAAACATTACAAGAGACCTTTAAAGGGTATAATTGGTCCCTATGTGAAATGAACCTGAAGGGCTTTTATGAAGTATTTGGCATGTCTATCTTCTAATGTTATGGTACTGTGAACACTCAAAATTTAAGAACTTTATTTGCCCTCATATACTATTTATAAATCCTACAATTTTAATTTAGTAATTTCACAGTTGACAAAGATAAATCTTTTTAAAGTTTTTGTAGTGTCTTGAAGGTAAGGTGGAAATGACTTCTTCTGGCACTGAGATTGTCTAGAATTTGGAGTGAATTTCATCGGTTAAATTTGGGCTTTCTCAGTTTCATGTTATACAGCACTCCTTCCTGCTTGTTACTTTCACAGTTTTTTTCTTTTTAAAGATTTTACTTACTTTTAGAGAGAGGGGAAAGGAGGGCAAAAGAGAGGGAGAGAAACATCAATATGTGAAAGATACATGGGTCTGTTGCCTCTTGCTCACTCCCAACTGGGGACCTGGCCCGCAACCCAGGCATATGCTGGGACCGGGAATTGAACTGGTGACCTCTCTGTTCACAGGCTGGTGCTCAATCCACTGAGCCACACCAGCCGGGGCAAGACTTGCACATTTTTGCAAGTAGTCTTTATTTTATTATATTTTTAAATTTACTTTTAGAGAGAGGGGAAGGGAGGGAGAAAGAGAAGGAAGGAAACATCTATACAGTATGTGAGAAAAATGGCAATGATTGCTGCACACCCCCAACTGGGGATCTGGCCCACAACCGAGGTATATGCTTTGACTGGGAATCGAACCAACAACCTTTTGTTTGCAGGCTGGCATTCAGTCCACTGAGCCACACCAGCCAGGGCTGTAGTCTTTATGTTAACTTTTAAATTTTGTTTGTAAATGTTTCTAACTAATATAGTTTTGTATTCACTAATGTCATAGACATACAGAGTGCCATGTATTTTCCATACTCTGAGGATGCAGAGATAAATATACTTTGTTTCCTGCTTTCAGCAAGTTCAGTTTGTTGCATGAACTAGACCCATCAGTAGTTAATTGTTTCAGTGCGAGAAATGCTTTAATAGCACTATACACTTGAAGAATTCAGCTGAGTTAAGACTCAGACTATGTGTATAAGCAGCATTGCTTACTGGAAGATTGGGCCTGAACTAACTCTTGAGGAATAAGCAGGATAGGTAGAGGTTAGAAAAAACATAGAAGTTAGAGATGTTAAAGTCCATTTGGAGAATTGCAGGTGAATAGTAATTTGGCTTCCACGTATGACCTAATATTTTAAGTGATAAAATAGGCTTTCATGAAAGTTCATATTTTTAGAGAATTCTATTTCTTTTGTGCCTAATTTAATTTGGGCCTTGAGTTGTAGATCTGCATTAATGTTAGGGAGCTGCTCCAAATTATTACTTAAAACTTAAAAAATTTTATTTCATCAATAGTTTAAATACAAGGAGAACACATCAGAATGGTGTGAAGTACTTTCCAGACTTAGAACATGGATAATGTTTCAAAATTGAAAATAAATACCTTTTTCTCAGCATTTATGCATCATGTTAAGAGTACCATTATGAACTTTTTTAGAACTCATCGGATTTTATTATACAAACATTTAGAATTTGCTTTTCTGAGAATTAGAAACAACCACTTTCCAAACTTACTTAGAAGTGCCACCTTTTCCATTACGTAGGTCAGACTATACGATCAGTGGTTACATCCTGGTAGAAGTCTTTTTATGGTCTTACATGATTTAGAAGTTTTTGGGACTTGAATATTAAGTAATTTTTCATATAGTATGATTTACTACTTTTTCAGGTGCACAATGAAGCCTTCTTTGCTATCGCAAACTTCATTCCCCTCAAGGTGCGAATAGTGCTGTAGTTTCCCATTCTAAAACACTCATCCTGCTAGTCTTTTAGTTTTGATACTTATAGTTATTTTCATTATAGAAATTTGAGAAATTTCTTTAAGTTTTTGTATTTTAAATGTTATAATATCTCACTTATTGCAAGGTTATTTATTAGGAAACTAAAATTTTCTGGTATGATCTCCTTGGATAGAACCCAATGCAGTGTTCACCTGGCTAACCTAATCGCCCTTCAGCCTTCACTATCTCATCCCTGGGGAGGCCTTCTCTGATCTCTAGTTAGATTCTTCTGTTAAAGGTCCCTTTGCTCCTGTACTTTCTTATTTATTCCAGTCATCATTTTTGTAATGATGTGTTTAATGTCTGTCTTTTTGCTAGACTGTACACTTCATGAGCATTGAGTATCTTTGTCTTTACTATTTCTCCAGTATACAATGCTTGGACCTTGTAGGCTCCTGATGGAAAATTGGTTTAAATTAATAAACTGATAGTCTCGAGCCCCCAAAGCAAACTGGCCGCTAAAAAGGATAAAGATATGTCATTGCTCTTAAACATATTTCCTCGTTGTAGGACTGAATTCAGGACTTCTTTACTTTCATAATGTACAATTTAAAAAAGCTTGGTAAACAATGTAAAAAGACCTGGGATGCTCCTAGATGCCATAACAGAGTTGAATATAAGAGTAGAAAAAAAAGTTAAAAACCAGATACAAGACTCTTAAAAAAATCACTTTAAGACAACTTAATGTTTTAATAAACATTTAGAATCTTTCAAGACACCATTTGTTTTCTATGTGGAGCAGTGTAGCAATAATGATGTAAGGTTATGGAGAAGAGATTAATTGCTGTTAGTAAATTTTGTCAAAGATGACACAGCACCACGTATTGTGATTCAGAAAGGTTTCCGTCTGAAATTATACAACTAAATTTTTTTTTAAAGACTTTATTTATTTTTAGAGAGAGGGGAAGGGAGGGAGAAAGAGAGAGAGAGAAACATTGATGTGGGAGGGATCCATCAATCAGTTGCTTCTTGCATGCCCCCAAGTGAGGAGGACCTGGCCTGCAACCCCATGCATGTTCCCTGACTGGGAATTGAACTGGTGACCTTTTGGTTCACAGCCCAGGGCTCAATCCACTGAGCCACACCAGCCAAGGCTAAAAAATTTAATGTGTTACATTTTTATTATTGGAAAGATATGCTTAATGAGATGAAATATAGCAAGGCACAATAAGTATTTGAGTAAATTAAGTAGAAGCAAATAATTATCTCACAGTACAGAATCAGTCCAGTGTAATAGTACGACCTTATAATTTGCAGAAGTAGATTTTTTATACCCACATGTTCTTTGCTTACTTAGCTGTGGAATATGTAAAATTGAGTAACATGTTTTTCTTCATCAGTTTTGAACGAAAACGTACCTGTTGCAATGATATGACAAAATGACACATTTCTGCAACTTCTGTTAGAGTAAACTTAATCTCTTGGCATTTCCTGGTAACCTGGACTGGAAAAATTAATTTGGAGGTCATAATTACTTTTTTGCTAGAAGTGTGTGCAGTCTAACAGATTAGGTGACCTGAAATAGATTATATTCAATTTTGTCTTATATATCTTCTGGGATAAAATGTTGCTTTAGTTCTGGGTCAGATGAATTTTATTTTATCTTAATATTGTAATCTGTTGAATTCTATGACTATATAAGGATTGGTAGAAGAGCTAATTATTTCTTATTTTGTTGCTAAAACAAGTGTTGGTTTATCTACCATGTGTTAATTACAGTTTAAACTTATAGAAATAGAATGCTTATATACTAGGCAGTTTAAAATAGTAAGGTTTTATGATTTAATCTTGAAGACATTTATTTCTGTACTTTGGAAGTAGTGATTTGAAATTCTTAATACTAGAAATATGGCCTAGTTTCAGAACACCCACTGAGCAACTGTGGGAAAGCATGCTACGCGGCTTGTAGTGCTGCAGTATTTTTTAATTTCCCCCACCTCCTGTTTTATAATAGGTTCTGGTAGTACACACTGAATATGAGTATTTGGGACAAGAACAAAGTTTATTGAAGCCCCCAAATATGTGAGACTGTATTAGGCTTTGTGTTGGGCTCTAAGGATCTAAAGATGATCAGATATAATGATGGCCAGTGAGTGAGTGACATAAATCAGGTGGTAATGTTTCAGGTTACAAGTAATGCATGAAAAGCATGAATTGTTTTGGGGATTGAGAAAAATGACTAAAAATGGAATCACTGTTTTTGAAATAAAATTTTCAATGCTATTAAAATTTAAAAAATAACTGACATAAACATTTCCATGATGACTGTATACGTGACTTAAAAATGTTAGTAGAAATAATTTTAAACTTCTCCCCCAGAATGTTGTGCAACATTATGCCAGTCTGTGAGACTGAGCTACTGAAACTATTTAGAAACTAGCTGTGAAGAGTGAAATTTGCTAGTTTATATACATTGTTCAGAAAGGTATGTTTTAAAGGCATATGATAAAACATACTTCTGTCAGCTTATTTTGTTAATTTAAAAAGAACGTGAGATAATCTGCCCTAATTGTGATATCTGCAAATGTTAAATGTTAAAAGTTAAAAGTTAAATGTTTCAGTTTAAGGATTTTTATGATGTGGGAAAGGAAGGACTTTATAAATTTGCTTTAAAAGTCAGCTATATAAGTCTTGTAGATTTAGCTCTGAGAGTAATGCTTTAATACATGACTAATTATTCATATACAGAAATATAAAAACTTAACGACCTTTTCTCAACTGGAATTCAATTATACCTGACATTTTTTTGTGTGTGTGTGTGTGTGTGTGTGTGTGTGTGTGTGTGTGTGGTAATAATCTATATAATAAGGGTCCTGTGGCAAGATCTTAAAGGTTTTTGTTTCATCAAAGACAATTGAAATTAAATATAATTGAAGTTTTGCTATATGTTATTATTCTCAAAATCTTTGAAAATTGATAATCACAAATGGTAGAATCATGTGCTGAAAGTAAAAACAACTTGTTAATTAGCCTATCTCTTTCTTGACTGTACCACTATCCAGTTTTTATCAGTAAAGGTTTGATAATATTTGTGTTGCTTCTGAAAGTAATTAAAATTAAGTATTGTCAAATAATGTTTTTTTCTTTCTGGCATGGAAAAGTAATGTATCACTTGCTACCAGCAGATTACTACATGATTTACATCTTTGTGATGTAATAACTTTTTTACAGTAGTGCTTCTGAAACTATGTGTGAGTCATATTTTGGGAATATAGTCATAAGATAGTAGATAGTACGTATCAGTTGGGAACTGGTTGGGTTTAATGCGTTAAATTACACAAATAATAAAATGTCCTTTTATGTATATTCTAAAATATAAGCAAGGGCTTCCTTTATGTTGAGTATCTTCTAATGGGAGAAATTCCTTATTAACCTTAAGTTAAATTGGGTCTGGCTGCTCAATATATTCCTTTTGAAAGATTTAAAAAAATAATAAAGAGATAGATATATTTTTAAAGCTCCAAATGTATTATGTAAATCCTGTTTTAACAACTGTCAAGAAAACTAGATTATATGGTCTTCATCTAAATAGTTTAAAATTTTAGAAAGGCTATTTGTTTTATAGTAATGGCAACTTACTAAATACTGATTCTTAAATGTAAAGTATCTACTTTGTGATCACACACTCGTATAATCTTGTTGCATATAGTACATTTATTTTTGTTTATATTTTTTCTGACAGTTTCTGATAGTTTATAGAGCTAGTAACAGAAAAGAATTTATAATCAGATAAATTCCTTGTGAAGGAATGTGTAGGTTTATACAAACAAAAATGAAACAGTTAACTGTAATATTTAGCTTAAAAGTACTGAGAATCATTTGTTTCTTTAAGTTGAAAATACTTTATTTTACACTGCAGTCATCTTAGTGAGACTAACCTAAGGTAGCAATTACATTTTATCTTTTAACTAAGTAACCAACTTACTGATTTATTGCCAGCTTGCCCCAGGTAAATGAAGAGTAAAGTATATTTTGAGAAGACCTAGATTGTGGGTGACATGTTTTGAATTCCTTAGCAAGAAAGACAGTTTAACAGCATTCAGAGATAAATCTTTTTGTGGAAGTGTTTGTGTGGCATGAGTTTTTCAGATATTGTTTGGTCAAAGTTATTGGATGTTTTACTGTTATATCTTAAGCCATATTGAGACATTTAAATACCTCCTACCCCTGCCTTTTATTTTAATACTTTGCTGGATAATCTTGCAATTTATATATAAGGTGAGTTGAAGTGTTGTACAAGAGAGCTGTAATCCCAATTATGGCTTATATTGTGGGTTGGGTAAACAAGGATTTTCAGTTGTTTGCTCAAAACTTTTGTTTGCCCAGAATCAAAATTGCGTAAGTCTTATGCTTTCTCATAAGAAGGAACACAGATTTCCTGAAAAACTCTCATGTTTTTGCTATTGTATAAAAAAAATTAACCCTTCTCTCTGTGTCAATTCAGACTAGTCATCTTGCCTCCTCACCAAAGGGAAAAAAAGGTTAAATGAATGAATCTGAAGGTGCAGTGAGTTGTACACTCTTGACATAATTCTAATATTCAGAGGATTTTTTTCTTTTTTTCTTTACAGACAGCTATTTCTTGAGCCTCCATGAAAACTACTCTTAACCTCAGGTTCACACATACTTCTTAAGGACATGTTTCTTTTTATCCCCCCTCTCTGGCCCATAACATTAACTTCAGCATGTTAATTTGGGGTGCTTTCTTGATCTTAGGTCTTCCAGTTTTGAGGACTTATTTTTTAACTCCTGGAATGTGAAAATATTGGGTTGGCCAAAAGGTCTGTATGGTGTTTTTTCCATAAAATAAAAGACATTTTTCATTAATAACTCTTGATTTGGATATTTTAAACATGTCTGCTATCTCCTGTGTGTTACAACGGTGATTGTTCTCAATCAATGTCTTGATTTGATCGCTATCAACTTCCAACTGGTCTCCCCGACCATGGAACATCATCCAGCGAGACATCTCTAGCATGAAACTTCGCAGACCACTTTTTACACGTTTGATCAGTCACAGCTCCTACTCCATATACTGCACAGATCTTTTTGTGTGTTTCAGTTGCGTTTTTACCTTTCTTGAAATAATAAAGCATAATATGTATGCCAAAAATGTTGCTTATTTTCACCTAACTTCAATATTAAAATGGCTACACAGAAATTCACTGATTTTGATGTTTTTTTAAAAATGCACACTAATATGACAGCTGTCACAATACAATCTAACAAAATTGTTTCGCATGAAGTTAGACAACTAAGCACTACTAGAGTCATCTTATAGAAAAAACAAAGTAACTTTTTGGCCAACCCAATATATAGTTTTATGTGTTCTGGAGGGTAGACAGTTTATTTTTGTCCTTTAAGCTACTTAATAGAAGAAGTGTTTCAGATCTTTATAAACTCAAGAAAACACACATGAAGTCTTGTCATTTTTAGTCATTCATATAAAAATTTGAGTGATTTATAATTAATTTTAAGTGGAATACAGGGAAACGGTGCATGAGACAAGATTTTCACCTGTTTATTGTTAGACTTGCTCCATTCAATAAGTGTTTATTGAGCAGTTACTGTGTGCTTAATAAAAAGTTCATAATATCTTTTAAGTTGTAGAGCACTTTACAGACTAAAAATTGCTTCTCTATGTAAGGACCCTGCTGTCTAGTAGGGCAGATAAAACCAAGTTAACAAATATAGTTCTTTAAATAAATATGACTGCTATATGTATTATTTCTAAGTACAAGGATACAACTGTGAAAATGAAGGGTCCCTGTTTTTCCATTACTTTAAGTGAAGGAGTCAGACAGTTGTACTGGCAAGTAAAATACAATGTGATACATATTCTGATGGGGGTAGGTTTAAGTGCGAGCATGGAAAGGCAGTCAGAAAGGCTTGAGTGATTCAGACAGGCTTCTTGACCTTTGAGCTGAGATCTGAAGAATAAAAAATTCACTTAGTGAAGAATTGTAAATCTGTGTTTCTGGCAAAAATACTTGTTTAAAGTCCTGGGGACATAGCAGGACCTGCTGTGGGATCTGAAAGTAGTTCCTGGGACTGGAGTGCCAAGTGGGGAATGTCAGAGTTGTGGCAGGAGAAGTAAGCAGGGGCCAGACCTTGAAAAGCTTGGTAATTACTGCTAAGAATTTGAATTTTTTTTATACTGAGAGCTGGGCTTGTGGGGAGCCACCCACTCTTCCTCCAAGTGTTTTAAATTGGACAGTAACTGATTAGGTGTATTTCAATGATCACTCTAATTACAGTGTAGTGATTAGGTTAGGAACAGGCTGGGCGGAGTGGATGTGGTAATAAGACCTGTTACAAAGCTATTAGAGGAAATTTGGTATACCCTGGAGCAGAGTAGTGGAGAATGAAGAGAAGTTGAAGGGTTGAGAGAATTTTGAGAAGAATGGATAGGATTTGGTGATTGTTAGGATGTCAGAGTTGAGGAGAGAAAGGTGTCAGGATGACTGCAGGGTTCTTGGCCCCCCTTCCCCATTTTTAGTTGATTTCTCCTTAGCTGTTTTCTTTTATTTATTTTTAGAGAGAGGGAAGGGAGGGAGAAAGGGACAGAAACCCCACTGGGCTGCTTCTTGCAAGCCCCCCACCCCCAGGACTGAAACTGCTTGTGCCCTGACTGTGACCCTTTGCTTTGTGGGAGGATGCCTAACCAATCTAGCCTCACCGGTCAGGGCTCCTTAGCTGTTATTTTTTTTTTAAGAAGCCCTTGCTGATTCTCCCAACCTGTAAGACTGGTTTAAGTGCCTTCTCTTTGTGCTGCAGCAGTTCTTACCGTACTCTTCTTTGCCTTTTACACTTGTTTGTAAGCTTACATGCAAGAACTGTGTCTTATTACATACTTAGCACCTTGAACAGTGCATGACACTCAGGATATATTAAAGTGTTGACTGAATGAAAGTATAGTTTTTATACTTTTAAAAATTTAAATATTTGTAATTGTGGGAAAAAAATGGTTTTCTGAACTGCTAATATCCAAAAACTTGGTTTATAACTTCAGTGAGTTAGGTCACTCCATGTACTTTTGAATGTCTCTTATAAAAACAATGTACATTGTAATTCAAATCTGAAGTGCTGGCTATTTTTAATTTTTCATGGGCTATAATGGACTAATTGGGCTTTGTTATTATGTTGAACTCCTCTTGAATCATACATGCAGATTTTTTAAATAAATAAACTAATTGCTTTTGTCCTTTCTCAGTTTAAAACTAAATGTAACCAAACTAGCACTGTTAGGATTTTTTCTCTTTCAAAATAAATATAGATTTTTTTTTTCATCCTTGATTATGAAAGGAGGGAATGCTTATAGTATACAATTTAAAAATGATACAGAGATAAAGTAAAATGAAAACCATCCTAATACATTGCAATCATTTGATGGGTGTTTTTCTAGACTTTTAAGATTTTATATGTATTTATGAATGCCATGATTAAGTTAAAAAAATCATGAACAGAGGTAATATTTATGACAATATTCTCATTAATAAAATGTATTGATGTTTTTCATATGAAGAATACTGCTAACTAGTGTATAACCTAATAAATCAGGAAGTCTTCTATATTGTATTCTTCACAAAATGAATTATTATGTTAAAAGCACTGGTAATTTCTGCTGTAAAAACAGGGTATAATTATGTTTGAAACACAACTTGTCCGAAACCTATTTGACCATGGAACTAAATGTTGTAGAAATAGATTTTGGGAAATTCTGAGAATGTATTACTGAAAATTTTCAAATTAGCATGTTATTAGGTATTTCAAAACATGTGTTTGCATTACAGTCATGATTACCAGTAGCCATCGATAAATGGAATGTAGATAAACTCAGAAAGTAAGTTTTAAACATCCAAAGTTCGTCTTTGAAACTACTTTCTGTTACAACTAACCATCTTGGACTTCCTGTCAAGATGGCAGCATAGGCAGACATGGCTCACCTCTTTACATAACCACATCAAAACTTGAACCAAAATGTAGAAAAACCATCACTCAGAACTGTCAGAAATTGAGTCGAATGGAAGTCTGACAACTACATAATTAAAGAAACCACAATCATCCAGACTGGTAGGAAGGGGGCAGATGCGGATTGGGTTGCTACCTTACCGGTGTGTGGTGGATAAAATTCAGAAAGGGTATCTTGGGAGGGAGGAGTCCCAGCCCCACACCAGGACCCCCAGCCCAGGGTTCCAGTGCTAGGAAGATAAGTCCCCACAACTTCTGGCTGCAAAAACCAGTGGGGATTTAGTCGATGGAAGAAACTGTTGGAAGCTTAAGCAGTTCCTTGTAAAGAACCCACACATGGACTCACCTACTTAGATTCACTCCCTCTGAGTTCCCGCACTGGGTTGCAGTTGAAAGACACCAGTGGCATACAGGGAGAAACTGAAGGGTCTGGTATCAACTTGAGCAGTCCATTGTCCCTTTTCTAAACCCACCCCCCACAGGGCTGGCAAGTCGGTGCCAAATCTGAGACTCCATCAACCTGGCTAACACTGTTTGGAGACCCTAACCTGCCTTGGAGATCCCCAGAGACTCTGGCCCACCCAACTTATACAGCACAACCATGATGATTTTCCATATGAATGGCTGGTCTAGGCTCATGCTTCACAACTTCCTAAATCCTATCCAACAAGCACAGCTGGCTTCAGTGAGCTCCAGGCCCAGCACTAGCAGCAGCCAACTTAGATTCACAGTTTGGCTTCACCTGGGAATCTCCAAGCCCAGCACAAGTAGCAGCCATCTCAGATTGTTTTATAGCTCAGGCAGGCTGCCCTGGGAAAAACACAGGCGGGGGCTGACCTTGGCCTGTACCACCCAGGAAGCCCCAGGGCCAGCGCACTCAGTGGACAGCTACAGTCCATGTCAGAGCATCACCACCCTGTCCCTGCACAGCTGATCTTCTACAGAGGGCGGAGGTTGGTAGTAAGTGGTGACAGCCAAGCCTTAAAACTGACTGGCCAGAGTAAATCCCTCCCATTGATCTGCCAACAGCAACCAAGGCCCAACTACAAGAGGAGGGTGTACTCAGCTCACATGAACGGTACACCTTCAGTACCCAGCTGATAGGGAAGGCTGTGCCAGTGGACCCTATAGGACACCTGCTACATTAGGCCATGCTACCAAGACACAGAGTCAAAGCAGCTCTACCCAATACCTAGAAACAAACAGGGAGGCTGCCAAAACGAGGAGACAAAGAAACATGGCCCAAATGAAAGAACAGATCAAAAGGGCTAAATGAAATGGAGATAAGCAATCTTATCAGATGCAGATTTCAAAACACTGGTTATAAGTATGCTCAAGGAACTTAGTAAGGACCTCAGCAGCATAAAAAAGATCTAGTCAAGAGAGGAAGGATTCACTAATTGAAATAAAGAACAATTTACAGGGAAGCAATAGTAGAGTAGATGAAACTGAAAGTCAGATCAACGATTTGGACCATCAGGGAGCAAAAAACAACCAATCAGAACAAGGAGAAGAAAAAAATATTTTTTAATGATGTAGTATAAGCAGCCTCTGGGACAACTTCAAGAGGCCCAAATTTGCATCATAGGGGTGCCAGAAGGAGAAGAGAAAGAACAAGAAATTGGAAATCTATTGGAAAAAATAATGAAAGAAAACTTCCCTACTTTGGTGAAGGAAATGGACATGTAAGTCCAGGAAGCAGAAGGAGTCTGAAACAAGATGAATGCAAAGAGGCCCACTCAAAGATACATCATAATTAAGGTAAAGATTAAAGATAAAGAGAGAACCTTAAAAGCAGAAAGCGAAAAGCAGTTAGTTGCTTACAAGAAAGCCCCCATAAGACTGTCAGCTTATTTCTCTAAAGAAACTTTGCAGTCTAGAAGGGACTGGCAAGAAATATTCAAAATCACGAAAAGCAGGAACCTACAGCCAAGATTGCTCTACCCAGCAAAGATATCTTTTAGAATTGAAGGACAGAGAAGGACCTTCCCAGACAAGAAAAAACTAAAGAACTTCGTCATCATCAAACCATTATTGTATGAAATGTTAAAGGGACTTATTTAAGAAAAAGAAGATCAAAACTAAATAAAATGGGAAAAAATGCAAATTTATCAACAATTGAATCTAAAAAACCAAACTAAGCAAACAAGAACAGAGACAGTCTGCAATGGGGGAAAATCAGGACAATTCTAGTAGCATAATCAATGAACACAACCTGAACTGAGGTGACAAGTCTTACACCATTAGGACTGGGCACGTGAAAGAGAGAGCAGAGATTTATCTTTGGGAAAGGGTTTAGCTGAGGGCTTGATGATACATCTGTCTTCCTTCAGTACTGGCACACTGAGGCACATGCAAACACATAAGTTCATTTCTGGCTCAGTCACGCCCAGAATGCATATCTGTTTCATCAGTGTCCTCCATGTAGTGGTCATAAGATCCTGGATGAAGAATTTGTGGCAGTCCAAACTCTGTATGTCTTTCCAGAGAGGGTGATAGGCACTTAAATGGAGTTGGGATCTATTCTTTTTATTTCTTCTGTGTCACACAGATGTGTAACTCTCTCATACATTTATGTTTTTCCTCAAACTAACATAAAAATAACCCAGTTAATCATATTATGAAGAAGCCACATTTTCAAAGAGGCTCTCTGGATCGATTGACAATTTTTCTGTATCCTCACCAGCATTGTTATTTTTCTCTATTTTCATTAATTTGATAGATATAACATTATTCTCATTGTATTTTAAAATCAAGATTCTAATGACTAGTGAAGGTACCTTTCTAGATCTTTGTAACAACCAGGGGAGGGACCCAGAGTTCATTTGAGCATTTACTTCAAAATGGAAAAATAACTTTGGACTCTGTGATTCAACTTACCAAATATTGGGTTAGGATATTACCTTACCTTGGTTTTTACCTTAACTATAGTTTAGAAATCACTATTCTAAATTTGATGTTCCTCAGTTCTTTATGTGTGACTAATCTTTATATGTAAATATCCACAAAGTATATTTTTGTATTCAGAGAAGGAAAACTCTGATTCCAAAAAACCTCCGCTGCCTTGCGGCATACCTCTTCAGGGGAAAGGCTAAGGGAGTAAACCCTGACAGAAAATCCGGAGCCGGAGTCCCTAAGGCGGTTTGACGTTGTAGTCAACACCGGCAACTCCTGCGGCGCACCTGCAGCCAAGCTGTATTGACTCCGTCTTTCCCTTGGACCCTTCAGCTGCGAAGAGAGGGGGGGTCTGCTGCATGGGCAACAGCAGACCCTCCCATATCACCCCGCCCAGGCTCTGTAGCTTCAGCTTCACTGGAGAGGACACTCCAGCGTCATCGCAAGATGTCGATTCAACACGGGAGGAGACAGATACCGTGTCACTCCCGAGTCGGACTGCACAGCCATTCTCGGTGGTGCAGATAGACTCTTAAGAAGCTACACCATCGTCTCTCGAGACGGACGGCTGCCGACGCAATATTTTTGTATGTTTTAAAACTTTATACAAATAGACTCATTTTTTAAAAAAAATTTATTGAATTGATTTGGGTGACATTGGTTAATAAAATTATATATGTTTCAGATGTAGAATTCTATAATTCATCATCTGTACATTTTATTTTGGGTTCAACCCAAGTCGAGTCTCCTTCCATCACCATTTATCCCCTTTTACACTTTACTACCTCCCCAACTCCCCTTTCCCTCTGGTAACCACCATACTGTTTGTGTTTATGAGTTTTTTCTCTTTAGTTAATCCCTTCACCTTTTTCACTCAGACCCTCAACCCTGCTCCCCTCTCACAGCTGTCAGTCTGTTCTTTGTATCTGTGACTCTGTTTCTATTTTGTTTGTTAGTTTATTTTGTTCATTAGATTCCACATGTAAGTGAAATCATATGGTACTTTCCTTTCTCTGACTGGCTCATTTCACTTAGCACATTACTTTCCAGGTCCATCCATGCTGTCACAACAGGTAAGATTTCCTTCTTTTTTATGGCCAAGTAGTATTTCATTGTGTGTACCACAGCTTTTTATCCACTCAGCCACTCGTGGGTATTTGGGCTGCTTCCAATTATTGGCTGTTATAAATAATGCTGCAACAAACATAGAGGTGCATATATTCTTTTGAATCAAGTGTTTCCAGTTTCCTTGGATGTAGTCTCAAAAGTGGAATCACTGGGTTATTTCTTGAGGAAACTACTGCTTTCCACAGTGGCTGCACCAATGTACATTCTCATCAACAGTGCATGAGGGTCCCCTTTTCTCTGCATTCTCACTCACACTGTTGTTTGTTGATGATGGCCATTCTGGCAGGTGTGAGATGGTATCTCATTGTGGTTTTAATTTGCATTTCTCTGATGATTAGTGATGATGAGCATTTTTTTCATATGTCTGTTGGTCATCTGTATGTCCTCTTTGAAGAAGTGTCTAGTCAGATCCTTTACCCCGTTTTTAATTGGATTGTCTGCTTTTTTTGGTGTTGAGTTTTATAAGTTCTTTATAGATTTTGGATATTAAACCCTTATCAGATGTATAATTGGCAAATGTGTCTGCCCCTAGAACCATTTCTTATGTATTATTTTGCAAGTTATATGTTTCTGTTTTTGTTGTTGTTCACCATTTTTTCTGAGATTTGTTCAAGTTGCTTCCTGTAGGCATAGATTTTTACTGTGGTGTAGAGTGACTTTGCTACAAAGACTCCTTGTGCAAGTATGTAGAAGTTTTCATACCCTATAAATACCTAGAAGTAGAATTGATGGATCTAATGGGTGGATATGGCATTTACATATTTGTCATGCATTACCAAATTGCTCTCCAAAGTAGTTTTAACAGTTGATACTTTACCAGCAGAGTGAGCTTTTTTGGCTCCATATTTTCCAGCAATAGTTGGTTATATCAGACTTTTTACTTGCTAACTTGATAAGGCAGTGATATCTCTCAATGTTTGCCAAATTATTAGTGATATTGAGTACGTAGTTCTGAAACACTATTGGGTTGGCAAAAAGTTTGTTGTTTTCTGTAAAATGGCTCTAATAGTCCTTAGTTGTTTTCAACTTTATTCAAAATAATTTTGTTAGGTTGTGTTGTGACAGCTGTCATATCAGCTGCATTAATAAAAAACATGAATATTGGTGAATTTTTGTGTAGCCATTTTAATATTGAAGTTGGAAGAAAATACACTGCATTTTCAGGGTATATATTATGCTTTATTATTTCAAAAAAGTAATGCAACTGAAATGCAAAAAAAATATTTGTGCCGTCTGTGGAGAAGGTGCAGTGATTGAGCGAATGTGTCTAAAGTGGTTTGCAAAGTTTGATGTTGAAGACTTGTCACTGGACGTTGCTCCACTGTGAGATAGACCAGCTGAAATCGCTAGCAATCAAATGGGGACATTAATTGAGAACAATCAGTGTTATACCATACAGGAGAGAGCCAGCATATTCAAAATATCCAAATCAATAAAGTTACTTGTTAAAATGAAAAATGTGTTTTATTTATTGATCATTAAAGTATTTTCTGTGAATTGCCTGCCCATTTTTTAGTGTCATATTTGTATCATAGATGTCCTTTTCACCTTGCTTGTATTCTTAACTCTTCATGCTATGCCACCTACACCCTAACCACCCAGTCCTCCATGCAGACATCTTCCGTACTTACCCCTCTTATATTTCAGTATCACACACTGGTCCATCACCACCTGTGGATGTTCTTTTAACTCCATTTAGTCTCTGATTCTCCATGCTGTCATCTGCCTTTGAGGGCGCCCATGATCACCTCAGTTGGCCTCTGAACCTCTCATGGATTGCCAACTTATGTTATGTCCACTTTGTTCTCATTAAGTTCTGATATATACCCCCCCGCCCCCCCATACACACACACGCTGAGCTGCCCCTTTGTGGGATTGTCTTTCTCATCTTACTGAGGCTCTGAAATCCAAGATGGGAGTTAAGTTTTCTGTGCTCTATCCTCTTTAGTCTGCCTGGGCTCTGGCTTTCTGCTATGGGACATTTTGGTTTTTCGCCTACCATTACTGGGGTGGATGCCCACCTTCCTCCACAATACTCAGTCGCTTTAGTTCTGACTTGACCAGGATGGGGAATGGGTGTGTTTAATTTTTTGACATTTCAAAAATGTTATTACAGTTTTTATTAAAGAAATAAGAAAAATACAGGCTTTAAAAGAAACAAATGAGTATATATAAAAGACAAGTATATTCTTTTGTGAAATTAACAAGAATTTGGGGTATGTAAAGATATACCTAGGAATTAAAAATAAAACAAGTAATTAAAAAAAATAACCCCAAAACTATGTTATATAGTGGAAGACATTCATGAGAGCTCCTGGGAGGTATATAAGCTAATGAGAGCAATGTAGGAAAGACTTTCTAGAAAAAGTGACTCCCAGAAGTCTTAAAACATGTTTATGGGTTCATTTGGAAAGGTAGTGCCTGGAAAAGGAAGAGGTGTGAGGGATATATAGGGGAAGGCATACAGGCAGAGGAGGAAACAACAAGAATATGGACCTGGAGGGAGGAAACAGTACCATATGTTCAGGAAACTGAGAATACTGATGAGGGTAGTGTATAAATGGGATGGCCAGGGAGACTACGGAGTAGAGGTGGAGAGGAGGAAAGGATCATCCAAGCAGAGGGAGCAAGCTGAATAAGATATGGTAATGCAAGAGCAGTTTAAGCTAACTGTCAGTAGTATGTAAGACTGGAATGGAGAGTGTATTGGTATAAAGAGTAAACCTGGAAAAGGTGGATTGGAGCCTGATTGTGGAGAAACTACACACACACACACACACACACGTACACAAGTATGTGTTTTTAGTGTGGGAGTGATTTCAAACCAATGATTCCTCAGAAGTGCTATAATGTATTTCACTCATCTGAGGATTTAATAATATACTGTGTTATCAATTACTTAGTTGTCATATGTGAGTGTTTTGTCTGTCTAAACTGTAACCTTGTATAGTGTAGGACCTGTGTCTTCTCTATATAGATTTTTAGCACAGTCCTGTGCACTTAGATGAACAATTTTCAACCTGTGTGCTGTGGTACATTGGTATGCTGCAAGAATTTTTAAAACATGCAATACCTGTTTTGTCAGGTGCACTGACCTCTTTTCCCTTAGACTGTGTTATAGCCAACAACACAATAGCTGCCCAGACTGAAAGAATCAAAATTACACCAGTATTTTTTTTTGTCAGATCAGCAAAAAACAGATTTTCTCGCGTGCCACAGAATTTCAGTAATTAGTTCATGTGTGCCATGAAACGAAAAAGGTTGAAAATTGCTGACTTAGAGTATCAAATACTTTTTGTGGTTTGATAAAGTTTTATTAACATCTTTTTTTAACCAGTTAAGCTAGTCAGGTAAGATGTTATAGTTGTGTTTTTAACCTTCAAGCCCTAGTACCAAATAAAAATCGGTCAGTTATGAAATTAATAATAGAGCCACAAAACAAAAATTGTATTTTAAATATCAAAATATTTAGGGGGGGACTAACTCCTTCACAAAGATTTTACTCTTTTCAGCCTTTGTGGATCCCTTTGGTCAGTCCTGTTACCAGTGAACATTTTCTACTTTTGAGAACCCTTAAGAATCCTAACTTTTTCAGTAGAAGATAGACATCATTGGAACTTGCCCTCAGATCTACCTGCATGAGTCATCTAGAGTGCTTATTTAATTGCAGATGTTTTATGCCCTTTTTCCTGAACTACTTTCTCATTTTGTTCTTTTACCAGACTGCTTTCTATTCTATATATCATCACCTTTGAAATCCTTCCTGCTACTTAAAGCTATGTGGGCTGTCTGGTAATTAGTTGCAGATAGGGCAGTGTTAATGTAGTGGTTAGGAACATAGGCCTTGGATACTTATTACCAATGTTGGAATCTCAGCTCTCACTTTTCCAAGATTACAAAGCTAGTTACTTGAAAATACTTCTGTGCCTCAGTGTCTTTATGAATAAATAGGGGTAACACTTATCTCATAGGGCTTTAAAGTATTAAATGGATGAATATTTGTAAATTTCTTAAAATAGTGCTTGTACACAGAAAGCACTTAAACATTAGCTGCTATTGTGACTTCTTCCCCTTTTCAGCTCTTAACAAAGTTTTGTACTGTGGTAACTTGTATCCTTATCTTACCTCTTCTGTTCAGATTGCAAATTCTTTGAGGATAAGTCCTAACTTACTCATTTTTATAGCTTTTCAAGAAATTTTACATAATAAGTGTTTGATAAATATTTACTGTGTAAAATCACAGGAAAAGAGCAAAATTATTTGTAAGATTGTTTTTTCAGAGCTCATTTGCTTAATATAAGTTATAATCTAAAGTATTAATACTCTCTGTATTATATTTCAGGAAGTCTAATGAATCACTGATTGACCAGCACAGTTTTACCAGTTGGAATGAGTTATCAGCAATGGGAATAGATTCAACATGTAACAGATGGCTGTTATTCCATGGTAATTACTTCTTCAAGCCAACACCTTTTTGACTCCATAGGATCTTTGTCTCTTCGTCTTTGAATTCCAATTACTATTGTTGGCAAATAAAAAAAACGAGTTCATGTAGTGTTTGCTCAAGCTTGAGCCATCATGAGCAGTAGTTTAGGAAAAGAAAAAGACTCTAAAGAGAAAGATCCCAAAGTACCATCAGCCAAGGAAAGAGAAAAGGAGGCAAAAGCCTCTGGAGGTTTTGGGAAAGAAAGCAAAGAAAAAGAACCTAAGACCAAAGGGAAAGATGCCAAAGATGGAAAGAAGGACTCCAGCGCCGCCCAACCAGGGGTGGCTTTTTCAGTTGACAATACGATCAAACGGCCAAATCCAGCACCTGGGACTAGAAAAAAATCTAGCAATGCAGAGGTAATTAAAGAGCTCAACAAATGTCGGGAAGAGAACTCGATGCGTTTGGACTTATCCAAGAGGTCTATACACATATTGCCATCATCAATCAAAGAGTTGACTCAATTAACAGAGCTTTATTTATATAGCAACAAATTGCAGTCCCTCCCAGCAGAAGTGGGCTGTCTAGTAAATCTCATGACACTGGCTCTAAGTGAAAATTCACTTACCAGTTTGCCTGACTCTCTTGATAACTTGAAGAAGCTGCGGATGCTTGATTTACGGCATAATAAACTGAGAGAAATTCCTTCAGTGGTGTATAGGCTAGATTCTCTCACCACTCTTTACCTTCGCTTTAACCGTATAACTACTGTGGAAAAGGACATCAAAAACCTGTCAAAACTCAGCATGCTTAGCATTCGAGAGAACAAAATCAAACAACTACCTGCTGAAATTGGTAAGAGGCCTTGGTTTACCATTATTATTTGTAATATTTCTTATGCTAAATAATTTAGTTAAGTGCTTTTCCATATCAGATTATATCTAATACTTGCCTAAAACCAGCTGGTTTACTTTATTCAGTTTTAGCCATATTAATAGCACATGGCTTGAGATCTTTCATAGACTTCAGAAAGTGAGTTAGAATATAGATGTAATTGGGCCGATTTCACACAAACCTAGTCTGCTTTCATTTTCATTGAAGAAAAAGTGAATTTGAAGCAGAAAAAAAAAAGATGTTTGCCTAATTAAGTTATTGCCACTTATTTTTTAAAAGTATTTACACATGTAATTTTATTACCTCCATTCAAGGCTACATTTTCTCATTTTCTGACTTTCCCTTCTTTACCTAAAAACTGTTTAAATTCCCATCAGTTTTCTACTAAGTTACTACAAAAGATTGGCTTAACAGAGTCTTGTGAAAAAGCAGTGTCATATGAAAACTGAAGATATTTTTGTTTTTATTTTGAAAGTCCTCATGTTCATTAAAAACAATCCATGAACACAGAAAAATAGAAGAAAAGTCACATATACCAAATGCAACAATGTTAACATCTTGGTAGATTTTATTCCAGTTTTTGTATATAAAGCTAAATTATACTGAAACAAAAGAATGCTTTTAAAAGAATGGTAGTAGGATAAAAATAGAAGATGTACGTGTGTAAACAAGTCCGTAAAAAGAAATTTATTGTCTTGATATTTTAACTATGGAAAAAAATTAGAAACATTTACATTATAGTAAACCATTGACTTATCAATTTTGGGAAATTGATGAAGGTATTACTGGGCCCTTTTATAACTTAAAAAATTGACATAAAATTGATTATGCAATTTTTTAGTAAAGTTTTCTTTTTGTATGAAAGGCCAATTTATTCTAAGTAAAACAGGTGAATTTTAATATTTTGTTGTGTTGAGCATTGGTCTTGCAGTGAGTTATAAAGGAACCTTTCTCTTTTTAGGCTCTCAGCTTTGTAGAGATATGATATTCTGTGGGTATTTAAAAATTTTTATCTAGTTTTGAAAAAGATCCAGTTTAAGTTTTAGGTATGGTGTTATACTACATTTGATTCAACTTAAAAATCTTAATTTAATTTTGATTTATTTAAATGTACTTAGAAAAACCATGGCAGATTTTCTCAAGCACTGCACTGTACTTATAAAGTATGATTCACTCATGAGATATTAAAATATTCCCAGGAATTTGAATAGAAACCTTCCTTTCCATGTGTTCAGATAAGGGATGTGGTTGTTGACTTTTGATTTCATACCAGATTCAGTCAAAATTTGACCTTTATTTATGGCTCATTGTGGAGTAGGATTATAGGCTGTTGAAGAAAGAAGTGCTGACTTTTTATATAGAAATAAAAAATGTTGTTTCCTGTCTTGTTGTTTTGTGTATGTATTATACATTCCATTCTAAAACTTTGGCTTTAATTCATATGAAGTCTCTTCTTAAGGATTTTTTTCACCAGAGTGATGTAATCAAATTACCTGGGAATTAAGAACACACATTTCGTAAGCAAGGAATTATTTCATGGGATTTTAAATTTACTTTTGTTGTTCTTGAACATATTTAAGCATTTTTACTAAAAAGTGAATGTATTTTTTTTAAGTTGGCAAATTTTATTTAATTAAATGATTGATATTTGTGCCTGCCTATTTTTGACTTTTATTCCTAAATTTGTAATTTAAAAAATAACCATAGAATTTGTTTTTTAATGAGCACCCTTCCCACCATTAGTGACATTATTAAAGTTGATCTTCTAATTTCTGTAAAACTGCTAATGTCATAAATGATATTTGTTTTTTCCCCAAGAAGGGCATCAGGTAGAAAGTAAACTGCTTTTAAATATAAAAACAATATTTCTTATAAGGAGTTAAGATTTACAGTATTCCCTCACTTATCGCGAGCATTACGTTTTAGACCCTCCCAAGATAGGTGAAAATTTGCGAAGTAGGACCCTTACATTTATTTTAGTGTTTATATATTTTAAGGCTTTATAAACCCTTCCCACATACTTATAAACCATCCCCAGTCCCTTATTAACCTTTCTCACTTATTAACCTTTTCCACACTTTTATAAACACTACTTCTGTTCCTAAATATATTCTATCCTCTTAAACCTACATAACTTTAACAACATACGTATACAGTACTGCAAAATTCCGCGATATAGCAAAAAATCCATGATAAATAATTAAATGTAATATTTTTAAAAATCCCGCGATACAGTAAGGCTGCGATAAGTGAACCGCGATATAGAGAGGGACTACTGTATAAGATTTAAACTTAGATACATGGATTTGGGGCAAACATTGCAAAAATTTGCATTAAGGTTAAGTAAAAATAGCATAATTGTAGTAATAAAGAATAGCTGTTATCTGAGCATAATATGTCATATACAATACACAGTTCTGTACATATATACTTTACATATATTATCTCATTAAATTGTTACAGTAACGCAAGGAAATGGGTACTTCTCATCTCCCCCCCTCCCTGTGCCCCCATTGTACTGAAGAAGGAACTGAAAAACGTAGAGAGATTAGATAATTTACTGAAGATCATGTGGCTAGGAGGTTAGTAGTCAGAGTCAGAATGTGAACCTAGGTTTTGCTGTACTGCCCCCACTAGTCTAAAAAAGTGGGTTCCACTCCCATAGATTATGAGTTAGTGGTCTGGCAGGTCAGGGGATCTGTACCTTTAAAGAATAAGCTGGGTTATTCTATGTATAGCTGCAATCGAAAGCCATTGCATTAGTGGCTTTTTTTTTTTTTTTTTGAGGTGGGGAGGATGTAAGCAGCTTAATTGAGATATAATTTCTATACCATACAAGTCACAAATTTAAAGTATACAATTCAATGGTTTTTAGCATGATGTTCACAGAACTGTACAACCACAAACAATTTTGGAACATTTTCATGGAACACCAGAAAGAAAATCTGTTTTAGCAGTCACCTACTCCTCTTATTTTCTCCCAACCCCTTAGCCCTAGGCAAACACTAATCTGCTTAATCTTTCTATAGATTTTTGTATTCTGGACATTTTGTATAGATGGAGTCGTATAAAATATGATCTTGGTAATTGCCTTCTTTCACTTAGTATAATGTTTTCAAAATTTATCCAGGTTGTAGCATGTATCAATACTTCATTTCCTTTGATTGTTGAATATATTCCAGAGCATGAATATACCACATTTTATTTATCCATTCATCGGTTGTGTTGAACATTTGTGTTGTTTTCACTTTGTAGCTTTTATGAATAAAATTACTATGAACATTTTTGAATATTTTTGTACAAGTTTTTGTTTGGACATTTGTTTTCATTTTTCTTGGGTATGTACCTAGAAGTGGAATTACTGAGTCATATGGTAATTCTGTGTTTAACATTTTGAGGAACTATTGGACTGTTTTCCTAAGTGGCTTCACCATTTTACATTTCCAACAGCAGTGTATGAGGGCTCCAATTTTTCTACATCTTCACCACTCTTGTTTTCTGTCCTTTTTATTATAGCCATTCCATGAGTGAGAAGCGGTATCTCGTTGTTTTGATTAGCAGTTCCTTTATGACAATAGATTTGTTCTAAAATCTTGAAGCTATTTTTTATTATAAAGGGAGACAAAAATAGTTATTTTCTGTAATGCAGATCTTCACTGCTTTTTAAAAGAAAATCCATGAAGTCAGCTCCTTTGAGAATATTTACAAAATAAGACCCAGGCACGAAGGTCAAGTAAAATGGAAATTTGACATTTTTTTAAGTGTTACACACCTTTAATATGATTTGCTGAAACCCATAAGAGAATTTAGAATCCAAAATTATGCGAATTATCATTTTGTTTTGTGAGTATGTCACTTTCAATTATGCCATCCAGTTTGTGGTCAGCAGTGTATTTGAGGAATGAGAGAAATAAGAAGTTTTAGAAATAGAGCAGCTATTTAGTTTAAGTAATATATTTGGAATTTAACCATTCCACAAGGTTGTACTGTGTTGCTGCCTTACAGGAAAATAATATTAAAATCAGAACAGATAACTGTTTCAACAGTAATGGCATTTTTATTAATGCCATGTGATTTGATACCAGTGATAAATTTTCACTTGGGTGAAAATTGGCAGAAAACAGTAAAAGGATACTGAACAGAGAATATATATGTAAGCATATGAAGAGCCAGAGATAATATTTCAGAGTAGCCAAGAAAACTCTACATTTGGTAATGTTCATTTACTTTTCTTCTTTTGTATAGGCTAATGTAATGTAGATAGATGGAAACCTTAGTTATTGCTTTCTTTTATAGAGAGCAATATTTTGTTCTTCCTATCCATACCTCCTTTCACCATTTGTTACCTTGAAAGAGCCTTTTCATGTACACCAAGAGAGTCAAGAAATCATGTTTTCAGAGGGAAAACAGCAAATAAGCATTCCCTATCCCTCAAACTGTCCTTTGAATTTCATGTTAGAGATGTGTTTTTGTAAATTTTTTTTTTTTTTTTTTGGCCTGGATGGATTAGATTCAGGCCCATCAGGTAGTAAGTTTGAATAATTGATCAACTTAGTTCAGAAAATTATGGACAAGGAAGTTTTAAAGAATTTCTGGGAAGAAAATGGTTACTCTTTCAGGTCAGAAATAAACTTCATCTTTGTCTCTTATTAATATTCCTACAATTTATTTTCTTTCATTGAATTATGGTATTTAAGGATTTCTTCTCTTCCTTTTTAAGTTTCCCTGGATTATTTTTTTTGTAAGATAGCGGAGTTAGAGGTAATTTTTAAAAATATATTGTTTCTACATTGTATGTTTAATAAAATGTTACATCATTTATTGCGTATCACAATTTCATGTGAATTGTCAAAATAACCCTTTCTGCTTAGGAGAATGATCAGATATGTTAAAGCTTATGCTTTTTTAGAACCCAGATCATTTTTATGCATTTAAAAAACTCACAGCATTCAGGTACATGAGAAAGTAGAATCAAGAGATTTTTTTTTTTACACATTTCACTCCGTAACATCTATTGAAATAAAAATAAATTTTCTACTATATTGCAGTGTTACATTTTATAAGTCAGGTTAGACATATGCTCAATATATAATAAATATATATAGTCAATATGCAAAAATACAAAGAACAGAATCAGCAGTTTTAAAAAGTTGAAGTATCTCAAATTTTAACTCCCAATTATGTAATTTTCTATGAACTATTTTAGATAATAAACGACATTTTCAATAAATGTGGCTTGAAATGAATTTAATGATGCCCAGTACTATTACCCATTTTGGTTTTCTGTCAGTTAGTGAGAAATGAGTGTTGAACTATTCCAGTATAATAGTTTGTCTTCATGTCATCGGTGCTATTATTTTTTGTTTTATTTTGAAACTTTGCTATTAGTTGTATATATACCTAATTAGGTTTTTATTTTCTTTTTGATGAGGTGACATTTCATTATAAAATGTCTGTCTTAACCTCTGGTAATATTCTTGGGAATATTTCTTTTTCTAAATGCTATTTTATTTGATATTAAAACTGCTATTTCAGCTTCCTTGTTGATTGGCACTTACGTTGTACACCATTTTTCTATTTTTTTTTTTACCTTTCTGTGTTTTTATATGTAATAGTTTCTTGTAGACAGCATGTAATTAAGTGTGGTGTATTTTTATCCTGTCTCGACAGTTTTGGCCTTAATTGAAGGGTTTATGCCATTTACATTTAATACAGTTACTATATTAATAAGATTGGGTTAAAATCTACCATCTGGGTATTTATTTTCTGTTTGTGCCATTTGTTACTTCTTTCTTTTTTCCTTCATGTCTTGTTGACTTTTGGATTTCTTTGTGAATTCCATTTATCTCAACTGTTGGCATATTAGTGTATACATCTTTGTTTTTTTTTTAGTGTCTGCTCTGGTTTTTACAGTATATATCATAACACAGTCTACATTCAAATAATATACAACTTCACATATATCCTAAGAACCTTACAATAAAACATTTCTAATTCTCCATTCTTTGTGCAGTTATTGTTATTCATTTTTACATCATGTATTATAAATCCCGTAATGATATGTGGCCATTGTTTTTGCTTTAAACTGTATCTTTCTTAAGCTTTTTATTTTGGACAAATTTTAGACTTACAGAAAAGTTGCAAAACCAGCACAGAGGGTTCTCACATAACCTTTTACCCAGCTTCCCCTAATAGTAACATCCTATGTAATCATTGTCCAGTGATCAAAACCGAGAAATTAACATTGGTACAGTACTAGTAACTAAACTACAAATTTTATTCCGATTTCACCAATTTTTCCAGTAATGTCATTTTTCTGTTTCAGGATCCATATTACACTTAATAGCAATGTGTCTGTAGTCTCCTCTAACCTCTGACAGTTGGAAACACTAAATGTCTTTCCTTGTCTTTTACAACATAGGTACTTCTGAAGAGCACTCCTTAGTGATATGTAACTATGGTGTTTTCTCATGACTAGTTTGAGGCTGTGCATTAATCTTTTGTTCACTAATTTTAGCTTTCATTAGTGGATCTTCCCTGAAACAGTTACTGCTGTATTTGAATGACCTTTTTATTTCCCTTATTTTTTTGCATTTACAGTATTAATTGAAATTCTTACATAAGGAAGAGCTGTTCTTCTCCCCCATATATTTATTTATTCAGTTACTTAATTACGTAAGTCTGGACTCATTCTATTTTGTGGGTTACAAGTCAATATTATTTTTATCTTTTTTTCCCCCACAAATTGTTCCAGCTTTGGTAATTATGAACTCTTTAAGTTGTTTCCTGTGCCTTTTGACATCATCATTTGTTTCCATTATCTTTTAAAGAGATTAAAAAGTGTGAAAAAGATCTTTAATATTTATGTATTCACCACTTCAAGCACTTTTTATTCTTTGTATAGATAAGAATTTCTATCTGATATTTTCCTTTTGCCCAAAGAACTTCCTTTTATATATATTTTAGTGTAGGTCTCATAATGAATTTTCTAGGCTTTTGTTTGTCTGAAAGCCTTTATTTTGCTTGGATTTCTGAAAGCTATTTTCCTAGTATTGAATTATAGTTTGATAGCTTTTCTTTTTAATATTTTAAAGGTATGTCTCCTATTTTTGTTTATTTTGGCTTGCCTAGTTTCTGACAAGAATTTTTTTTGTTATCTTTGTTTCTGTGTTTGTAAGGGCTTCTTTTCTTGATCAGGGAACATGTGGGTTTGATACCCTAGTCAGTCAGGGGCACCTGTGGGAGGCAACCGGTCGCTGTTTTGCCCTCGCATCAGTGTTTCTCTCTCGCTTTCCCCCCCTTTCCTGTCTCAAAAAAAAAAAAAAAATTCCTTGGGTGAGGATTAAATAAATAAATAAAAAGTGTTAAATTTTATTCTAGTAGGTAACTAAATTACTTTGTTTCACTTTGATCTTGTCAAGTCTTGGATTTAGCTCTGAGGGTGGTTCTATTTGGTTATGACCTTAAACTCAGTGCAAATTCCAGTCTGAGAGTGGTCTTTACTCCTATGCTGTGGTCATTTTGGGACTTCGTTATCGATCCTTCTAACTTGGCAAGACCGAAATTTCAAAATCTTACCCACAATGCATGGCTGCTGTCAAATTTTCTGCTTGACTCTTTAAACCTTCTAGCTGTTGTTTTCCATCTGGGCTCCTTTCAGTTTTTTCTCCTATCCGTATAGTTTTGGAGTCAGTCAAGGATTTGAGGGTTTTGTATGTGCAGGTTTGTATATCCAGCCTTGAATTCTAGCTACTGTCATAACTTCAGACCTTGTCCTCTCGCTCTGAGGCCAATAGGACTCTGGGTTTCTACTTGAGATTTATTTCCCCCAGGCAGATTTGTAACTTCATGAAAAAGCCTTCCAAATATGGATCTCATCCATTGTGAGTGCTGTGCTAGTTATCTACTGTTGTGCAACAGATTACTCTAAACAATAACTCTTAAAACAATACTCCATTTATTATCTTACAGTTTCTTTGGTTCATGCTTCTTTGGACCCAGCTTAACTGGATCTTCTGATTCAGTGTTTCCAACAAGGTTTCCCAGTCAAGGTGGTAGCCAGGGCTGGGATGTCATCTGATGGCTTGTTGCAGAAAGGATCCACATCCAAGCTCATGTGGTGGTTGTCAGGATTCAGATCCTAGCAGGTTGTTGGACTAAAGGCTTCAATTTCTTACCGGCTGTTGGCTGGAGACTGCTCAGTTCTTTGCCATATTGGCCCTCTCCACCGTGGCAGCTTGCTTCTTTAAAGGGTGCAAGCTGGGAATGTAATAGAGTGCGAGCAAGATTGGAAGTCACTATGTTTTGTAACCTAATCACAGATATGGCATCTCATCACCTTTGCTATTTTGCATTCATTAGAAGCAAGTCACTGTTCAGCTTGCTCTCAAAGGAAAGGGTAATTGGATAGTGTGTACAGTTGTATGTAAGAGGCAGGCTCATTGGGGCTGTCTCAGAAATCTGCCCACCACAGTTCTTTTTAGGCAAGAGTTGAATTCTGTCCAGTTTCTACCTGCTTTTGGTCTCTCTGTATGCTTCTTAAAAAATATGTTTTTTAAAAATAATTTATCCAGATTCAGTAATTTATCCAGGCCTCCACGATAACCATTAGGCCTGAAATCCAATACTTGACTCTTTGCAGATACTAACCCCAACTCCCTCTTTAGAACAAAAATGTTTTATCAAGATCGTGTTTTCTTCACAACTATATGTTTTGTTTTATTTTTATTTTTCCTAATTAACCATTAGATATTTTACCTGGATGTCTCACTGGTGTCTCCAGTTCAGTGTGATTAAAATATAACTTCTCACTAAAAACTCTTCTTCCGTTTAGATTCCATTTCTCTCTCAATTGCATCATTTTTTCTGTCAACCCAAGCACAAGATCTTAGAATCAGATAGTTTTTTTTTCTTTTGTTCTAGCTGTAGTCAAGGTGTGGCCTACTCACCAAACAGTGTGGATCACCAATTTTTTGTCACCAGTTTGTGACAAGTTAAGAAGAAAAATTAAAAGTTTGTTTTACAAAATAATTGGTGCAGTATGTGCTTTTGTTTTCTTTATACTTTTATTTTTTATTGTTGATACTGTTGCAGATGTTCCCATTCTCCCTTCACTTTTACCCCCCACCCCCCAGGACAGTTTTGATTGTCATGACCTGGTGGGTAGGTGCTGTTGGCATTTAGTAGATAAAGGTCAGGGATGATGCTTCTGCACAGGATGGCTTCCCACAGCAAAGAATAATCTGGCCCCAGATGTCATAGTACTGAGACTGAGAAGTCCTGCAGTACAGCAGAGTTAGCCATAGTCTTCTTCCTGCTTTATTTATTTACTTGTCTGGACTTTATACACTTTTGGATTTGTCCTTCTTGCTTTAGAGTGGTGGAAATTATTTTAGTGGAAACTAAAACCACTTCAAGTATTTATTGGAAAAGATGGTGGTAAATACAAGAAATGTTTTATTAATTCTGGCATGAAGAGTATTAGAATCTAAACTTTATTTTCCCAGTTGACTTTACTTATTTTTTTCAGTTAACATGGTGCTCTGTACTAAGCACTGTACTAGATATGGTGGAGATAAGCAGGTGCATGCACTTTCAGGATTGTTATGTCCTGGAAAACTCTTCCATTTATCATTATGTAATACATTCTACATCACTGATAATTTTCCCTGAAGTTGACTTTGTCTGAAATTAACATAGCTACACCAGCTTCCCCCCCCAACTAATTAGATAGTATATTAATACAAATTATTCATCAATAAGAACTACAGATAACATGGATAAACCCTGAAAACACTAAACTAAGTTAAAGCCAGTGGCAATGGGCCATATACTTGTATTGCTATTTCTTTTATGAAATGTCCAAACAGGCCTATCTATAGGTAAGTGGTTCCCTAGGGCTGGATGGGAGTGACAGCTAACTAACTACTGCCAACACTCCTCTTTGGGATAATTAAAATGTTCTCAAATTGATTTTAGTGATAGATGCATAGCAGTATACTAAGATCCATTGCACTGTGGTATTTGCAGTGTGTTAAATTTCAATAAAGTGGCTAGAAAAAAGTTGCAGAATTTCCCCATGTTCTAATTCCATCTTATGTAAAAAAAGCAGGAAGACATTTATAAGAGCATGATTATGACAGAGAACAAACAGAATACTCTGTTTTTAATTCTAACCAGAAGAATACTTGTTAGATCACTTGAAATATATTTACTAATAAAGACAACCAATATTCTGCTTTTACTTTTATTAGTATTTACTCCCAGGTCATAAGTTTACTCCAGCTTTCTTTTGATTAATGTTAGTGTTGTATGTCTTTCTCCATCCATTCATTTACTTTTAATCTATCTGTGTGTGTATTTAAAGTGGATTTTTTGAAGACAACATAGAGTTGGGTCTTCTTTTTTATCCACTGTACAGTCTTTCTTTTATTTGGTGAATTTAGATTATTCACATTTTAAGTATGTATTGATTTAGTTGGATTAGTATCAACTTTATTTGTTACTTTTGTATTAGTTGAGGTTGTTCTTTTTTTTTTTTGTCTTTCACAATTTTTTCTGCCTTATCTGGCTTTAGTTGAGCATTTTGTATTATTCCATTCTCTCTCCTTAGCATATCATTTATACTTCTGTTAATTTTTTAAAAATCTGTATGTCTATGTGTGGTTGTCCTGGAGTTTTGCAGTATGTATTTATAGATTATATTAGTCCACTTTTAAATAACACTGTACCATTTTATGTGTCTTATGGGTACCTTATAACAGAAGATTCCTGATTCTTTCATCCTGTCCCTTATAACATTGCTGATGTTTATTTTATTAATCCTTTCTTAATCTATAATCACTGTATTGTTGCTATTAATACTTTGAACAAACTGTTACCTGTTAGATATTTTTGTCCATTTCTTCTCTAATACTTTTCCTTTTTTAAATGTAGATCAAAGTTTCCAACCTGTATCATTTTCATTTCTAAAAACTTCCTTTAATATTTCTGCCAAGAAAGGTCTACTCAATTTTTGTTTGAGAAAAATCTTTATTTTTCCTTTACTTTTAAAGGGTAATTTTATTGGATAAACACTTTTAGGTTGGTGGGTTTTGTTTCCCTCTCAGCACTCAGTTATTTCATTTTATTCTTAATTACTTGCATGGTTTCTGAAGAGAAGTCCAATGTAATTCTTATCCTTGCTTCTCTGTTGGTAAGGTGGTGTTTTCTCCTAGCTGCTTCCAGAATTATCTGTCTTTGGTTTTTCTGCAGTTTGAATGTGATATGCCTAAATGAAACAGGAGGGGATGTTTCTCTTCATCCTGAGAATCTGGGGTGGGGCTCTTGGAGGTAAAGCACAAAGATTCCAAGGCGACATTTGTTATTTTCTGTTTTTTATTTTTTTTATTTTTTATTATAGCCTTCCTAATGAGTGTGAAGTGGTATCTCATTTTGGTTTTGATATACATTTCCTTAATAATTAGTGATGCTGAGCATCTTTTCATGTGTTTATTGACCATTTGCGTATCTTTGGAGAAATGTCTATTCAAGTTTTTTGACCACTCTTAAAATGGTTTCTTTTTGGTTGAATTGTAGGAGTTTATTATATATTCTGCATATTAATCCCTTAGCAGATACATTGGGTTGGCCAAAAAGTTGGTTTAGTTTTTTTGCTGCAGTGCAGTGCTTAGTTGTCTTTAACTTCATTCAAAACAGTTTTGTTAGATTCTGTTGTGACAGCTGTCATATCAGCGTGCATTACAAAAAAAACAAAACCACATCAAAATTGGTGAATTTTTCTGCAGTCATTTTAATATTAAAGATGGAAGGAAATATGCAACACTTTCAGCATATTATGCTTTATTATTTCAAGAAAGGTAAAAACACAGCTGAAATGCAAAAATAGATTTGTGCAGTGTGTGGAGAAGGTGCTGTGACTGATTGAATGTGTGAAAAGTGGTTTGTGGTTTTTTGGAACTATTGACATTCTGGCCAACAAATTCTTTGCTGTAGGGCTGACTTATGTATTGGAAGCTGTTTAGCAGCACCCCTGACCTCCACCCATGAGAAGTCAATAGTTGGAGGTAGCCGACATACTCAGAATACCCAAATCAATGAAGTTATTTGTGAAAATGAAAAATGTGTCTTTTATTTTATGGAAAAATCTGAATAGACTTTTTGGCCAACCCAATATGATTTGCATATACTTCCGCCCATTCTGTGGGTTGCTCTTCACTCTCTTGATAGTGTCATTTGGGGCACATAAGTTTTTAATTTTGATGAAATTCAATTTCTCTATTTTCTCTTTTTCTTGCCTGTGTTTATGTGTGGCTTAATAATGTGTGCCAAACCCTTTTCAGAGTTCTATGTACTTTATTTGTTCATCTTTTCTCAGCTTTTACCTTTAAAAAAAATGTGAATGAACAAATGTATCTGTTATAAATGATAGTGTCTCGAGACAGAACAACATTAAGAATAACCTATATTGTCAATACAGCCCTTTCAACCAGAATGAAAAGGAGAAAATATTTCTTATTTTCTGTCTTTTTGGAGTACTATTAAATTGAGAATCAATTTCAGTTTACATATTTATATAACATCAGACCATATGTCTTATTCAAGAACATATATATATTTTACAGTAGAAAGTGACTCTGAAATTGAATTCAAAGCTGATATTTTGTTGAATTTGGTTAAAAAATTAGTGAGCTCTTGGAATATGCAAATGTAAATGTGGTTGAATTGGTTACTTAAAATATGTATAATATTGATTGGTAATCATTTACAGTCAACATTTTAATTTTATCTCATGTCATTTTCTTTTTTTTGAGGTATAATTGAGAGACAGCATATTTCAGGTGCACAACATAATGATTTAGTATTTGTATGATGCCATTTTCAAATAAGAAGTTCTAGATTTTGTGTTTGACTAACTTTTTCAGAAAGAAAGTATAATTACGATACAGAAAATGAAGTATTTTCTTTCAGTACTTAATATATTCTTTAATAATTCTTATTAAATTTTAATGTTGGTCAATTCACAGGTGAATTATGTAACCTCATTACGCTGGATGTAGCTCACAATCAACTTGAACACCTTCCAAAGGAGATTGGAAACTGCACACAGATAACCAACCTTGACTTGCAGCACAATGAACTGCTAGACCTCCCAGATACTATAGGTATGATATGAGAGGAGAAAAACATTGGAAAATCATTTATAGCTACTTGAACATTAAAAGGCTATTTTTATCCATTTTGATAATAAATATTAAAAGATTAAAATTCATCATTGCCAAAGTAGTAAAATTTTAGAAGAGAGTATTTTAAAATGACTATTTCCATTTCCTGGCAAAGAAAATAATTAGGTTTTGGGAAATGAGCTCAGTTGGATTATAAAGAAGATAGAATTTTAAGTCATATGTATACTACTATAGCTCTATGCTTAAATTGCAGAATGGGTGCATTTTCTATTCTTGTTGATTTCAGAATGTTGCATGCTATTGTATAGGGTGTGGTTCCTTCTTTACTATGGCAGACCACACTGAAAAATAAAACCATTACCATTTAGTTTTTAAAACATTGCCAATATAGTTTAAAATGTGTTTCTCCTAATATTGAGGGACCAGGAGAAGAGATGTACAAAATGTCTTAAGTGCAAAACGTGTTTTGAAGACTTAGCCAAACTGCTAAAAGTTGACTTGCACTTTGGTATGTTCTTTATTTACATAGTCTTATTTATTTTTCTAGATACCCATAAATTTATATGAACAGTAAAGGGAATTTTGAAATATTTGGACACCTTTTTAGTTATTGATGTGCTATAAGGTTACTATAATGCTTTTTCAGAAAAATTACATCTGTACTTAATTTATATAATTTCAGTATGAATATTCATGAAATCTCATTACTAAATCATCTGAGACTATGATATCTTTCTCCAGAAGGATTTTTGTTTCCTTCTATCATTACCCAAGGGACCCTTTAATTCATTTATGTTCCAGGGTGTGAGATTTTCCTGATCCTTCGGGTGATTCAAAGGCAGGCTGCAGATTAATTGCTGGGCTCTTTTACTTCCAGTTCACCCTTAGTACTCTGGTGCAGCCCTGTAGGGTCCCAGTTCATATTGATTACTAGATTTTGACTCTTGGCTGAAACATCCCTAGCCTTTCAGTTGTATCTTCTAGCTGAGGACGCACTTAACAGGATAAAATCATCTTCAGTGTTTTTGCTTGTTTTTGGGCTCCCAGCAGTTTCTGGCCTGGAAATCTGTATTAACTTGTTAGCTCTGATTTTTGTTTTGGAAGTGTTTTTTGCTTTTGTCAATGGAGGGTTTGCTTGAATTACCCACCTAGTCTACCATTACTTGAAACAAAAGCAATTGTTAAGGAATTTTCTCATAAGTTATAATAGACTTAGTCTATATGATGACTATTTATTTACATAAAAGCAATCTGAGTCTTCTTTAGGATATAATAGCTAGTTATAAGAACCTATATCTTCCTGATTCTTGGCCTAGAGCTCTTTAAGTAACACTATTTGTAATGGCAACAAATTCAGTATTCTAATTAACTATTTGTAATTGGATTAAATTTATCTCTGAAAGGCAAGATGGTCTACAACACATAATGAATTATTCTGTTAATATTCATAGTAAATATTTTACTAGATTTCCTATGTAAATAAAAGAATCAGATTTCTGGTTCAAGGGGACAGAACACAATTATTTCTTGTTTTTCTCTCTTTAAAGTCTGTTAAAATGGCCAAGATGAACAAAGAATAGACCCTAGAAGGAAGAGTGTAGAAAAGATACACACTGCATCTATAAAATGTGATCAGGCTGATAGAAAAAGGAAACAAAGAATATACTTCTTAGAATACCTTTGCCAAATGAAATTTAATGGAAAAAACTGTAATTTGAACACATCCAAAGGCCAAAAGAGTAATGTTTAAGAAAAGTAGAAGACATCCCCTACAATCTAGAACAAAAAGGAAAATACAAAATAAGTGAAAAAAGTCATGAGAGACAGGACTAGAAGTTGTAGAGAGATTAAAGATAATACAGTAAAGAAACTAATAAAATAAAATTTTATAGTATTTCCCTGAACTTGACAAAAACCCAAATGATAAGATTAAAATTGCCTACCAAAAGAAATAATGGAAAAAGATACATTGTAGTAGAAGTCTTAAAAATTGAATTTAATTGTTTTAAATGAACAAGATATTCATATGTAATGTTATAAAACTTCTGCCTTGTTTTAGTTTCAGGGTAATGCTAGCTACATATAATAAACTGGGAAGTATTTCCTTCTCTTCAAGGTTTGGAACAGTTTGTTTAAAATGGGCATTATTTCTTCCTTAATATTTGGTAAAATTCATCAGTGAAGCCACCTGGGTCAAGATTTTTCTTTTTAGAAATGTTTTTTTAAAATAATTTTAATTCCTTTTGGGCAAACTTGATTATTTATATTTTTACATGTAGTAAATAAATATTATGTACCAATACTATGTTAATTTCATTTAACTTGTCACATTTGTTATTTTTTAAATTTATTTTCGTAGCTTTGATTTCTTTTTTATTTTTTAAAGATTTTATTTACTTATTTTTAGAGCGAGGGGAAGGGAGAGAGAAAGGGAGGGAAAGAAACATCAATGTGTGGTTGCCTCTTATGTGACCCCATCCAGGGACCTGGCCTGTCAACCCAGGCATGTGTCCTGACTGGGAATCGAACCAGCAACTCTTTGGTTCCCAGGCTGGCGCTCAGTCTACTGAGCCACACCATCCAGGGCTTAATTTCTTTTTTGCTATTGTTGTTCTACTTCAGCTGTCCCAATCCGCTCCCCCCCACCCCCGGCTCTCCCCGGCCCCCCGCCATTGCTCTCCATGGCTCTGCCCCCCCCCCCCCCAGTCAATCCCCACCCTGTTTTCCACATCCATGGGTCTTTTATATTAGTTCCTTGACTAGATTCTTCCCCTTCTTTCTCCCCTTCCTCCCCCTCCCCTCTGGTCACTGTTAGTCTGTTCCTTGTTTCCATGCCTCTGGTTCTGTAGTATTCCCTCACTTATTGCGGGTATTACATTCTAGACCCCCCTGCGATAGGTGAAAATCCATGAAGTAGGAACCTTACATTTATTTTAGTATTTATATATATTTTAAGGCTTTATAAACCCTTCCCACACACTTAGAAACCGTTACCAGTCCCTTATTAACCTTTTCCACACTTTTATAAACACTACTTGTGTTCTTAAACATATTCTACACTCAAACTTACGTAGCTTTTAACAACATACATATATAGTAGTGCAAAACCCCACAATATAGAGAAAAATCCACGATAAATAATTAAATATAATTTTTTAAAAATCCCGCGATACAGTGAGGCCGTGATAAGTGAACCATGATATAGAGCGCGACTACTGTATTTTGCTCCTTTGTTTGTTTTGTCCATTAGAGTGCTGTTATAGGTGAGATCATATTGTACTTGTCTTTCTCTGCCTGGCTTATCTCACTTACCATAATACTCTCCATTTCCATCCATGCTGTTGTGAACGGTAGAATTCCTTCTTTCTTTCTGCTGTGTAGTATTCCATTGTGTAAATGTACCAGTTTTTTGGTCCACTCATCTACTGATGGGCACGTAGGCTGTTTCCAGCACTTAGCTATTATAAATAGCACTGCTATGAACATAGGGGTGCATAGGTTCTTTCGAATTGATGTTTCAGGATTTTTTGGGTATAGTCCCAGCAGTAGAATTGCTGGATCAAAAGGTTTCCACAGTGGCTGCACCAGTCTGCATTCCTACGAACAGTGCACTAGGGTTCCCTTTTCTCCACATCTTCCCCAGCACTTGTTTGTTGATTTGTTAATGATGGCCATTCTGACTAATGTGAGGTGGTATTTCATTGTGGTTTTAATTTGCATCTTAATTTGCATCTCTGATAGCTAGTGATGTTGAGCATCCTTTCATATGCCTATGGACCCTCTGTATGTCCTCCTTGGAGAAGGGTCTGTTCTTGTCCTTTGCCCATTTTTTAATTGGATTGTATGTCTTCCTGGTGTTGAGTCGTATAAGTTCTTTATATATTTTGGAGATCAGACCCTTGTCCGAAGTATCATTTCAAATATGTTTTCCCATATGGTTGGTTCCCTTTTCACCTTGCTGATGTTTTCTTTAGCTGAGCAGAAACTTTTTTAGTTTGGTGTAGTCCTATTTATTCTTTCCTTTATTTCCCTTGCCTTAGGAGATATATTGGCAAAAAAAATTGCCATGAGGGATATCTGAAATTTTTCTACCTATGTTTTCCTTTAGGACTTCTATGGTGTCATGGCTTACATTTAAGTCTTTTATCCATCTTGAGTCAATTCTGGTGTATG
Source organism: Furipterus horrens (assembly GCF_987537825.1). Taxonomy (NCBI): domain Eukaryota; kingdom Metazoa; phylum Chordata; class Mammalia; order Chiroptera; family Furipteridae; genus Furipterus; species Furipterus horrens. Next base: position 188,618,158 of record NW_028327175.1, read on the forward strand.
GTGTGAGTTGGTGGTCTAATTTCATTTTTTACCATGTATCTGTCCAGATCTCCCAATACCATTTGTTGAAGAGGCTGTTTTTACTCCAGTTTATATTTCTGCCCTCTTTGTTAAATATTAATTGACCATAGAGACCTCAGTTTATTTCTGGGCTCTCTTTTCTGCTTCATTAATCTATATGTCTGTTTTTATGTCAGTACCAGACTGTTTTGATTACAGTGGCCTTGTAATATAGTTTGATACCAGGTATTGTGATTTCTCCTATTTTGTTCTTTCTCAATATTGCTGAGGTTATTAGAGGTAATTTTTGGTTCAATACACATTTTTGAAATATTTGTTCTAGATCTGTGAATATGTCATTGATATTTTAATAGGGATTGAGTTGAATCTATAAATTGCTTTGGGTAGTATGGATATTTTAATAATGTTAATTCTTCCAATCCATGAACACAGTATGTGCTTCCACTTGCTTGTATCTTCCTTAATTTCTTTCTTCAGTGTTCTGTAGATTTCCGAGTATAGGTCTTTTACCTCATTGGTTAAGTTTATTCCTAGGTACTTTTATGTTTCTTGTTGCTATAGTAAATGGAATTTTTTTCCTAGTTTCTATTTCTGCTATTTCATTGTGGGTGTGCAAAAATACATTCTATTTCTGATTATTGACTTTGTATCCTGTTATTTCGTCAGATTCACTTATTAGGTCAAGTAGTTTTTTGGGTTTTCTGTGTACAGTGTCATTTGCAAATAATGACAGTTTTACTTCTTCTTTTCCAATTTGAATGCCTTTTATTTCTTTTTCTTGTCTGATCACTGTGGCTAGAACTTCTAAAACAATGTTGAATAGAAGTGGAGAAAGTAGACACCCTTGTCTTGTTCCTGATTTTAGGGGGAAAGCTTTTAGTTTTTGCCCATTGAGTATGTTGTTGGCTGTAGATTTCTTGTGTATGCCTTTATTATGTTGAGATATATTCCCTCTATTTGTTGAGTGTTTTTAATCATGAATGGGCACTATACTTTATCAAATGCTTTTTCAGCATCTATTGATATGCTCATGTGATTTTTGTCTTTTGTTTATATGGTGTATGACGTTTTATTACTTTGCTAATATACTTTCCTTGCATACCAGGGATGAATCCCACTTGATCATGGTGTATGATGTTTGAAATGTATTGCTGGATCCGGTTTGCCATATTTTGTTGAGGATTTTAGCATTTATGTTCATCAGCGATATTGGCCTGTAGTTTTCTTTCTTTGTGTGTCTTTTGATTCATTTTACCCTTTACTGGATTTTGGAATTAGGATAATATTGGCTTATAGAAAGTTTGGGAGTCTTCCCTCTTCTTGGATTTTTTTGGAATAGTTTGAGAACGATAGGAGTTAGTTCTTCTCTAAATGTTTGGTAAAATTCGCCTGTGAAGCCGTCTGGTCCAGGGTGCTTTTGTTTGCTGGGAGGTTTTTTTAAAATTACTGCTTCAGTTTCGCTAGCTGTTAAAAGTCTAGTCAGGCTTTCTGCTTCTTGATTGAGTTTTGGAAGATTAGATGTTTCCAGAAATTTGTCCATTGCACCCAGATTGTCAAATTTCTTGGCATATAGTGGTTCATAGTAATTTTTTACAATCCTTTATACTTCTGTGGTGTTGGTTGTAACTTCTCTTTTGTTTCTGATTTTATTTCTTTGGATCCTCTCTCTTTTTCTTGATGAGTCTGGTTAAAGGCTTGTCGAATTTGTTTATCTTTTCAGAGAACCAGCTCCTGGACTCATTGACGCTTTGAATTGTTCTTTTAGTCTCTATGTCATTTAATTCTGCTCTGATCTTGATTACTTCTTTCCTTCTATTCACTCTGGACTTTGTTTCTTCTTGTTCATCTAGCTCTTGTAGTTGTAGAGTTAGGATGTTTATTTGAAATTTTTCTTTTTTAGGTAGGCCTATATTGCTATGACCTTCCCTCTCAGTACTGCCTTTGCTGTGCCCCATAGGTTTTGGGCTGTTGTGTGTTCATTTTCATTTGTTCCCAGAAACATTTTGATTTCTTCCTTGATGTCATTGTTAACCCATTCATTATTTAATAGCATGCTATTCAGTTTCCATGAATTTGAATCTTTGAGTTTTTTCCTTGAGGTTGATATCTAGTTTCAATCTGTTGTGCTCTGAGAATATGCTTGATATAATTCGAATTTTCTTGAATTTGCTGAGGCTTGTTTTGTGTCCTACCATGTTGTCTATCTTTGAAAATGTTCCATGTGCATTTTAAAAGAATGCATATTTTGCTGCTTTGGGGTGAAAGGATCTGTATATATTAATTAAGTCCATTTGATCTAGAGTTTTGTTCAATGCCACAATATCCTTATTGATTCTTTGCTTGGAAGATCTGTCCATTGTTGACAATAGGGTGATAAAGTCCCCTACTATGAGTATGTAGCTGTTGATATCCTTTTTGGAGTCCTCCAAGATTTTCATTATATATTTGGGTGCTCCTATATTGGGTGCATATATGTTTACAAGCATTATATCTTCTTGATGGATTGTTCCCTTAAGTATTATGAAATGTTCTTTGTCTCTTTTTATGGCCTTTTCTGTGAAATCTATTTTGTCTGATATAAGTATTACTACCCAGCTTTTTTAATGTCCATTTCCTTGGAATATTTTTTTCCATCCCTTCACTTTCAGTCTGTGTAATCTTTTGTTCTGAGGTAGGTCTCTTGTAGACAGCATATATGTGGGATATGTTTTCTTATCCATTCAGCTACCCTATATCTTTTGATTGGAACATTTAATCCATTTACATTTAAGGTTATTATTGATAGGCATTTATTTATTGCTATTTTTTCTCTTTGTACCTGTGTTCCGCTCTCTCTCTTTCTTTCCCTTTCTTTCTCTTTCTTTCTTCATCATCTTAAACCAGTCCCTTTAGCATCTCTTGCAATGCTGGTTTGGTGGTGATGTGTTCTTTTAGCTTTCTTTTGTCTGGGAAACTCCATATTTTGCCTTCTGTTTTGAATGAGAACCTTGCTGAGTAGAGTACTCTTGGTTGCAGGCCTTTGCTTTTCATTGCTTGGAATATTTTTTGCCATTTCCTTCTGGCTTGTACATTTCTGTAGAGAAATTAGCTGATAGCCTTATTGGAGCTCCCTGTATGTTACCAGGTGTTTCTCTCTTGGTGCTTTTAAGATTCTCTCTTTGTCTTTGTATTTTGCCATTTTAATTATGATGTGTCTTGGAATGGGCCTCTTTGGGTTCATGTTCATTGGGACCCTGTGTACCCCCTGGACTTGCATGACTTTTCTCTCTTCATCAAGTTAGGGAAGTTTTCTGTCAATATTTTTTCAAACAGGTTTACTATCCCTTCCTCCTCTTATTCTTCTTCTGGTATCCCTATGTATATGGATATTATGTTTCATGTTGTCCTGCAGCTATCTTAAACCCTCTTCATTCTTTTTCAGTCTTTTTTCTTTTTAATGCTCTGTCTGGGAATTTTTTTCTATCTTATCCTCCAGCTCACTGACTCGATCCTCTGCTTCATCTAGCCTGCTTTTTATTTCTTCTACTGTGTTCTCCAAATCAGAAATTGTATTCTTCGTTTCCTCCTGGCTCTTACTGATAGTTTCTATGTCCTTTTTCATGTATAGTTCACAGTGAGTTCCTTGTAGCTTTCCTGGAGTTCTTTGTAGTTCTCACTGAGCTCATTGAGCTTCCTTATAACCATTATTTTGAACTCAATGTCTGATAGTTTGCTTGCCTCTATTTCATTTAGCACTCTTTCTCTGGCTTCCTCCTTCCCTTTCAGTTGGGGGTTGTTTTAATAGGTATAAACTGTTTATAGTAATCCACTATTTTAATATCTATGGAGTCTATAGTAATGCCTCTCCTCTCATTTCTGATATCAATAACTTATATAGTCTTCCCCCCAATCAATTAGAGGTATATCAGTTTGATCAGTTTTGTCAATGTATTGATTGTCTCAAAGTGTTACTGATTTTTCTCTCTTGTTTCTCTGATTTTTATTTCATTGATTTCCACTTTCATCTTTATTATTTCCTTTTATTGGCTTGCTTTAAATTTTATTTGTTCTTTTTCTAGTTTCTTATGGGGGACGCTTGAGGTCATTGATTTAAGACCCTTCTTCTCATATAGGCATTTAGTGCTATAAACTTCCCTCTATGTGCTACTTTAGCAACATTCCCACAAATTGTGATATGTTTGGTTTTCCTTTTCATTTTGTTCAAAATACTTTCTGATTTACCTTTCTGTTTCTTCTGTGATCTGTGGTTTATTTAGAAATGTGTTATTACCCTGACTGGGTGGCTTAGTTGGTTAGAGCATTGTCCCATTTGCCAAGGTTGTGGGTTTGATACTTGGTCAGGGCACATACAAGAATCAACCAATGAATGCATAAATAAGTGTAACAGCAAATTGATGTTTCTTTTTTTAAAGACAGCACAAACATACAAACAAACAAACAAGTATGTTATTTAGTTCCCAATATCTCACAGTTTTCCAAAGGGTCTTTCTGTTACTGATCTCTGATTTAGTTTCATTGTTGTTGAGGATCTACTTTGTGACTTGAATCATTTAAATTTTTTGAGTCTTAGTTTATGGCTTAGTATATTATTTATCTTGATCAGTATTCCATGTGCAACTGAACGTGTATTCTATAACACTTCTGTTGAGTAGAATGACATAGGTGAGGCAATTGGGAATTTATTTTTTTACCTGTCTTTTTTGTCTCTTTTTCTCCTGATTTTTTTAGTTACATTGTCAGGACATTTCTTGTTTTGCTTATTAATCTCTGCTTTTGTTTTAGTCTTAATGTTCATCAACAGTTCTGTGGCTGTAGTTGCCTCAGTCATCTCTTCATTGAATAAAGTCAATCGTGTAGTAGTTTTTTCAGAAATGGTTCATGAAAAGTAGTTTCCTAGTTCTTAAATGTTTGTAAACTTTATACTTGAAGAACAGTTTTGATATAAAAATCTTTGGGTCTAATTTCTTTCCCTTGAGCATTTTAGTAGAACTAAGTGGTAGTTCTGTCTTTTGTAATTTAATGTACAAGAGTATGAGGCCAGTCCATTTTTCCCCATTATGAGTGACTAAATCTTTTGTCCTGCTACCCAAAGGATTATTTCTTTATTTCTGAAGTTCAAGAACTCTAATGTATTTCTCAGTGTTGATCTTTCATGTTCCATTTGCCTGAGATACTCTGAGCCAATTCAACATACAGGTTTAATTTTTATTTCAATATAGTTTTCTTGAATTGCATATTGACATATTTAGTTTGTGTTGTATGTTCTTACATTGAAATATATGTAAATTTGCTTATTTTGAATAACCAACTAATTGGAACAGTAAAGGAGAAAAGTATCATATGCAGTTTTATCATGATCATTTTTCAGTGGGATGTCATATAAAAGCACATTATAAAAGCAACTTATTTTATAAAATCAAAGTCTTCCCCAGTCTTAGAATAATAAAGATTGTTTACTGCAGATCAGACAGGGGAACTGAAATTAAAGATGCTTGAAATATTGTAGTTCTCTTATCCCTCATTGATGCTTAGTTGCTGTATATTTCTTAGGATATTATAGATGCTAGATACTTTGTTGTTCTCTGAGAGTATTAGGCAAGTTCTAACATAAGGGGTTTGTACTTTTTGATTGCTCTGCTTATAACTCTTTTCTTCTATATATCCACATAATTTCCTTTACTCTTTCAACAGACCAAATGGATATAGGGCATGATCATCAATCAGCTCTTCTCTTACTCTCAAATAGTCTAACAATATTTTGTTACTTAATATTTAATGAAGGTTTTTGTATTCCTATCTTCTTAAATATCAATCAAAGGAGGATACAATTAAAGTATTAAAATGAATAGTCCTAGACTTCCAGCCAAGATGGGGGCCTAGACTGACACCCTCCATCTCCCTCCACAACTAAGAAGGGCTACAACTACCGCAAAACCAGAAATAACCAGAAGTTCCAGAAAATAAAGCTACATGGAAGTCCAATGTATGAAGTTATAAACAAGTGGTGCTCGTCCAGACGGGTACTTTGTTTGTATGGCAGAAGGTTGAGATTTGGTGAGAAATCTGAACATTCGGGCTTTGGTCTATTACAGATCTCAACAGTCTTAATCAACCTTTGAGATTCTTTCTCTTGTTTATTGGAGAAGCACAATTCACCTAAAGCAATGGCAAACTAATTAGAATATAGTTTTCCTGATACTTTTCTGTTTTTTTCTTGGTCTGATTCTTGAAAAATATAACTTATAATGAAAAACAAAAAAACCCAACACCTGTCCTGGTGCGTTGGGGCTAATCCTGCTGCAGCTGCCCTACTCTCTTCCCTGAGCTAAAGAAATTAGCCCTAAACTCACATTCGAAAATCAAGTCTTCTAAGTACCACCTTATAATTGCTTTTCCAAAGTTCACTTTATTTTCTTACCTTATCTTTGTTTTTTTTTTTTTAAATGTAGACTGTGATGTTTTGCCTCTTCTTTATTTAACATGAACACTCAGAGTCGTTGTCTTTCCTTGGCGGTGATCACTGCCATTTACTTCCAGGCTGAGCAGTGCCAGGGTTGCTGACAGCTCATAGAATGAATGGGGATTGGGCCACTAGATACAGTTAAGTGAGAGAGTACTTATAAACATATTTATAGTTTCTCTGATTTAACTGTTAGTCTTCCTCGTTGAAGAATAAAAAGTGTATTCTCTTTCATGTAAATATTTTCTAATTCACGAATCAGTTATGAACTAAAGAAAATAATAAGCTTCATTACACCAGTCTTTTGGTTTCAAACTATGAACCTGATCATCTTAAAGCCTTCTGAGATCTCTGAGGTACGGTGGGTAGCAAGAGTTGTGTCTGAAGTAGGAAAAGAGATTTTACTTTCTATTTATCCTCAAAATGAGATAAAGAGAGAAATATGCAACAAGATTTTGCCTTCAAGGCTGGGTCACAGGACAATTCACAGAGGTCTTTTTGCTGCACTGGGTTCTGAAGAAATGTTACAGCAATTACGGTTTTTCCAACAAGTCGAGTTTTAGTAGTTAGGTTTTAGGTAATTACAGTGCAGCATATATGTAGCAACTTTGCTAGTTTTCCTTTTAATAGTGATATTATTTTGGGTTTTTGGCATTTATGAATTTTCGTATTACTTGCTTTTCAGTGTGCTTTCAGTTTTTCAGTTTAATTTTGAAAAAAATTATACCTTTGATACTACTTCATTTTTAGAATTGTGTGTCTTTTCTACTCATTTTTTGCTACTTTGTTAAAATAAGTTTAAGGCTAATTAAGTTAGTCTTACATGAAAGTTAAAGATGCTGATTATATTTGCTGAAATTATAAGCACCTTATTTTAATTCATAGTTATTTAATGTTGCCATATTTTAAAAATCTGACAGCATAAGAAAGCAAGCTGTCAAAGTGGAGCATAGAACAATTTACAGTCAAAGTTAAGCACTTGAAAGTTAGATGCCAGTGATTGGCGGTGATGAGCCTACATTCATACACAGAATCTCAGTGACATTGATTTTACTTAGTTGCAATGGCTCAACATTAAAGCAAGCTATGGCTTGATTTCTAGGTTGCAGTTTAGCTTGTGGTTAAAGTTGCTCATTGAAAGAGGTTAGAGGGTGAAACCACTGCAGGGGATGAATCACAGTAAATGCCAGACTTCTGATGTCAAGGGTTTTTTTGTTTTTTTGTTTTTTTTTTTTTCTGGCATAAGAGAATTTTGATGTTTCATCCTTAATTTTTGTCACCTCTTTTATTTTTCTGAGAGTAATGGATGTTGGCATGATGGGGATGACTGTTTGATCATGCCATGCTCTCAGGAAAGTGATAAAGCCTTTGCAAATGTGAATTTCTTCACCAGAGTAGCATGTTCTCATACATTACATTTTTAAAAGTTCAGCCTCTTCTACCACCCTCACAGGGAAAAAGAAAAAGTTTAGGAAAGTTGGAGGTACCATTTTTATTTAACCGTGAATTTTGGTTAGATAATGTTATATGGCATTATTTTCATTTTGTAATTTTTAAATTCTAGAAGTCTATTCTGATTTTAAAAGTGAGAAAATTGAGTTATTTTGATTTTGGGAGAGAAATTCCAGGAATCTGCTTCTTTATGGGCATTTAGAATTTGGTTACCACTAATCTTTGTTAACCTGAGAAAGCTTTTAGGTTTCAGTGGAAATAAAAAATGCTTAAAATAAGGTATTTGTGTACTACTTTATTGTAAACTGATTGAATGAGGCATGCCAGTTGATGGAACAAAATTGTGGGGACTTTTACTATGAATAAGCCCTTTCCTCTTCTGGCAGATTTAAAGACCCCTTAATGAATGCTTCAGCCATTTTATTAGAGTGGAACAGCTTTCTTCCATAGGGAAAGCAGTGGTATGAAGGAGAGAAAGGATTGGTCTTTATTTACTTCCAGGTTTTTGGTTTGTTTTTTTAAGGTTAACTGCCTCTTTTATCTTCAACTTCATACAGTAAATTAAAATTTGTTCAAAAGGTTTTGAAATTCTTTATAGTCAGGCATTATCACTGCTAGTAGATAAATTTCCACCATTACGAGCTTTACTGTAGCTAAAGTGGCCATGGGCACTGAATAGGCAAGGGATAAAATATTACTATCTTTCTTCCTTCCCCATTTTGAAAGTATGTGAGTAAATGGGCACTGTCCTTCACTTTTGGTGGGAATGAAACTGATATAGCCTTGTGATATTATCTGTCAAGACTGAAAATATCCATATTTTCTTTGATAGAAATATTTTCACATGTATACAAAGGTACCTTTATAAGGTTGTTCATTATAGAATTTCTTTTTAAAAATTAGAATCAAATTGAGAAATGATTAAAGAGATAATAGCACAAATATATTGTAGAATATAAAGGTTCAATAAAATGAGGTTTATTTGTATTTACTATGACCTGTTATAGGGGGGAGGGGACATATAGAATGATCTCATTTATATAAAAACAAGTACACAAAGAAACAAACAAATCCCTGTATTTATATGTGTGTAAGTAAATGCTTAGAGAAATATCTCAGTGGGTGGATATTAGATTACAAACCATGGTTATCTGGGGGAAGAGAGTAATATGCATTCATGTATTTTGTAATTTAAAAATCATTTGTTGGGGCAGAGAAAGGCAGAGTTGGAATTGTTAATCTTTTGTTTCTGGAAATGGGCTGCTTAGAAGTTGGGTATTCCAGAAAATATTACTGCAATATTTGTAGAATTAATTTATAATTAGATAGATCAGACAAATCTGATATATATTTTAAAATCAAGTTTAGTAAAGTATGTTTTGTAGACAAACCATTTTATAAAATGAAAGTGTGTAAAAAATAGAATTTTATGAGCCTTTCGTATAATTTTAAGTTTTTGTATCTTGTTCCTAATGGAAAGGAGGAAAAACAGTGAAATGTTTTAGCTTCTGTAATTATTAAGAAATTAGGAATAAATGCCTGCTGGCATGCATAGCACTAAAATTCAATGGGGAGATAGAAAATCAGTCTATTGGGGGAGGTAACTAATCTATGCAACAACTAACTGCGTAAGACCAAATGTAATTTAACACTTAACTTATGGTGAAAATAATGTGGTGCCAGACGTCATACTTATAGGGAGATCAAGAATATCTTGTTAGAAGGGCCAGGAAAACCTTCATGGACAAATATACTGAACTTAGTATGTAAGAAAAATGAATTCCAGAAGCACAACAGTATGGATAGTCAAACAGCACGGAGGTAAGAAAAAACATCTTACTTCTGTGTCAAAAGGAAACAAGCTAACTGGAACAGTCAGTGAAGCTCCTGAAGAATGGTTACTTAATATGGAAACAACTGAATTTGATTGTAGCTTTAGCACTAATGAGTTGGTGACTTTGTCAAGTCACTTCATGTAGCTTATGCTAAAGTCCGTGCTGATTCCTCACAGATAGCTCTTATTGCTGCTCTTGGGTATCTTCCTCACCTTTTATCTTTTACTTTTATCAAGATGGCTATCTAAAACTTTATAAACGACCTTGCTCTGTCTTTCCACAATTTAGCTCATATTTTCACTTTATAGTGAAGATGAGCCTCAACACGTAAAGTGTCCAAATGTCTTACTTCTACATTAGTGAAAAAATCTCCATAGTATAACGTATCCACTCAAAGAAAGAATGGTAGAAAAATATCCCAGTTTTTAAAATTAAAATGTCTTCCGAGTTAGAGTTTATCAAAAGGATTTTTTAATTATAAAACTATAGAAAATTAGAAAAAATATGGACAAGTTCAAAGAAAAATATTTTAATGTTCCATAGTTGTACCATGCAGAAATACCTATGAGTTTCAGTATATTTTCTCTCTACTCTTTTTGTATGCATATTTTTTACATTGTTGAAATTATACAAAATGTACAATTTTATCTTGGTTATTTTTCACTTAACATTATAACTCTAACATCTTAAACATTTTTGTAAGTGATCTTAATAGGTCCAGAATATATCAGAATATAGACACACCTCTAGAATAAAATTATGTTTTGAACATCTGTTATATATCAGTGTCATTGTGCTAAGTATCTTACATACCTTAGAGCAACCTCGTCAGGTATTTGCTGTTGTTTACACTTTACAGATGAGCAAGTAGACTCAGTTAAGTAACTTGCCCAGGGTCACAAAGATAATATCAAGTCCCTTGTTTTTTTCTATTATATTTGTGATGCCTCCATTTTAAATAATTACCAATCTATTTTTGAACATACAGGTTGTTCCTATTTGTAGCCATTAGAAATATGACTAGCTCTGGCTGGTGTGGCTCAGTGGATTGAGCGCCGGCCTGTGAACCAAATGGTTGATGGTTTGATTCCCAGTCAGGGCACATGCCTGGGTTGCAGGCCAGGTCCTCAGTTGAGGCATGCAAGAGGCAACCACACATTGATGTTTCTCTCCCCTTCTCCCTCCCTTCCCCTCTCTCTTAAGAATAAATAAATAAAGTCTTTAAAAAAAAAAGAAATAAACTTTTAAGTAACATTTGTATCATATTCGGTGTTACAGTGCTGTGATAGCAATAGTAAATAGTGTTCTCCTTATTTCTAATCTCTAAATTCTCTGGGCCTTTGGCAAGTCATCCAGTCCTCTACTTGTTTTTATTTTGTTCTCCAGAATTGACACATCTCACCAGAGTGTCATGAGAAAGGCACTAGTGAAGCATCATTAGTTAATTTAGGAAGCACTTTAAAGACAGAACTAAGTTGTCTTTGTAAGTGGTAGTTTTTATTGTTGCTTTTGTATTCAGTTTTCTGCCTATTGGATTCTTACTTAATCAACCAGTGAACTCCTAACCCACTTTCCAAACACCATTATAAGAAAGTAATGTAAAGGAGCATAGCATATCTCTGCAATAATTCTAATGACAGGAATTGAAATGGTTGCTAAGTTTTTGTGCATTATAGTTGGCTAGACTTATGATATAAAATTATCAGTATTTTCATTGTAAACGACTAATTCTTACCTTGAAAATGTAAAGGATAAAAATTAACTTCATTTAGTCATTTATTTATTTTTTATTTTTAAAGACTTATTTATTTTTAGAGGGAGAAAGAGAGGGAGAGAAACACTGATGGGATCAGTTGCTCTCTCGTCTACGCCCTGACTGGAAACCAAGCACAGGCATGTGCCCTGACCAGGAATTGAACCAGTGACCTTTTGCTTTGTAGGACGACACCCAACCAACTGAGCCACACACCAGTCAGGGCCCATTTAGTCATTTCTTTATAACTCTAATCACCGATTTCTTCAGCAAGAGGGGAAGATGCCGATAAATAATAACTAGAATGAGGGTTATGAGGCATAGTGTGTGCCTTCCTGGGGTTTCAAGGCTAAACATATGCTACAGGCTGATAAATCTTTTCTGTAAGCATGGTAGTGAAGTTGCATGTAAGAGAAAAAGTTATTCATGCAACAAGTTTTTGAAAAAGAGAGCAAAAAGAAAGAAAGAGACAAAATGAAAGGCATTCAAACATTTGTCTCCAAAAATATGTGACAATCACTTCTGTTATTCCTAACACTGGTAATACTGTTTATTTTAAAACCAGAAACTCCATTTGATAGTCATACCTGACCTGTCTAAAACTGTTACAGCAACAGGTGTAATTTGAAGTCAGAAAAGAAATTCACCAGTCATGACAAAAAAGTACTAAACTCTTGTCACTGTTATCGTTTTTTTTTTTTTGGCTATAAAAATGTTCTTATTTTCTACTACAACTTGTTAAATTAAATTAGATTTAAACCTTTTATACTAGCAGATATCATTTATTCATGCAGCTTAACTGTAGTTTGCCATATATATATATATATAGTCTTGGCAATAAAACAAAAAATGCCTATTTTTCTACTCTGCTTTTTAATGTATTCAGTAGTGGCTAATTGGTGCTCAAGCCTGGTATATACTTAGATAACAAGAGACTATAACTTTAACTTTTGTTTGTAATATTAAAAAAAAAATAATTTTGAGAAAAATTTTACCATCAGGTCAGCTTTTTAGAGAAATTTTGGAATATTTATATTTAAACTCATGGAAAATATTGAATCTTTGTTATCTCACAAAGTAATTGTGCATTGTATATTTTAAATAATACCCTTATAAATTTGAAATTTTTTAGTTACTCGTACATTTTTAAAGTATATTTTATTGATTATTCTGTTACAGTTGTCCCAGTACCACCCTTCCCTCCAGTAATATTGTGCCGCCCCGCCCCCCGACTTAGTTCATGTCCACGGATCATGCATATAAGTTCTTTGGCTTCTCCCTTTCCTACACTATTCTTAACATCCCCCTGTCTATTTTGTTCCTACCCATTATGCTTCTTTTTTAAAAAAAATATGCTTTATTGATTGTGCTGTTACAGTTGTCCCAATTTCTTTTCCCTCTGCTCCCCTCCACCCAGTGACCCCCCTCCCTCCAGTTGTCACCCCCCTTAGTCCATGCCCATTGGTTGTGCATATAGTTCAACATCTTCCTGTCTACTACACTCCCTCCTACTATACTTCTTAATTCCTGTACCATCTCCCTCCCTTTCCCCCCTTCCCCCTCCCTCCCCGCTGACCTCCCCCCAATATGTTCCCCATACCTATAATTCCTTTCCCACTCTCGTTGCCTACTTAGTTTGCTTTGTTTCGATTCTCTAGCTTCTGTTGTTGGTTGTTGTGATACAGTTTTCATTTTAATGTTCATACTTTTGATCCTCTTTCTCCTAAACAAGTCCCTCCAACATTTCATGTAACAGTGGTTTGGATGAACTCCTTCAGTTTGACTTTGTCCTGGAAGCACATTCTCTGACCTTCTATTCTGAATGATAGCTTTGCTGGATAGAGTATTCATGGCTGTAGGTTTTTGCTTTTTATTACTTTGAATATTTCTTGCCAGTCCCTTCTTGGCTGCAGAGTTTCTTTTGAGAAATCAGCTGATAGTCTTATTAGGACCCATTTGTATGTAATTCTCTTCTTCTCTCTTGCTGCTTTTAAGATTCTCTATCATTAATTTTTTGACAGTTTGATTATAATGTGTCTTGGTGTGGTTCTCCCTGGGTCCAGTTTTTTTGGAACTCTGTGCTTCCTGGACCTGTAAGTCTTATTTCCTTTCCCAAGTTAGGGAAGTTCTGCTTCATTATTTTTTCACACAATTTTTCAATTTCTAGTTCTTCTTCTTCACCTTCTGGAAACCCTATGATTCAGATGTTGGCCCTCTTATAGCTGTCCCATAGGTTTCTGATCGTCTCCTCATTATCCTCATTTTTCGTTTCCTCTTTCTGCACTGGTTAACTGTTTGTTCCTTCCCTATGTTCTGATTTGTTGATTTGATCCCTGGTTTTATTGCCCTCACCACTAGTTTTGTACGTGTTTTTGTTCATTTGAGCAGGACTAGCCTTCATTCCTTCCCCGTCTTGTTTAAGGTCTGCTCTTAGGTTTGTAAGCATTTTTATAACCAAAGCTCTGAACTGTGCCTCAGAAATATTTCCTATCTGCTGCTTCATTAGATTAGATATTTGCTGTCTGGTCAGCTGCATCACTGGGATCTCTATCATGATCTGTGCCATCCTGACCGTTTTGTGTTTACCTTTGCTTCCTGAGTAGGGCTGTCACACCTTGTACGCTATAGGGGGTGGAGCCCCATGCACTCGTCACAACTGAGCGACCCTTCTCACCATACTGTGGTGCTTTGTGTGGGGGTGGGGGTCCAAGATGGACTCCTGCTGTTCACTCTCCACTGAGAGACCGGGAGCCTCCTCCTCTGTCCCCACTCCCTCTGGGCCTCACAGTCCAAGGCAATGGGGGTCTGCCTTCCCCGGCATTGGAATTGCAAGCTGATGGGTCTGGTCTGCAGCCGGGGGTGCTCCCCAGGCGCTTCTCGCCTCCCCTTAAATACGGGTGTCTGTGCTTACTGCTGTCCCACTGCCATTGCCGCTGCTGCCGACGACAGCACAGCTTGACCTCTCCGCCCCCGCTTCACCCTCCTACTCATCCGGATGAGCACCACTTCTTTATAACTTCATACATTGGACTTCCATTTATTTTCTGGAACTTCTGGTTATTTCTGGTTTTGCACTAGTTGTATTCCTTCTTAGTTGTGGAGGGGGACAGAGCGTGTCAGTCTAGGCCTCCATCTTGGCCAGAAGTCTCCTGTGTGTGTTTGCCTCTGTGTCTTAGGTAGAGCTGTCGCTCCTGTTATGTTGTAAGGTGCGGAGCCTTAGGTATTCATCAGTAACAGGAGACCTGTTTCACCACGTTGTGGCGCTGTATGTGGGGGAGGGGTCTGAGGGAGAACAATGCCTCTTGCCCAGCACTTGCCCCTTTTCCAGGCACTTCATCCACTTCCATACGGGACTGGTGCCTCTCTAGCTGTTGCCCTGGCCGTTGTTCCCAGAGCGGGTGGGTCTGGGGACATTCTAGGACTGTGGGGGCCCTTTAAACCATCATACTATGCTGAGAGACCAGCAGTTTCTGCCTCCACCCCAACCCCCACTGGTTTTCACAGTCAGAAGCAATGAGGCTTGATCATCCCCAGTGCTGGGACCATGAGCTGTGTGGTCTGGTGAGGAGCTGGGCACTCTCCCCAGATGTCCCTCCTGACTTTTTAAAAGATGAAACTGTGCTTTCCACTGGCCTGCCGCTGTTGCGCTGCTGCCACCACCAAACTATGTCTTCTCTGCCCCGGCTCCGCCCCTCCTCCCCATCTGGATGAGTATTTCTTTTTTATATCTTTGTTGGACTTCCAAGTAGTTTGATTTTCTGGAACTTCTGATTGTCTCTAGTTTTGAGATAGTTGTATTCCTTCTTAGTTGTGGAGGGAGACACAGCGTGTCTGTCTACGCCTCCAGCTTCTGTGCTTCTTAATCTCTGTACCTTTTCCCCCATTTTCCCCTTCCTCCTTCCCACTGTTCTCCACACCTGTGATTCTGTTCCTGTTCTGGTTGTTTGCTTAGTTTGTTTTTGTTTTTGTTTTATAGATTCAGTTGTTGGTAGTTGTGAGTTCATTGTCATTTTAATGTTCATAGTTTTGATCTTCTTTTTCTTAAATAAGTCTCTTTAACATTTCATATAATAATGGCTTGATGATAATGAACTCCTTTAGCTTTACCTTTTCTAGGAAGCACTTCATCTGCCCTTCCATTCTAAACGATAGCTTTGCTGAACAGAGTAATCTAGGTTGTAGGTCCTTGCTTCTTATCACTTTGAATACTTCTTGCTGTCTCTTCTTGTCTTCAAAGCTTCTTTTGAGAAATCAGCTTATAATCTTTGGGAATTCCTTTGTAGGTAACTCCATGCTTTTCTCTTGCTGCTTTTAAGATTCTCTCATTATCTTGAACCTTTGGCATTTTAATTATGCTGTGTCTTGGTGTGGTCCTCTTTGGGTCCAACTTGTTTGAAACTCTGTGCTTCCTGAACTTGTATGTCTATTTCCTTCATCAAATCAGGGAAGTTTTCTTTCATTATTTTCTCAGTAAGTTTTCAGTTTTGTGCTCTTCCTTTTTTCCTCCTGGTATCCCTATGATTTGGATGTTGGCACATTTGGAGATGTCTCAGAGGTTCGTAAGCCTCTCCTCTTTTTTTGTTTTTTATATATTTTTGCATTCTTGTTTCTTCTTTCTATTCTGGTTGGATGTTTATTTTTTCCTTTTGTTCCAAATCATTAATTTGAATCCTGGCTTTCTTCCATTCACTGTTGGTTCCCTCTATATTTTTATTTTTTTAAAAATATATTTATTTATTTTTAGGGAGAGGGGATGGGAGGGGCACAGAGAGGGAGAAAAAAAATTGCTGTGCAAGAGGAACATCAATCGGTTGCCTCTTGCATTCCCCCAACTGGGACCTGGTCTGTAACCCAGGCATATGCCCTGATTGGAAATTGAACCGGTGAGTTTTTGGTTCTCAGGTTGACACTCAGTCCACTGAACCACATCAGCCAGGGTTATATTTTTCTTCATTTCACTTTGTGTGACCTTCATTTTTTTTCTTTCTTTTTTTTGCCATAATCTATGAGTTCTCTGAGCAACCTTATCACCAGTGTTTTGAACTCTACATCCAATAGGTTGACTATCTCGGTTTCATTTAGTTCTTTTTCTAGGATTTTGTTCTGGTCTTAAATTTGGGCCATATTTCTCTGCCTCCTCAATTTGGCAGCCTCCTTGTGTTTTTTTTCTGTGTACTAGGTAAAGCTGCCTTTACTTCCTCTCTTAGTAGTGTGGCCTATGTAGCAAAGGCACCTGTAAATTATGTGGGGCAGGGCCTTAGGTAATTGCCAGGGCAGGGCCAACTGCTTCACTGTTCTGTGGCTCTGTTTGTAGTGGGGGGCTCAGAGAGGGGACAGTGCTGCTGCCTGGCTTTTGGTAATTTGCCCGGCACTCCCCATTTCCATTCACTTCACCCACTTCCCATATGCGATTAGCACCCTTCCAGTTGCTGCCCTGGGGTTTGCATACATTTTAAGTACATGCAATGAAAATTTGGCAATTTCTTTCACAGTCCCAACCCCCACTGGTTTTTACAGCCAGAGGTAGTGGTGGTTTTATCTACCTGGTGCTGTGTGGTCTGGCCTGGGATTGGAATCGTTCACTCCTAGGATGTATCTCTCCTGATTTTTAACCACCACACGTGAATGTGGGACCATCAGTTCCGCCTCTGCTGCCGCCACTCGTCTGAGCCACACTACCTCTCCACCCCATCTCTGTGACTCCACTCCTCCTACCTGGCTAGATCTTTAAATCCTTGGTTGTTGGATTTCCATATAGCTCGATTTTCTGATGGTTCTGGTTGTTAATTTGTTTTTGAGATCTGGTTGTAATTCTTTCTATGGTTGAACGACGAGGCACATGAGGAGGCAAAGTTTGTCTACCTACACCACCATCTTGGCTGGAAGTAAAACGAAATGTACATTTTTATATATAATTACTTGTTCCATGTTGTATCATCATCATCCATAGATACAAATAGGATAACTATTACAAAGCCAAAATAGCGCTTCACAGTAATTCATAAATATCTGGTTGATAGTCTAGGACAGTGTGAAGCTCATCATATTAAAACATTTTTTTGTGTGTGTGTTCACAGGAAACCTGTCCAGTTTAAGTCGTCTTGGTCTGAGATATAACAGACTGTCAGCAATACCCAGATCACTGGCAAAATGCAGTGCACTTGAAGAATTAAATTTAGAGAACAATAACATTTCTACTTTACCAGAGGTAAGAAGTAGAAACAAGCTTGGAAGATAATCAAGGGAAAACTAGTAAGTCTTTACAGCTGGGTAAATAATTTGATGATTAAGTTTGCCTAAGAATAAGTATGCTGTGGATACACAGCCATCACTAAGGTACAAATTTCAAAAAAGAAAGAATAGGTATGATTAAAGGAACACACTAAAATATTGTGTTGTTGCGCAGAAGGGAGAAACCAAAGGGGAAAATTGGTGTGCTACTTTCCCCTTCAGCACCGCATAAACTTTTCTCATGTCACTTTGAAAACTGGCAATAAAAGCAATAATAAAGGAAAAGTTGTATAGCTTGTTTTAAAACTCATTGCCCCACCCAGTTCAGTTACTGAAGTAAAAGGTACTATAGAAAGATGATAAATGAAATGAACTACATAGAACATACTATTTATTATGAAGATTAATATTAGCTGCAACACTCCTGTGACCCAAGTTACTACCCTGCTTATACAATAATATTAAAGCCTATTTAGCATCTGTCAGTCACCAAAATCTGTTATCTTTAAACACATTAGTTTTAATTTGGGTTTTGTTGGTTCTACTAGAAAAATATTTTCATTTACTTTGCTCGGAATAATTGGACAAGATGCAATCATTTAAAAATGTTTTTTCTCAACTTTATTACTTTTTTACTCTTGCCCTCTTTTGCTACCTACTATTTTAGCATACCCAACAACTTACATGTTTGCTTATGGTTATTCAGCATAATAATATCTTATTGTAGTGTTCTAACATATAAAGGAATGGAATTGTGGACTTATGGATTGAGCTTTTGTGAAGACTTTTTGTCTAACAATTAAAAATGTCTAATATAAATGGTCCTATTATGTTTCAACTATTGCTAGTTTTCCCATGGAGTTTGTGTATGTATATTTGAATTAAGAATAAAGGTGCTTTGGATGAATGTTTTTCAGATTTTTGCTTTGATTTAGAACAATTTGAGTAGATGAAACTATAGGTTTGTAGCAGTTAGTTTATATAATAAATATATTCATTTTTTGTTTCTCAGATACAGAAATAAAGTAGCACCTATTAATTTGGCTCCTACTAATCTGAGTGTTTGGGGTTTCAGAAAGCAGCTTGGTCAGAGTACAAAAACGAATTTCCCAGGATTGGAGTTTCTAGGCTGGACCAGTGTTTCACCTGTTGCAAAAGAATACTGTTGTTAGCAGCAGTTTAAGTAGGATAAGGAATAGAGTGCACAGATTTTAGATAGAGCCCTGACAACTAGACTGTCTAGATTTTTGTGTTTCTGCGATTGTGGTAATTTAGAATGATCAAAATGGGTGAGGTTCTACTGTTTGATGTCATCACCCCCTTTTCTAAAAGTGATTCATATCCATAATAAAACAAATAATAAGCAAATTAATTAGACTTTGTTGGGATGCTTTTATGGATGATTTGTGAGCTTAACTAAAATTAACCACTTTTACAACTTCACTGTACCTAGATATAAGGACTGGGTGTATATCAGATTACACAGTGAGAAGTTTAAAGTTTATTTATATATTTAGTCTTACTGTCTGTGAAGGGAAACTAATTATTGAGTACCTCTTAGAATACAGAGATTGTGGTAAGTACTTTCATATTTAATATTTTGTGAGTGAAGTAAGTCAGGATTTATTTTCGATAAAATTATAAAGAGGACAGCTGTCTTCAGTCTGGCTGTGAAAGAGGGGTATATGTACATGTGAGTTGGTGTGTGTTGTGTATGTGTTCAAACTGGCCTATTTTCAGGTGGAAAAGCTATGGGGGAAACCCTTAATTGGCCTTGTTCACATATGGGAAAGCATTAAGTCTTATTTAAACATAGTATATGTGCTTTGGAAGAGCATATTCCTAATGCAAATATCTAATTATTTATAATAAATACAGTGAGGAAGACAAAATCCATTAGATAGCACTTCCTCTAGACATTCAAGCTGAGTTAGGCAAGAAAAATTAGGAAAGTGGTTTCTAGTTGGGGCTCATTATATTGCTGAAATCAGAACTGACGGAATGACTATATACTTTTCCCTTTGAAAACTATCTGAAAAAGGACTAGTTTTAATGTAGGCATATACACATAAGCAAATGGAACTTAATAATACTCAAGGCTAGGAGCTCTCTATATATTAACCCATTCAAATTTTCATTATAATCCTACTAATTATTGGGGTATTCTTATCAAATAGGTAGGGATAAGACTTAAGAGAAGTTATATTTCTTAACATATTTTGGGGGGAATATGGTGAGAAATATATTGATTATCTAATTAATTCACCAGAGATCACAAAACTGGTAAGTGAAGATCTAAGATGGGAACCTAGATATGTCAAACTCCAAAGCAATAATAAACAACTCCAAAGCTTCACAGTATGATCTAAGAATGAAAGGTTGAATAGCTGCCTTCTTGTTGCCCCTTTTCAGATATCATCAATTATTAACATTTTTTAATAGAAAAATGTCAACTCAGTAAAGTACGTAAGCTGGATGAATAGTGACATTTTGTCATGAAACTCAATAGAAAACTCCTTTATTTTTGGTAACATGTGATACAGATATTTTTCCTGAATTTACTGCCATGCAAAGCTTTCTTACCGCTCTTCCTTTTATCTATGTATACCAGTAGACAGATATTGAGGAACTTCTTAACATTCAGTATAAAGAACAAGTTTCAGTTCACTGTGTAATTACATCTTTCACGATACAGTTATTTCATTCCTTCCGCTGGCCTTGCAAATCAATTGACACCTCAGGTATTAAGTCTTCAGTTTCCTCATAGTGGACAGCTAAAATTTAAACACTCGTACACATACACATTTCACCCTGCTTGTTTTAATCCCTGCTTGGGCTTTTATTTCAATCTACAGTGTTTTTTTCTACTTCTCTAAATATTTCATTATTTTTCATCCTTTAAAATTTAGCTCGCTCTCAGCCTCCTTACTGCTTTTCCAGTTACTCCAGTATTTCTCTCTTTTTTTTTTCCTTTCAACTTAAATAGAGAAGGGACTTAAAATGCTAGATATACTAGATATTGTAAAACTATAAATTTCTTTTATTTCTTTAGAAAGTCTTTACTACAATCTATAAAATAAGGCATTATCATTTACTAATGAATAAACTAAGGTTCAGAGAAATAACTTGCCTGAAGTCACAAGCTACTAAAAGATAGAGCTAAGATTCAAAACTATTTTATAGCTTATACCAATGTTTCTTAAACTTTAATAAGCATACAAATCATCTGGGAATTTTAAGATTCATATTATGATTCTGTAGGAGTTGGGCCTAAGACTCTGCATTTCTAACATCTCCTACGGGACGCTGATTTACTCTCTTTTGAACCAGACTTTGAATAGCCAGAGCCTATTTTATGTTATTTATTATCGATTATGTACAGTTATGTATTATTTTCTTTTTCCTATCTGTGATCTTATTTCTCTAGATAGGGTTTAGCCTTCTTAATAACAGATATTTTGTGATGCCTAAACATCTAGTGCTGTGGTTACATGAAACGGGGCTGAAGTAAAGGGATATGGGGTCATGTGCTTAATAAATACTTATTTGATGGGTACATATTCCCAGACATCTTACCATATGGAAAAGCAATGTATTATACAATATCCGGAAGTATAATCATCTTCTGAATTTAATATTTCTAAAAGGAAGCATTAAATTACTAAAGAACTGCTTACTCTGTGCCAGGCATTATGTTCATGTTAATAATAATTTAGAGATAGTATTTAAGACCTGATAAGGATTGGTTACACAGCAAGTGGCAGAACCAGGACTGTTTGATACCAATGTTTCTGTTCTATAGAGGTCCCAAACTGGCCACTCATGAGGCACCTCTTCTCCACAGACAGATTTCTTTGTAATGTGTCTTAAATAAATTGAGTTAAAGAATAAAAATTATACGATTTTATATAAGTAATTGAATTTCTTGTTTCTTGTAAAATCCAAAAACCCGACTATATTGGCTCCACAGTCTTGCAGGGAACAATTAGCTGGAGTCGAGTAGTGACTGTTACTCTCCGTGAGATATCACAGAGCAGCCCAGCCAGTCTCGGTCATGTCTTACCTTCAGAGCCTTTAAGGCATTTGTATTTGGGACTTCTGCTCTATACTCGACAGAATAAGTCTTTTTATAGTTTTAATTCTTACATTTATTTTCTTTTCTTTTTACAGAGTCTTTTATCAAGTCTTGTGAAACTAAATAGTTTGACCTTAGCTAGAAATTGCTTCCAGTTATATCCAGTAGGTGGTCCATCTCAGTTTTCCACCATCTATTCCCTCAACATGGAACACAATCGAATCAATAAAATTCCATTTGGTATATTCTCCAGAGCAAAAGTATTAAGTAAGCTGAACATGAAGGTAAGCCTCTGAAAAAAGCTGCTATTACTAGCACTTCTACTAATACTTATGTTTTCTCTATCAGTGTGGAGAATGGGTATTTGCTTCTTGCTGATGGGGTCTAAACTGATAAGGACACTTCAGGGCGATTTGTATTAGGTAACAAATACCTTAGAACTGTGCAGACTCTTAGCAATTGTCCTAAAGAACATCCATAGTTATGAATGTTCATAAAAGCATAGTTGTAGGTATATTTATTATAGAGCTTTCTATTTAATTGGTACACACTTAGAATGCTAATAGAGATTTTATTTTTTAGAAGTATTTCGGGCATACCTCATTTTATTGCAGTTTGCTTCATTGTGCTTCACAGATACTGTGGTTTTTTTACAAATTAAAGGTTTGTGGTAACCCTGCATCAAGCAAGTCTGTCTGGGCCATTTTTCCAACAGCATTTGCTCACTTGGTGTCTCTCTGTCACATTTTGGTAATTCTTACTGTATTTCAAGCTTTTAAGTTGTTATTATTATATCTGTTGTGATGTTATTATTGTGATTGTTTTAGGGAGCCACAAATCACACTCATATAAGTTGGAGGTCTTAATTGATAAATGCTGTTGTGTTCCAATTGCTCCACCAACCTATCATTCCCCCATTTCTGTCCCCCTCCTCAGGCCTTCCTATTCCCTAAGACCCAGTGATATTGAAATCAGGCCAGTTAATAACCCTTCAGTGGCCTCTGAGTGTTCAAGTGAAAGGAAGAGTTGCATGTCTCTCGCCTTAATGAAAAGCTAGAAATGATTAAACGTGGTGAGGAAGACATGTTGAAAGCCGAGATAAGCTGAAAGCTGGGCCTCTTGTGCCAGTTAGCCAAGTTGTGACTCCAAAGGGAAACTTGAAGGAAATTAAAAGTGCTACTCCAGTGAACACACGAATGATAAAAAACCAAAACAGGCTTATTGCTGACGTGGAGCAAGTTTCAGTGGTCTGGACAGAAAACCAAACCACTTACAGCATTCCTTTAAGCCAAATCTGTATCCAGAGCAAGACCCTAACTCTTCACTTCTTTGAAGACTGAGAGGAATAGGGAGGCTGGAGAAATTCTTTATGAAAGGAAGAGTTAATTGATGTGGCAAACTTCATTGTTGTCTTATTTTAAGATATTGTCACAGCCACCCCAAGCTTCAGCATCCATCACCCTTACTCAGCAGCCATCAACATCTAGGCAGGACCCTCTACCAGCAAAAAGACTATGACTTGCTGAAGGCTCGAATTTTGGTTGACTTTTTTTTTAACAATAAAGTATTTTTTAAATTAAGGTATGCACATTGTTTTTTTAGACATAATGCTGTTATTACACACTTAATAGACTACAGTATAGTATAAACGTAACCTTTACGTGCATGGGGAAATAAAAAAACTTATGTGACTCTCTTTATTGCAATATCTGGAACCAAAACCTGTAATCTTTCTCAGGTATGCCGGTGTATCTTCAATGGAATACTATGAAGCCATTAAAAATAATACTCTAGTTTAGAAGAATATTAAGCATCAATTGAAGCATTCAATTAAGTTTATTAAGTAGAAAAAAATTAAAGCATGTAAGACTTTCCACACATTGTTTTTAAAAGCTGTTTTTAATGTGCCTAATTATATATTAAATAGTTATAGATTTATATGCATAAAGAGCCAGTGTTTGCCAAAATACAATATTTATCTTTGAATATCAGAATTATTTATGGATATCTTTAGCTTTTTTTTTTTGCTTATTTATATTCTCTACAGTGACTGTGTTTTATGTTTGTAATAAGGAAAAATGAGTTTGTTACCAAAGGAAGAAAGAAATGAGAAATATTTGTTCAGTGATTTAATTTGTAGTGAACAAACTTAAGGGCCAGAGGTGAAAGTAAATTGGCTACGTAGCTAATTTCATAGCTGAGGCAGGAATTCAGGAAACCTTTCTTTCCTGCTTCCAGGTAGTGTTCTTTCTATTGGATCATAATGTATCCCTTTGTCCTTGATGAATCATTTCAACATTAATTGTGGTTCTTTAAACTACAGTCTAAATGTACAGTGATTCTTGATTCTTTCTATACTTGTTCATAAATATATGTGTTCTTTTATGATGGTTCTTTGGAAATATATAATAAGTGAACTACTGGAAATTCAAAATAATCTTAAACAAGCATAAAACTTGTTAATCAGTCTGGATATATGAGATTTAGCAATGGTAATGGCATTAATCTAATGTTCATTTTGTAATAGCAGTCCAGGTAGGTGTTCATTAGTTTCTGCGTTTGGTTATACATTTTTATCAATACGATGTTAATGTAATATGTTATCTTGGAAAGTCTATTTTCAGTGAAATAATAAAACTTTGCATAGAGCTTTGTCTTAATTTTTCTTCAAAATTATAACATGTTTAACAAAACTTTTTCTTGAAAGAAGTCAATTAAAGCCTGACATTTCCTCCTCATATAAGCACCAGGATTAATTTTTTTTTAGTAAAAGTGTTTTATCATACTATTAACTATTAGTAGTTTGGGCATAGATAAATAATAGTTTAAGTGTAATAAATAGGTAACAAGTTAAAATATTATAATTACCTGGCTGCTGTGGATTGAACGTCGGCCTGCGAGCCAAGTGTTGCTGGTTCGATTCCCAGTCAGGGCACATGACTAGGTTGCACATCAGGTCCCCAGTTGGGGGCACAAGCGAGAGGCAACCACACAGTGATGTTTCTCTCCCTCTCTTTCTCCTTTCCCCTCTCCATAAAAAACAAACAAACAAATAAATAATTTAAAAAATTATAATGAAAGAAAACTTGGGTTTTTAAATAGATATTTGCTCCTTAGGATTTCTTTTATGGATGATTTTGTGCAAAATAAGACAAGTAATCAACATACATTGCAAAAAAAAATTAAAATACAGATCAACAAAAAGAACATGAAATAATTCCACCAATGAGAGGTAGCATCAATATTATTGATACCCAGTTGGGACAGTGGTACTGACGGTCCCCTCTCAATACCAATACCCACATGGTAAGAATTGTTATTGATGACACTGTGTTTTATAAATAAATGTGAGGAAGCAGAAAAAAGAATTAGTGAATCATTGGCATATAGTTCACTTTTTTTCTGTGTATAGCTATATCTAATTTTTAAATGAAATGAGCAGCACACTATTTCATCGTCTGCTTTCATTCAGTGATATGTTTTTTGTCATCTTATGGACTTTTAAAGTAAAACTGTGTCTATTTAGTTAGTGTTCTGATGATTTAATTCGCTGTCTGATGAAGACTTTTTCCCTCTTGTACTTTATTGCTCAGCATCTCTAGAATTGCTGAGGTTGTCTGGTTTCCTTGTAGGCCATAATTAGATGTTTATTCTTTCATTGTGCTCATGAGCATCCACATTTTATTAAGTGATTTCTGTACATTATTGTGAAATGGGAAAAACATCATATTTATCATTGTGACTTTTGAAATTTCAAGCATTGGTTTATATAGTATATATTTTTTCTATATACAGATAATCACATAGAGAACAAGCTTTCAATGTAACCTCAAAATAAAAACCAAATTACTGTATGGGAAACTTTGGAAGCTTAGCATTTTTATTGCTTTTTTGTTCTTTTTATATTTGTTATCAAAAAAAGGGAAAAAGGTTTTCTGTTTAATTAAGAATTCTCTTTCCATCAGGTGGTATATATGGAACTTTATTTTTGTGGTTATACTTTAGTTGCATCTTCTTGTCTTTGCCAGGACAATCAGTTGACATCACTTCCCTTGGATTTTGGAACTTGGACCAGTATGGTAGAATTGAATTTAGCCACTAATCAGCTCACAAAGATCCCAGAGGATGTGTCTGGTCTCGTTTCTCTTGAGGTGCGTATTAAAGAGCATTCAGGACACCTTAGATCCTTCCACAGTTATCTCACTTACAAAGTTACCAACTAAAATAAGCAATTTCTATCTGGGCGAAAATCATAATTAGAAATGTTAGGTCTTTCTTTTTTGTAATTTTATTTTTAAAATATATTTTATTGATTATGCTATTACAGTTGTCCTAATTTTTTCCCCTTTGCCCCCCGTTCCCTCCAGCAGTCTCCTCCACCCCTTTAGTTCATGTTCATGTCCATGGGTCATGCATATAAGTTCTTTGGCTACTCCATTTCCTATACTGTTCTCAACATCCCCCTTTCTTTTTGTACCTACCAATTTGTACTTAATCCCAGAACCTTTTCCCTATACTCCCCCTTCCCCCTCCCAGCTGATAACACTCCTAATGATCTCTATATCTATGATTTTGTTTCTGTTCCATTAGCTTTTTAGATTGAATTGATAGTTGTGACTTAATTGCCATTTTAATATTCAATGTTTTGATCATCGACTTTTTCTTAAATAAGTCCCTTTAACATTTCATGTAATAATGGCTTGGTAATGATGAACTCCTTTAATTTTACTGTGTCTGGGAAGCACTTTATCTGCCCTTGCATTCTAAATAATAGCTTTGCTGGATAGAGTAATCTTAAGTTGTAGGTTCTTGCTTTTCATCACATTGAATACTTCTTGCCAGTCCCTTCTTGCCTGTAAGGCTTCTTTTGAGAAATCAGCTGATAGTCTATGGGAACTCCTTTGTAGGTAACTCTTCTTTTTCTTGTTGCTTTTAAGATACTCTATTTATCTTGAACCTTTGGCATTTTAATTATTATGTGTCTTGGTGTTGGTCCTGTTTAGGTCCAATTTGTTTGGGACTCTGTGCTTCCTGGACTTGTATATCGATTTCCTTCACCAAGTTAGGGAAGTTTTCTTTCATTATTTTTTCAAATAAGTTTTCAATTTTGTGCTCTTTCTCTTCTCCTTCTGGCATCCCTATGATTCAGATGTTGGGACATTTGGAGGTATCCCAGAGGCTTTTTAGTCTATCCTTGTTTTTTTTTTTTTGAATTCTTTTTTCTTCTTGCTGTTGTGATTGAATGCTTTTTTTTTTCTTCCTTATGTTCCCAATCATTGATTTGATTATTGGCTTCATCACCTCCACTGGTGGTTTCCTGTAAATTTTTCTTTATTTCACTTAATGTAACTTTCATTTTTGCCTGGGTCTTTTTTATGCTGTTGAAGTATCCAGTGAGTTCCTCGAGCATCCTGATAACTAGTGTTTTGAAATCTGTACCTGATAGGTTGCTTATCTCCATTTTGTTTAGTTGTTTTTCTGGAGTTTTGTTCTGTTCTTTCATTTGGGCCATATTTCTTTTTGTCCTCATTTTGGCAGCCTCCCTGTGTTTGGTTCTGTGTATTAGATTGAGCTGCTTTGACTCCTGACTCCCTCTCTTAGTAGCATGGCCTATTGTATAAAAGCACACCTATAAATTGTATGGGGTGGAGCCTTGGAGCCTTAGGTAATTGCCAGTGTGGGCAACCTGTGGTCACCACTTTGTGGTTCTCCGTGGGGGAGGGCTCAGAAAGGGGACACTGCCACTGCCTGGCCTATGGAGTTTTTCCCAGGAGGCAGCTGTCTCCTGGCACTCTCCCTGCTGCCAGTCACCTCAACCTCTCTCCATATGCCACTGGTGCCCTTCCAGCTGTTGCCTTGGTGCCAAATCCCTGAGGGGGTGGTTCTGCCTAAGTCCTAAGTCCATTGTGGGCCATTTAAGAAGAGTCTCCTGAGAATCCTGCAATTTCTTCCGCCGCCCTACCTCCACTGGTTTTCACAGCTAGAAGTTTTGGAGACTTATCTTTTTGGCGTTGGAACCCTGAGCTAGGTGGTTTGCTCTGGGGTTGGGTCCCTCGCTCCCCAGGCATCCCTCCTGATTTTTATCCACCACATGTGGATGTGGGACTGCTTGTTCTGTGTCTCTGCACCCCCTTTGCATCTCTGCATCCCTCCACCTCTCTGTCCCTCTCACCCCTCCACCTCTCCACCCCTCCTACCTCTCTGGATGAATGTGGCTTCTTTAAATCCTTGGTTGTCGGACTTCCACATAGTTCAGTTTTCTGTCGAACCTGAGTGATATTTGTTTTGTAGTCTTGTTTTAATGTTTTTTAAATTTTTTAATTTTCATTGTTTTTCTGTTACAATTGTTACCCCCCACCCAGCCCACCCCTTCTCCCACGGTCTATCCCGCCCCGTTGTCCATTCTGTTTTAATTTTTTTTGTTGTTGTTCGATGAGGTGAATGAAGCATGTTTACTTACGCCTCCATCTTGACCAAAAGTCCAGAGCTCTCTTAAATATACAACCCTATTAGGATGATGAGGTGTTGACTTAATCTTGGCTCAATGCTTTTGAATTACTCTTGCCTACTAAAAGTTGGTATGTTTGAGTGCTTTGAAGCATCTTTGAAATAAAAGGTTTCTAAAACTTAACATTTTTTAGAATATATTTTTCCCTTAATTGTTTAAGAACCCTGCACCAACTCTTTTCAAAATAATTATGGATTTCTTACACTGGCATTCAGAACCCTTCATATAACTGTGGCCTACTTTTCCATCCTAATTACCCACGTACTCTTTTATTTACTAGTTAAATATTTTCTTTATTAGAAATGTGCATATTTCTAGGTCCATACATTTAGTCTTATTATTTTCAAAATATAGAATGCCCTCCTCTCATTCCCTTTTTTCCCTTTTAAATTATTTTCCATAATTAAAGGTCCATTTTATTATCATGTCCTTTGTCAAGTATGATTTTGCTTACCTCTCCGTTCCTAGAATTTTCATTCTTTTGATGAGAAAGATTACTAATAGTAATTACTTTAAAAATTTTCTCTGTATCCATATTTTCTAAAAAATCTTAATTTCTTCTTGTATTTCTTATTTAGTAAGGTGAAATAGTATGGTATAATTGTTAAAAGCATGAGCTTTGAAGCCAGACAGATCTGAGACTCTTTACTTATGGATTTAACCATCCCAAACTTCAGTTTTCTAGCTGTGAAATGGGGATAATATGTAGTATTTTTCTTGTAAGGTTGTAGATAATGCATTCAGTGTAGTGCCCTGCAAATAGTGAACTCAATAATTGACAACTGCTGTTTATTATTTTCTTGGTCTTATTGTATATATTTATTTTATTTTGGAAAGTATAACTTTGAAGGAAGTAAGTTGGTATAAAAAATTAGCCAGACCTTACATAGATCTTCCTATTTAGTGTTATTATCACTATCCCTATACCCAGTATTTTCCCCCTACATCCCCACTGTAACTTCCCTAAGAACAAGGACTATTGTCTTCAACCTTGTTTTTCCTCTTTGATATATTGTAGGATGTCTTTCAGTAAAATAAATATACCACAAATAATAACTGTGGTAGATTGATATAGGCAGTTTAGAAGTCAGATGTTACCTCCATTAAATGATGGTTTGTATGGATTGGAATAAGTAACTTGTTTCCTATTAGACATTTATAACTATTCAGTATCAAAATGCTGTTAACTATATGAATCTTAGTACAAGTAGATAGTAATTGTATTTTTTTTGTAAGTTAATAAGTATGTATATATTTTTAATTTAGTTAGATTCTTTACTTTTGCTTATATTAGTTATGACTTAATCAAATAAAACCTATTTTCAATAACTAGGGTAATTTTTTTTAGAATAGTTGTTTTATGTGATATAATTGAGTATTACCTTTAATATTCAATGTTTAGAAAATTAGCATTGCTTAATAAATTGTAAGGCAAACAATGGTAATATATAATTCCATTTTATGAGTTGCCAAACACTATCAATAATTTCTCTTTAGGTTCTAATATTATCAAACAATCTTCTAAAGAAGCTTCCCCATGGTCTTGGAAACCTTAGGAAGTTAAGAGAGCTGGATCTAGAGGAGAACAAATTGGAATCTTTGCCAAATGAAATTGCTTATCTTAAGGATTTACAGGTAAAACATTGTCTTGATAATTTTATAATTATATGATTAAAATTTTGGGATGCGTTCCAAATTACACATTTTTCTTAAAAATTTGATCTAATTCTTAGACTGATAGATTTTCCTATTAGAGTATTAGGGCTGAGTTTTATGTTAATTTCACCTATTTGCTTTTGTCTTCCTAACAAATGATATTTTTTGAAAGAAAAACTTACTGAGTGATTCTTGTTCTGTCCAACCTAATTTCCCTATTTGTGTTACTTGTTTAGTAAATGTATCATTTTAAACTTACACAGGTGTTGGAAATGTATCTGTAACTGTCTTCTATTATGTTGCTCTTTTAGAAATTAGTCTTGACGAACAACCAGTTGACCACGCTTCCCAGAGGGATTGGCCACCTCACCAATCTCACGCACCTCGGCCTTGGAGAAAACCTGCTCACTCATCTTCCCGAGGAAATTGGTATGAAGCCTTTGGGTGCTTGACTCTATTAATAACTTGTTCTTTGTTTGTTCAGGTAGTATTTCAGATAATTATGACAAATCTGTTTTTGGCTCTACTGTCTTTGTCAGCCAGGGTTCTAGCAGGCTCAAGGTTTCTATCCTAGTCTATCCTATTCTATTCTATTCTATTCTATTCTATTCTATTCTATTCTATTCTATTCTATTCTATTCTATCCTATTCTGTTCTATTCTATTCTTTTTTTAATCAAGCACCAGAGATTGGTGGGTTGTTTGGTTGGTTTTGGTTAGGTGTTTTCATAGAGTTAAAGTTGTATTTGAGAATGTTTTAGCATATTTATATTTCTAATAGGTAAACCCGAATTTCAAAGAGTTATTATATACTTTTTCAAATTTAAATATTACACAGTCTTGCTTTAAATTAGTGATGTCTTATGTCCAAAGATCATTTTCTATGAGATTTTAAGATTGATTAATATTTCATGATGTTAATATTTAAAAGTATTTAAAATTTTCTGTTTTTATATTCATTACTTCATATAATCAATTTAACCACCTTGAATTTGAGGCAGTGCAAGTTATAATCCCATTTTATAAAGAGTTAATTGATTGAGGTCACATAGTAGTTTTTAAATTAGCAATTTTATGTTCACCCATCTATACCATGCTGCTCCATAGGCACTATAGTTTGTTGATTAAGGATGGTTTTGAAGTAAAATAGACAATTCAAACTCTGGCTCTGTGGCTTTGGATACGGTAGGGGAACCCAAAGTTTCAAGTTTCCTGCCTGTAAAATAAGGATGATAATAGTAACTTCTCATAAGGTTGCTCTGAATATTAAATAAAATATTAAATGTAAACAAATATATTACTTGGTAACCATTAGTTTTATTACCCTTCTATATACCACTATAAAATAGCACAAATTTTGAAGTTTTGAAATTGACAACACACAAGACAACTTTCCACTTTTATTTCTAGTATATTTATTCAGCTGGTCTCATGCAGTTGCTTGACATATTCCTAGAACGTATAAGTATCCTAAGGCAGCTTAAGAAAAATTTAAAAGAGTCTATAAATTGATTTTTGGCTCACTGCCAAGTAAGTACGTGGTAACTCTTAGTGAAAGATTTATACCAAGTAACAAAAATCTTTCCACATGAGAAATTTATTAATAAAGAGAGATTCTCACATTGTCTACAACAGAAAAATGATTATAGGCACTGATGCCTCTGGAATTTCAAAAATAACACTCCAAGCTTGAAAACTAGTCATAAAGGAAGGGATCCTGATTTAATTGGTATGGAGTGTGACCTGTATGTTAGGGTTTTCAAAGTCTCCCCAGTTGATTTGAACATGCAGCAAAGTTTGAGATCCACAGTTGTAGAGTTTTAAAATTAGGAGAAGAATGTAAAAGGAAATGGTTATTTCAGTGCCAGTGAATTTGTTTTAGTAATTGGTTTTTTAAAAAATAATAATTGATTTGATTTTTTTAAACAGGTACACTGGAGAACCTAGAAGAACTGTATTTGAATGACAACCCCAACCTGCATAGCCTTCCCTTTGAGCTGGCTCTTTGCAGCAAGCTTTCAATCATGAGTATTGAGAACTGTCCACTCAGCCATCTTCCACCTCAGATTGTTGCTGGGGGTCCTTCTTTCATCATTCAGTTCCTAAAGATGCAGGGTCCATATCGTGCCATGGTCTGATACAAATCTGCTGGTCCCACACACTGTTCAAAAATAGACTGCCATTAATGTTTCATATCTATATCTGTATCTATTTATGTAGATATTGATATATTTGGCAGATTTATAAAGACTGCATTATGTGTTTCTGCTAATAGAGGAATCATAGCCATTTAGATGTTTTTAAATTCTGTACAAAAGGCTTATATAAGTTTTCTTTGCTGACCTTGGATGTTTTTCTGTTGTGTAATATGATATGTCAGTTTGCTTAAAACATTTGTAAACAAATCATGAATTTATTAAATTTAAGGGGCAGAGGTAGTATAGTTAGATATACTTCTCTTAGCAAAAATAATGGGCAAACAATTTTGTTGCAACTTTTCATATACATTTTCCCCTTACCAATTGTCAGACCTTTATAGTATTATAGACCCTGAAGGTAGAATTTTTCTTTAACTTATTTTGAAATCTGAGATTTAAATTTTATATATTGTTTACAGTCAGAGTAAATCACTGGATTTTTTGTTGTTGTTTTGATTTGCTCTGTTTTAATCAGTCAGATCTAGAGTTTATATTGTCTGCTAAAGAATTTGCATCAGCTGGTTCAATTATTAAAAGGTATTTTTTTTTTTTTGAAACAACTGGCAAATTGAAGATACAGTAAAAAATTCTAGAATTTCTTTAATTGTGATTCTCAGATCAATTGTGAAGCAAAATATTTGACAAGTGTTTGGGTTGTGGGGGAGGGTATTGAGACCTTTTTCTAGTATAAATATCTTTTCTTGAGTTTGGGGGAACAGAAACTTGTAGTGCAAAGGAGATTTCATTCCTAAAAGTTGCAGGTCCACAAAATATAGTAGAATAATTTGGCAAAAAAATACA
This sequence comes from Furipterus horrens, assembly GCF_987537825.1. Taxonomy (NCBI): domain Eukaryota; kingdom Metazoa; phylum Chordata; class Mammalia; order Chiroptera; family Furipteridae; genus Furipterus; species Furipterus horrens. Next base: position 188,651,147 of record NW_028327175.1, read on the forward strand.
CATAAACACACGCATTCTATATATGTATATACAATGCTATATAGATATGTATTTATTATATCATAAACTACAATAGGTAACTTTAAGAATTTCTCCCTAGTCTTGTACAATGAAAATGAATGTTTTTCTTTGAACACTGCAATATATGTATGTTTCAAGGTTATTTAACAGTGTACTATGGTTTTATATCTTGACTTGCCTTGTACGTCTTTCAGTTCTGGAATATCCGCGTCTAAGCACAATATCTTCACACTGTGCTGTATTGCTGCTGAACTAAATGCACTTTTCCCCACATTTGGGGCACTGGCTTCAAACAATTCAGTTCAGTACCATTGATTTTATTCTCATTTTTCCTTTCTTGGTAGTTGTTAATACAGTTATGGAAAAGAGGCACGTTGCATAGAGCCATTGATAGTTCAGTGGAAGTTCTGTAAGATGTGCATGTGCTATTTGGTGTATTTTCTTTTGCTTTACTGTTTTAAGGCTGGCAGTATTATAAATGCGTGCCCCTTATTCAGTACTCTTACTTTTGGTAGTGTCAGTCTAAGTTGATTTAATTTTTGAAGAGACAGAGCAAGTGATTTCTAGATATCATCCTAAAAACACTTCCCATATAATGGATAACTGTTATGTGTAGTTACATGTTGCTGCTTGGATTTCTTTTTTTACTTCCTTTTAGATGGGAATTGTGTCTTAAATAAAACTGTTTTTGAATTAAGGCCATGATATAAAGATAGAAATTTGGAGTGTTGTTTTGCTTTTCCTGGTGCTCAAAATCAGGACTAAGTTTGAGGTGGAAACTATATTTGTAATTGGCACATTGTTAAGGAACAACTAAGCAATTGAAGGCAGGTGAAGATATAAAACCCTAGAATGCTTAAATGTGCTGTAAAACTATTGTAGATATCACTGGATTTTACCAAGTAATATCCTTTCTTCTCTTTTTCCATCTACTGTGGCTTTTCAGTTAAAATTTTGTTTATAAAAGGAATTTGTTTATTACAGCTCTACCTAGAGCTTGTGTGTATGTGTGGTTTTTAAAAATCTCATATCCATTGTGCTTATGTATTGAGATAATGGGACTTGAATTTTAAAGGGAGTAACCTAATGTCTTTTCTTTTTGGAAAAAAATGGTTTCTTAAAAATGAAAATAGATACTTTTTTAAAACATTTTGGTTCCCCTACCTTCATTTATATTGGTCTGTAACAAATGCAAAATGATCAAAATCTTACATATAGGAATGTTGTTACAGGCAAACCATATATAGCTGAGGGGTTACAAAATTTTTTTTATGAAGCATAAAACATATGTCCTGGATATGGCTGCTACCTTGTAAGAGCCCATGAATTTTATTAGTTCTAACAAGAAACTGAAGTGGACTCTAATTGGTATACCCTTGTGAAATCAAGATATTTAATATTTAAAGTTAGAATATAAGGGATATTGTTGGCTACATGTGAGCTCATACTTTTCCTGAACTGCAGTAGGACTAATTGGCATGTCCAAAATTTTTCTTCTTAAAGGATATTTTTCTTTTAAAGAAATTAGGTTAGTCTCTCCATAAGGCTCAGTAAATTTTTTAAAATGTCATAGAATATTACATTGTTCTAAACTTTGCTTTTTGTTAATATACAAGATGGGGCAAAAGTAGGTTTACAGTTGTACATATGGAAATATGCAATAATTAATAAATAATGTAAAAATAAACTTTTATGTACTCATGACTGTAAACCTACTTTTGCCCCCCCCCCCCCCCCCGTATAGTAGCAAAACAGTGATGACTATGTCAAACAGTCCTTCTGTGGTAGTTTACTACTTTTTAAATTTCAAATAATTATTTTATACAGAAAGAAAGGGGAAATCCTAAGTAACTTATGAATACAAAGGAAAGCAGTAGAAAATAGAAACTGTGGGAGGAGGAAATACACATAAAACATTTATTTGTACTTATGTTAAAAGCTGGGTGATGCAAATGGAATAAGCTCAAAATGTAATAGCATATTTTTAATTTATCTTGTAAAGTCTGAAACATTTAAAATGGATAAATTGTTATACATCACAATTTATCTAGTCTTTCTCTGATACCTTTGTTATAACTTTTACTTTTCATCTCAGTTACTGCTAAGCCATGTGCATTGAATCCAAATTTCAGCTTGCAGAATTTGTAATTATTTATCAGTAAGATTGGGTTGCAGTTAAAGTATATAAAATGGGACACTTTGAAATGGAAAGGGGGCACTCCCTATTGTTATATTGGGCCAACAACCATACATCAGAACTGTCTCTGGAAAACCAGGATATATGGTTACTCTTGCATGATTAAAATTAGGTGAAAGCAAATGGCACAATCCAAAAATAAGCAGAGAAGAAATTCCTGAAATTTTTAAATTAAAAAATACTTGTAAAAAAAGATTTCCTTCGGCCTATACTAGAGGATAATATAGTATACCAAATACCTTAGCTAAAACTTCTTTCTTTATTATTTTGGTTAGTTTAGCTCTTAAGAGCCAACTTGGGTCATTGGAAAATGTGACAATATTTGATTGATTATCAGATCTCTGAGAATTTGAATATTTAGAGTTGTGACATTGATTTGGTATCTGTGGGAATATCTTGAATGTTGTTAGATTAATAAAGTATGAGAATGTTTTATAAAAGAGTTATCAATACTTTGTTATTGAACAGAATGCCTTCTAAAGCTGATAACACTAAGGAAACATTTGTGGGTTTATTTTAGACTTTGAAATATAAGTTAAAATATAAATTTTGTGGGGGGGATTTTTAACTTTTAAAACTGAAGTTCGTAATTATTATCCTTAAGAACTTTCTCTTTACACACTTGTTAATTATCCTGCTGACATTATACATTCTGTATATAAACTTTTTAATGTAAACACGTTAGTGTCAGGACTTCAACTGAGTAGTTATCGTGTTTCAGATTGGGGAGTTTTTCAAGTTTGGTAGGAGGAATAGTGTCCACTATTGAGAGCAGTACAGGCAAGGCTACAGGTTTGCAGGTTGTGCGGAGTACACCACCACCACCACGTGTTCGGGGAATGTATTCACAGCGAGAGTTTGTATATTTATTATGGAAGTTTTTCAGCAGATGGCAATAAAGTGCCTTGTTCTAACAAAATCAGTATACGTATTGGGTCAAATTTCTGAAAGATAGAAGTAAAGTCTTACTAAGGAAGGACCACTTACTTACTCCCCTCATTTGCACAGTGGTGCCAGTGAGCTAATGGGAGATTTGATCTTCATGCAGATTATTAGAGCTCCAGCCTAACGATTCTAATAATAAATGAATAATATTTAAATGACATTATACACCTTTTATATGTTATAGGTACTATGAAAAATTACCTTATTTGGAAAACCTAATTAGAGTCTAGGTGGTTTATCAGTGACCATTATTATTTGTATTTTATGTTATATAATTACTTTTTATCATTATTGGTATTATTTGTGTGGAGAATTTAACTTTCCACTGGCTTAATCAGTCTTATATACAAATAACATGTGCATTAGTTGTCAATACCATTTTCTTTTTGTGATTTTGTAAAAATTATTCTTCAGTAAGTCTATTCATCTAGCTAGCACTTAAAACCTGGTGTCTGCCGCTAAAGGGAATGTGTATGGCTCAAGTCATTTATTTTAATATTAGTTTTTAATAGAATAGTAATGTATAAGTTTTCCTCATTTAGTGGTTTTCTTAACTCAAAAATTATCAGAATTTAGAATGTTGTAATTGCTCAATAAGAATGTAACGAAGTATTTTGTATAATGCATAGTATCCTTTAATTATATTTTAATTTGCATGCTGGAACTTGTTTTTAATTAGCTACATGGTAATTTGCACAGTGCACAGTTTACAAGGCACAGATTGAACTCTACAAAAACGATAATATCTAAAAACAATATTTAACAGTTTTGACTTTTCTCCCGGTAAAGAGCACCTTCCATTGATGTGTAACAGGTTTTATGCTGTGGCACATACTTAGCTATTTTGAGTTCTGTGACTCAAGGCTAAAAGCTGTAAACTGCCTTCAGAAAAGGTACTTTTTAACTTGCATTGTTTGTTATTTTGGCCATATAAAATTATCTTTTTTAGTCATTCCGTAGTAAGGTATTCAATATAAATAACATATCTGTAACTGTTTTGCCATTGAGACTTGAAATTTTTCCAGTGCTGCATGCAACTGAAGTCACACATGAAATCTTTGCAATATCATTCAACCACAAAAATGTGGAACTAAGAACAATGACTCTTCACTATTTTTTAACCTGGAAAACTTTAAAACAACAAATGTCATGCGTAAGGTATAGAAAAATAGGTGCACAAAAGATGCAACAAAATATATGCTCAATATTGACCTTCAATATAGCTTTATTATTTGTATTTACTATTTACAAAGTCCAAAGCTATGGTTTGGTTTTCTTTTAGACTATTAGTATATATAATGAATATATTCTGTAATGAAAACTGACCTATAATGGGGACATTAAATTATTAGAGGTGATTCTCCCATTCTCTTAGCCTTCATGAAGAAAATGCTTTTTGTGTTATTTTTTTAACCTTTCATAATGTCCTCTCTGCTGTTTAAGATGTCTTGGTAACTAAAGATGGAAATTAAGTGCAAGGTTCCTGGAAAAAGGAAGTTGTGATATTACTAACATTATTTGTGTTTTTAAATGTTTCATAAGAACAAAAGCTATAAGAGTAAAGGAGACCTCACACAGTGGGAACTATTTAATTGGCTGCAGAAAACTTACCAGGGAAGGTAACAGACATTAGTCCTATGCACGATTTGATTAATTTTCATCTTTTGATATGTATTTTTAAAAAGTCACTGGCAACCTTGAGAAGAATGGGTTGATGGAATCAAAACTAGAGCTCAAGCACCCAGGGGGGAGCCTAATCTAGGTGAGAGATAACAGGGGCTTTGATTGAGATTGTAGCAGTGGGGTTGGAAAGAAATACACATTTAAGGGAGCCTTAGAAAGAGGTATTAGTAAGATTTCGTGACTGATTGGAAAAGGTGAGTTAGAGGGTCAAAGGTTACTCCCAAAATTATGGCTTAAGCATCTGCGTGTATTTACTAAACTAGGGAACTTTACAGCAGGACCACGTCCTTTTAGTTTGGGTGTGAGGAGAGGGTGTGTCCTAGTGACTGCAGGACATGAATTGGAGATGTCAAGTAAGCAGTTGGGAAGCAGATGATCCAGCATATAGATTATAATTGGAGCAAGAATTTTCTAGAGAGCAGGTAGAATGAGGAAAGGATAGAATCTAGGATGGAATCCTGGTCAACATTTAACTTTTGCTGAGCAGGGAGGAGCCTGCAGAGACTGAGAAGTAGCTACAGTAGAAGTGGCAAGGAAACAAGAAACAGAACTTAATAAATAGAATAGCCAATTTCATTGAGTTTAATTTTTCTAACCTCTCAGTATATTGTGCTTCAGTATCATTTTATTTTGCACAGCTATTTTTCTAAGATCTGCTCTATACAAAATGGTTGCCACTAACTAGCTACATGTGGCTTTTAAAACTTAGAGTAATTAAAGTTAAATAAAAATAACTTTAATTCCTCAGTTACGCTAATCACATCAAGTTCTCAGTAACCATATGTGGCTGGTGACTTAAATTGGTGTAAGTACAGAACGTGTTTGTCATCACAAAAGTATGTTGAACAGTGATCCTAGGTTATAGCTGACTACTCTTTCTCTATAATTAGTTTTCAGCCCTGAAGCTGAGAGAGAGATTATACTAAGTGTTTGTTCAGGTTGGGCCTGTGTGCAATTTTATTTCCCCAAAGAATTGGTGGAGTGTGCCAGGTGAGGATTGTTAGGGGCAGCTCTTTGTGGTCTTCACAATAATTTATATGATTGATTACATTCTTATTTAAAATTGAGTCCCTTAAATCTTAATTTAGAAATGTCACCTAAAGATATAACCTATTTTTCATTAATTTTTTTATTTGCTCTTTTACATATTCTAATTATTCAACTGATTTATGGTGGTCTTTCTCCCTTTTTGCTGTTTAACTCTAGTTAATTTTATAGAATAGATTAGATTTGATGTAACTGGCTAAGTCTATACATTTATTTTTAGCTCATCTTTGAATGAGACTGGCTTAACTGTGGTGTAGCTGAACTAGATTTTCATGGTCTTAACCCTATTACAAAAATCAGGCCTAGAAAAAAAAATGTCCATTTCAGAGGGGCACAAAACTTCTGGCTTGAAAAGAACACCATTGTAAAATATTTAGGTTTAATGTAAGTAAGTACCTAGACGATTGGCTCTTTAACAACTTGTTATTAGGCTATCAGTTCATACTATTGTTTTTTTACTGAGATTAAAAAAAACTGGTTAATTCTTTAAATTACAAGTGCGATCACAACTAATGGGAGAGTTAGTATATATTATAAATATTACCTTCAAGTTAGGCAATGTGAATGTCCAAATCTTTTTTTAAATTTATTTTTAATTTTTGATTTATTTATTGTTTTTCTATTACAGTTGTCCCACTTTTTCCCCCATTTCTCCCCCTACCCACCCAGCCCACCCCTTGTAGCACAGTCAGTCCCCACCTCGTTGTCCATGGCCACGGGTTATTTATACTAGTTCCTTTACTAAACCCTTCCCCTACTTACTTCCTCCCCCCTCCCCCGGTTACTATTAGCCTGCTTCTTGTTTACATGCCTGTGGTACAGTTTTGCACGTTTGTGTTGTTCATTAGTTCCTGTCCAAATCTTTATAAGGATACGATCTCATTGAATATGAGGTCTGTCCAGAAGGTATCCAGCCATGTAATATGAAAAAGACATTTATTGAAGATACAAGAAACATGTACATAGGACAATGACACCTCAGTCCCCTTCAAAGTGGGTACCTTGGGACCTTACACAGCTCAGTCGCCATCAGCTGCCCCGTCGTATTTTTCCTGAATCTCATCGATGGTCTGCAATCTCTTCCCTTTCAAAGGTGATTTTGGTTTTGGAAGAGCCAGAAGTCACAGGGTGCCAAGTCTGGGCTGTATGGGAGCCGAGTCACCTGGGTGATACGATATTTTGCCAAAAAACTGCAGCAGATGTGATGTGTGAGCAGGTGCAGTTGTGATGAAGCTGCCAATCACCAGTTGCCCATAGCAGCGGCCTTCTGAGTCCCCTGAATACAGTTTCCGCAGAGGAATGTTCAAGCTTAACGCAAACTGATGCAGATTCATTGTTGTAAATGTATATTGCAGACTTGAGGGCAACCACTAACAAAAGTTAAAGAGTATACTAATGTGCTAAGCGGAGAGAGAACGGAATCATAATATACTTAATTCAAAACACAGAAGGCAAAAAAAGTGGAAGACAAGCAAAATTTATATAGAGAGAAGCTAGATATTAATCCAACTATATTAATGATCACCTTAAGTGTCAGTGGTCTAAATACACCAATTAAAAGAGATTGTCACAGTAGATAAGGCCATATGTTGCCCAGAAGAAACATTAAAGACAAAGATTAAAAACAAAAGGATGGAGAAAGATATGCCATGCTAACAGTAATAAAAGTTGGAGTAGCTAAATTAAGTTAAAGCAAACTCCAGAGCAAGGAAAAGTATGAGGGAGAAAGGGGCATCGCAAGGTTTTAAAGAGGACATATTTAAGAAGACAATTCTTTATGTGTAAGTGCCTAACAGCATTAAAATGAGGCAAAAAGTTAACAGAACTAACTATAGGGAGATCAATCCACTATTATAGTTGGAAGCTTCGATACCCCTCTATCTGTAAAGGACAGATCCAGCAGTCACAAAAATCAGGACATAGTTGAACTCAAAATAGTACCAATCAATTGGGTGTAATGACATCTATAGACTACTACATCCAACAGCAGAATGCATACTCTTCTCAAGCTCACATGGAACAATCACCAAAACAGAGCACATTCTGGATCAGAAAACACACCACATTTAAAAGAAGAAAAATTGGGGGTGGGGGTTGTGTGGAGGTAGAAGAAGGTATGGGGCGGGGGATAAATGATAATGGGAAAAAATTTTAAAAATCATGCAAATATTTTTAGACCATAATGAAGTTAAACTAGAAATTTGTTACTGTTTACTATTTAAGTAGTTACATTTAGAATTTTTTCCAGATGTTTTAGTTGCAATCAGTGAGAGAGAGGATGTGACAGGTTTACTTTTTGTCTGATGCTGGGGATGGGTATGCCTTTTAAAATTTATGTTTTGTTTCTACGTGATTGAATAAAGGAATGCTTTAGTGCCTGAACTTGGAATGCCATTATCACTGGCAGTATTTGGTGTTCTTTAAAAAACTTAGTTATTTTATTTAAAACTTTTGAGTATATGTAATGTCAACGGAAAAAGACTCTTCAGAGACTTTCCAGTCAGTGAGAAGTCTTGTTGGTGATTATTCACATCAGTGTCTAGCACTCAGTCTGGTTGATGGTAGATGATCAATAATTGTTGTGCAATTTAAGCTCTATAACATTCATTTTGGTCAAGTATTCTCTTCTGTTTACACAGAATAGAAATTTACTCAAATAGACTGAAGTGAAAAGGGGAAGTAGTTCTGTGGGTTCTGGAATCTTGTGGAATCTGAGAATAAAAACAAGATCTATCTCAGCTTCACAGCAATGAAGTCTGGAATTTGGAGTGCTGGGAAAAAACAAGGCAGCTTCTTTCTCATGTGTGTTTTGGAGGACTCCATGGTTCTTCATATCTGTTATTCGTTGTGTATTTACTGAATCGTCTTCTCTCCACTGGTAAAGACAGACAGAAAGAAATCAGGTTTAGTGAGAACGTGAAGCCACTGCATCAGCCTTGCCCAAAGATAACTCTGCCCCTGGCTTGAACTGCTTTTTGTTTATGTGAATTAATCCATTTTTGTTCTATTTTAGCCAGTTTCAGTTGGGCTTCCTATTGCAAAAAAAAAAAAAAAGGCACCCTGAAACAGTGTCACCCTATTTACCCTATTTATCTAAAGTTCCATCAACTTTAAGATTCTGTGACTCTTCCTTTTCTCTTGGCTCTAACCTCCAGTCAGTCCACATCTGACTCAAAATCAACAGATAGATGTAAATCCTGCCTTTAAAGTACCCAAAGAAGCTAATTCCCAGTTTTCATCTCTCACAAATTTTAGTACTTAATGACCTTGTTGGGAGGCTTCTCTTAAGTCCAACTTTCTTGGTTCTCTGAACTTCATTGATTTTGTGCTTCTTTGGTAACTAATAATCTAAATAACTGCATGTGTATCCTTATTATGAACAGTTCAAAAGCCTTTGACTTCCGCCTCCCTCCTTCGCTTTTCGCAAAAAAATAAATACCTGTTAAAGTCATATTTTCCCACTTTAATTTTTTCAATTCTTATTTCTCATGCTAATTTACTAATTAGCTGTCAAACTTTAAGAGAGCAATTTTAGAAGCTATTTGCATGCCTGAGGAAGATTCAACTTAATAAAGGATAAAGTGTTGCCAAATAAATATTCCTGATGCATAATGAGTGCCTATTAAATACCAAACACTGTGCTCTGCATTTTCCATGTATTTGCTCATTTAATCTGCACTTAAGGGTGTGCACGTGATGGGTACAAGTATTTTCTCCATGTCCATATGGAAACTGAGGTCCATAAAGTTAGTTAATAGTTCGTAAGTGACAGAACAAGGACCAGAACCCAGGCTTATTTTACTGTAAAGCCTAGACTCCCAATGACTTAACTCTAATGCCTCCCAGTCAGGGGACCCTTTAGGAAGGAAGAGCTTGTACTTTTGTCATTAAGGAGAATGGAAAAAAGAAATCATTTCTAGGGAGCAGTGATAGCCGGACCACCTCTTTGTGTGTGTATGTGCACGTGCGCATGCGCGCGCGTGTTTCAGGCACCATGTTTCCTTGGTTTCTTTGAGTAAACGTGAAGGGTGAGTCACCTTACCTAATTAGATTAATGGGATGTTAGTTTAAGAGTTATTAGTTAATGTTGGTGACAGTTAACTCCTTTACACCCAAGGGCCAGTGGATATGGCTCACCTGTTATGCCTGAGAATAGCCATCACTCACCATGACTGTTTCAGGCTTTGCTTTTCCTTATTATCCTTCTGGACACAGCAGGCAAGATAATTCACTTGGGTTTGGGGGGAAGGAACACTTATTTGTGAGGACCAACCTGGAGGACTGTAGGAGGCGATCGTGAGGTTTGTGTGTGTGCACAGCCCTCAATGGTCACATTTTAGTGGCAACACCAACATGTCCTGCATGGTTGGGCAGCAGCGAAGAGCCAGATGGGAGCACAGCCTTTCTTGGCATCATGAAGGTAGAGATGATCCCGGCACAGCCTGCTGTTGTCTTGGTCGTGTCCAGAGACAGAAAACACCTGGCTTCAGCTTCCAGGCTGCAGTAAGATGGGCTAGCAAGTCAGAATCTCTGATGAATGGGGTGGCAGGGCTTCTCACCTGTTTTTGTGAGTACAGCAGGGTTGATCTGGCAGTCAGTGATGGCTAGTGTTAGATTCTAAGGCAGATCCTGCGACAACAGTGTTGGAGGCCATGTCATTCTCGGCTCACCTTTGCCTTCAGTAAAACGTGATTACAGAGGGCTCAAGCACAGGTACAAGAAAGTGGAGGAATTAAGTAACATAACAGCTCAAAGGGAGCAACAGATTTTTTTCCTAGTGACTGCCCCCTGCCTCTGTGTCAGCAACACAGTGACTTAACAGATGTTTGGTTCCAGCTGTGCGCACCGCATGGACAGCTGTGGGAACACTGTGTTCCCCACCTGCTCATTGTGTTCAGACGGGTGAGTGTGTGTTCAAGGTCTGTGTGTGTGGGTGTGTCCAAACTACTATTTGTGAGGGTTATATCACAGCCTAGGAGTCTATGCTGATGGGGCATGTAGTTTTTTCTTAGTCAAGTCTTAAAACACCCTCCCCCCAAAAACCCAAAAAACAACCCCAAAACCCAAAACAAAGTAAGCTATTAATACTACCCACCTCTGTCTAGTTCCTCACTCATTTTAGGTTAAGTCAGGTTGTACTTTGGTGTCATTTTGCCTGACTCTTTAATTGCAGATGTAATTCCAGAACAAATAGATTATTTAGCTTAAGCAGCTTTCACTTAGGGGTAAATTGTCTAGCTAATAGTTATAGAGTATCTCCCAAAACATCTTTCTTTTAGGGGAAAAATACATACACACACACACACACACACACACACACACACACATATATATATATATATATATATATATAGAGAGAGAGAGAGAGAGAGAGAGAGAGAGAGAGAGAGAGAGAGAATTCTGTACCTATATCCCTGAGCTAGTTAAGATTCCTGAACTAAATCCTAATTTTGGAATGAAGTGCAAACCATCTTAGCCACCTTCTCCTGGGCCACTTACCTCTTGGGTAACTTAATTGTAAATATCCATTCATTCACTGTCTTTCATTCATTGATTACACAAATGCTTGTCAAGCATCTATGCAAATACATCTTACATTTTGGCATTTATTGGGTTCTTAACTATTTGTTGAAAAATACAAGTAAACTCCTAAGTCCTACCCTAGTCCTGTTGAATCTCCAAAGGGTAGGTTCCAGAAATTTGATTTTGAATAAGTCTGGTTTAGGTATGCTATGGGAATACAGAGGCGGACAGGGCAGTCCTTTCCTCTTGCTAGGCCATCGTACAAAATGCACAGGTGAGCTAGTGCAGTAAGGGTTCCCGTAAGTTATGGAAGAAATACGTACGGGGGCCCAGGAGAGGGAGTGGCTGCTTGCACCTAGGGGAGGCCAGCAATCTCGGCTGTGCAAGCAGCTAGTGCAGTGCTTGCTGTCCAGCAGGTTGGCCGTGGGGAGCTGTGGTGTCCGAAGCTTTCTCCAATGCAGCAGGCATTGTATATGAAATGAAAGATCACCTCTTGTCCTGTGCTATCTTGCTCTAGTAGCCATGAATGGACAGGGAGCAGACGGTTCAGGGAGGATCTGCCAGCTTGTCACCATTCTCATTCCTGATGAACCTCTGCTGGTTCCCCCTTGTCAGTGTGGCAGAGGGCAGAGATCCTCAGAAAAGAGGTTAGAAACCTTGTGCTTATAATCAGGAAGCATGGGGTCCAGGTCTGACCCTGCTGCTTATTAGCTGGCAATCTACTTAGTCTCTCAGAGCCTCGTTTTCCCCGTCTGCAAAGGCTGGTGATAATAGCTACGTGTGAGGGTTGTTTTGGGAATAACATAAAATATCTGGTACATAAACTGCTCAGCGTTGTGCCTGATAGGGAGTCAGTGCTAATATATAATGTTTATTTATTACCCGAGGGCCTTTTTTTTTTTTTTTCCATTTCCATTGCTTTTAGAGAGAGAGAGAGAAACGTAGAGGGAAGAGGGGTGAGGGGGAGAGAAGGGGAGCAGAGGGAGGGAGGGAGAGAGAGAGAGAGAGAGAGAGAGAGAGAGAGAGAGAGAGAGAGAGGAGAGGCATCGCTGTGAAAGGGAAATATCAATTGGTTGCCTCCCATATGTGCCATGACTAGGGATCAAACCTGCAACCTAGGTATGCGCCCTGACCAGGGATCAAACCGGAGACCTTTTGGTTTACAGGATGGTGTTCCAACCAAATGAGCCACACAGGGTGTATGTAGTTTTATTAATAGTACAAATAATAATGGACCTCTATTTGTGTGCCCAAACCTGACCCTTGCTCAGGCTGTGAAAAGCAACCTCCATATTTACAATGGCTCTCCACTGTTTGTTCCTCCCAGATCACTGCAGGGCTACCACTGCCGCCGCCCTCCCCCCCCCCACCCCCAGCTGTCTCACTGTCCGACCAGGACCTTGAGTCTCAATCTGGGGCCCACCCTTTGTAGATCAGGTTAGCTTGATAAGAGTCTTCAGGTCATTTGAACCCCCCTCCTGCCCCCCGCTGAGATTTATTGCTTAGAGCAGCGAGTCTTAAGCAGTGTGCAGGTTAGCTTCTCCCAAGGAGCGTTGTTAAAATACACAAACTGCATCCCACTGTGATTTATCGAACTTGAATCATGACTACCCTGGTGAAGCATTGGTAAGTGTATTTTACCTTTCTAGGCAATGCTGATATACAGGCCTGGTTAAGAATTACTGTCTTTGTGGATGTCTTTCTGCTCAACACTGTCTCACTAGACTAGCCTAGTACTAAATCTTCTAGCAAAAATAATGGTGTCCAGTAGATTTTCAGAGCTCAGAGATACCCTGTGCATCAAACTAAGGAGGCAGAGCCTTTGGTGATGAGGTATACATACATGACGAGGGCAACTCTGCATATAAAGGGACTCTGCATATAGCTCTGGACATGATGCATGCTAATATTGTGTATTAGCCTAGATCCTTGAAAGAAAGGCTTGTTTCTATTTTAGGAGAAAAGATTCCAAACCCAGGAATTAAGAAACCAACTGGCTGTTTGGGAAGCATGTAGAATGTGAGAAGACGTGTGTCATACACAGGATAATAGCAGAGATTTCAAGAAAGAAAAGCACTGTGGTCTCTGTTTTCATTTCCCTTTTCTTCTGAAATGAGAAAGGAAGGAGAGCCCCGTTAGCAACTGGTGTGGAGATGGGCAGCCACGGTGTCCCAATACTCAGTCCTATGTCTGAGAACAACACAGTGAACCCCAGATTACCACAGGCTTTGTTTTTTGTCTCTCTTAGCACTCATACTTGACTTTTGTGGCTCCTGGTTGCTATGCAAAGATGAGAGTAACCACATTTCCAACTGAGCCTAGTGCAAAGTTTCTGCCCCTGCCAAGAGGCTCAGAGCTGCGATGGAAAATGATGGACTCAACAGAGGGAGGAAATTCTGCCTGTTCAGCCTTTTTTATATTGTTCAGAAAAGAGGATTAGAGACAGGAAAGGTAGTTCACCACCTCCCCTCCCCCCAGCAAAGACTGGGAGATAAAGGTACTACAGTCAAACGAGACATCTGTGAAGTACTTTGAAAGTGCTTTAGCTAGACTTTGTGGCTGCATCAAGAACAGCAGCCTCAATAACTCATCAGCTCGGGATGAAGGTGATGCTCAAGGTCTTGAATTAGTCCTCAGCCCCCTGCCAGACCTCAGCCTGCATCCTGCTGTGCTGAGGCGATCTGTTCAATCCTCTGAACTTCCATCTGAGGTGGCTGCATGAGGTATTTGGTATAGTGAATTCTTAAATAAGACAACTATTCTTTAGGTCTAATCTCTTTTCTGCTGACAGTCCCTCTCCTCCTGGGCCTTACCGGTAAATTGCCTGCTGCTTATTTAAAGAGTGCAAATAGCAAGCACAATACAATTTATTACAGGACAACTAGCATACAGAGAAAAACAAACAATTCGTCCCACTGTATGCTATTCCTATCAGAGAGAACACAGAAAATGTCTCCCTTCCTGGCGGGCACCTCCCCTTTCTAAAAGATGGTGTGTGTGTGCACCTAAACTAGGAGTGGGGTGGCGGGTGGAGTCGATCTTTCCCGCTGCAACAAAGACAATGGGTCACAGCAGGCCAGAGCTGGGCATGCACCGAGGCGGCGTCCAGGCCTGTGGGATCTGCGGGGAGCGTGGGCTTTGCCAGTCCAGGGTGGGTGCCAGTGCTGGGCTCCGATGCCTTCCGAGCCCTTCCTGATGTAGCCTTATCAAACAAAGCCCCGCTCCTGCTGGGGGTAGACATAAAAGTGTTCTCTAGAAAGATTTCTGCAACATGACGGTGCCACTTAAAATCTGGGTCCTACTTTTTCCTAAGCTTGGGTCCACACAAACTTGTCCTGAGATAGAAGGCGCTTTAGGCAAAGGATCAGGGGCGGGAGAAGGCGCCTGGTGCTGGCGGAGCTTCCCAGCGGTGACGAAGAGCCGCCAGCAGGTGTCAGTGCGCCCTCGCTCAGTCGCGGCACTAGGCCTTCCCCTTCAGGACCCCTCCCCACCGCGCTAAGCCGGAGCGGTCTAGACTCCCTACCGCTCCCGTCCCGCAGACAGCTCCGCCGCTGGGAAGACACATGGCCACCCTCCCCCAGGAGCAGCTCTGAACCCTGGCCGAGGCTTCTTCCCGGGGATCGATCCGAGCCTGTGTCTTCCCTTCTCGCCAGGACCCCAGTCTCTTCGTACTCCAGGAGCACTTACAGTGGAGGGCGGCCCGGCTCAGGGCGGAACTGCTCTGGCTGCGACCAGTATCGTTGGCTGCTTTTCCAGTTTCGGGTCGGGGTCCCCAACCCCTTTCCTCCGAGAACCGAGCTCGATGGGGACATTCCCGGGTGCCTGCTCCTTTCTGCAGGGCCGGCCGGTAGCTGCTCTGCCAATTCCCAGCAGGGGCCGCTCCCCACTCCCCTGGCACGCTCCTTAAACCCCTCGCTCATGGTGCCCGCCTCTCCAAAGGGCAGGTCTCGCTAAGGAGGCAGCGCTCCCCTGGGTCCGGCGTGGGGCGCGGGCGCTGAACCCACGGAGGGGAGGCGCAAGGGGCGGGGGAGGGTCTGCTTCCCACGTGGGGGCTGACGCCGGCTGCTCGGCAACGCCGGCTTGATCCCGGGGCTATAAAACCAGTCCACGGTGAGAGCGGTGGAGCAGCAGCAGCTCTGGCTCCCGTGCAGACGCCCAGCAGCCGGCGTGAGGTGGACTGGCCACCCCCAGCATTTTCCACCCCCGTCCCGAAGCTCCTGCCCCAACTTACGCTGCCCTCGGATCCTGGCGGGTCCGGTCGCGCCCAGCGTCCGCGGCGCGCCAGGCCGACGCCCAAGAGACCCTCTGCCTAGACAGCGGCTCCTGGAGGGGCCGATCGCGCACCCTCCCCGGCCCGCCGGAGGACGGGGGCGCCTTCATGCAGCACCCACACCTCTCACCCCGTCTCCGCCGCTGTCTTCGAGATCCGCGCGCTGCTCCCCAGCCCCAGCAGGGCACGCAACTTTGGAAGTCCCGTGGTGCTCCGAGAGGCGGCAGAGTCCGCACCCCGGCCCCAGCCCTGGCCCCGGCGGCCCCGCCGCGTCTGGGGGAAGCAGGAGAGCTGGTAATCGCGTCGGGGATGTAAGGAGACAGACATAGGACCCCAAGCCCGCATCAACACCCCTCGGCTGCCTCCCAGGTTGGGGGCGGGCCCCGCACACGGTAAGACCTCTTGCTTTCCGCTCAGGCTCAAGAGTCAAGATATAGATATATAAATATGTTTTAAATTTCCTGTTATCCTTCCAAGTCATCAGGCCAGCGGTGATTTTTGTTTTCTCCTCTTGAAGAATAAATGTCTTTCCCCATCGGTTCGACCTAATCTCTCCCGCCCCTTAGAAATAAAACTTGGCCGTGTTTAGGAGCTGGGAGCCAGAAGGCGCCCACCCCGGGCGCCCGAAGCGCGGACAGGGCGCCGTTCTCTGGGCCCATGGGCCGATAGCGGCCCCCCAGCTCTGGCCCTACCTTCCTGCGGCCCTCTCATGTGAGGAGCCGCGGGGCGAGCGGGGCGCGGGAGGAAGAGGAGGACCCACGGGCTCCGGGCCGGAAGGCAGCTGGCAGCAGGCCCAGGCGAGCGGGCACCCGCGTTCATGTTCCGCCAGGAACAGCCGCTGGCCGAGGGCAGCTTTGCGCCCATGGGCTCCCTGCAGCCGGACGCTGACAACGCGAGCTGGAATGGGACCGAGGCGCCGGGGGGCGGCGCCCGGGCCACCCCCTACTCTTTGCAGGTGACGCTGACGCTCGTGTGCCTAGCGGGCCTGCTCATGCTGCTCACCGTGTTCGGCAACGTGCTTGTCATCATCGCCGTGTTCACAAGCCGCGCGCTCAAGGCACCCCAGAACCTTTTCCTGGTGTCTCTGGCCTCGGCCGACATCCTGGTGGCCACGCTCGTCATCCCTTTCTCGCTGGCCAACGAGGTCATGGGCTACTGGTACTTCGGCAAGGCGTGGTGCGAGATTTACCTGGCGCTGGACGTGCTCTTCTGCACTTCGTCCATCGTGCACCTGTGCGCCATCAGCCTGGATCGCTACTGGTCCATCACGCAGGCCATCGAGTACAACCTGAAGCGCACGCCACGCCGCATCAAGGCCATCATCGTCACCGTGTGGGTCATTTCGGCCGTCATCTCCTTCCCTCCGCTCATCTCCATCGAGAAGAAGGGGGGCGGCGGCCAGCAGCAGGCAGAGCCGCGCTGCGAGATCAACGACCAGAAGTGGTACGTCATCTCGTCCTGCATCGGCTCCTTCTTCGCGCCCTGCCTCATCATGATCCTGGTTTACGTGCGCATCTACCAGATCGCCAAGCGCCGCACCCGCGTGCCGCCCAGCCGCCGCGGCCCGGACACCGCGCCGCCGGGGGGCGCCGAGCGCAGGCCCAACGGCCTGGGCCCCGAGCGCGGCGTGGGCCCCGAGGGCCCTGTGGGCGCCGACGCCGAGCCGCTGCCCATCCAACTCAACGGTGCCCCCGGGGAGCCCGCGCCGGCCGGGCCGCGCGACACCGACGCATTAGACCTGGAGGAGAGCTCGTCATCTGAGCACGCGGAGAGGCCCCCGGGGCCTCGCAGGTCCGATCGCGGCCCCCAGGCTAAGGGCAAGGCCCGAGAGAGCCAGGTGAAGCACGGGGACAGCCTCCAGCGGCGCGGACCGGGGGCTACAGGGCCCGGAGCGCCGGCGGCTGGGCCCCGGGAGGAGCGCGGGGGCGCCAAGGCGTCGCGCTGGCGCGGGCGGCAGAACCGCGAGAAGCGCTTCACGTTCGTGCTGGCCGTAGTCATCGGCGTGTTCGTGGTGTGCTGGTTCCCCTTCTTCTTCACCTACACGCTCACGGCCGTCGGCTGCTCCGTGCCGCGCACGCTCTTCAAGTTCTTCTTCTGGTTCGGCTACTGCAACAGCTCGCTGAACCCGGTCATCTACACCATCTTCAACCATGACTTCCGCCGCGCCTTCAAGAAGATCCTCTGCCGCGGGGACAGGAAGCGGATCGTGTGAGCACGGAGTCCGCGCCCCCGCCCCTTCTTGGCGAACAAACTCGCGCTGACTGCCGGCAGCGGGGATCAAAGGGCGACGCTGAAAACCTGGGCCTGCCTACTCCGTGTTTCTTGGCCGCGTTGTTGCTCCACGGCCTCCTTCGAACACCTGCTCTTCCCTACCAGGGAAAAACAACTGTCTGGGAGGGCCACACGTCCCCCAGTTATTGTTAGGGCCCTCGGGACCCAGAGCGATCTTCCAGGGTTCTTGGGCCGCCGCTAATCAGTCTTGTTTCCTAAAGGTGTTTTCAAGCCCCGCCCTATCACCCCCCCCCCCCCCCCCCCCCCGCCCAGGTCCGGAGCAGTTCAGAGCAATCGCGGAACCCCGGAGTGAATGGCTCACAAAGTGTTAAGGAAGGGGTTACTTGGCCCTGGTTAATTGCTCTCCCTCCACCCAACTTTATTTTTAAACAAAGCTCAGGGCAGCCCAGCCCGCCCTCCCATTCCCCACTGTAAATACACACAATTTTTGCTAGTACATGCCTGATGGGGGAAGGGGACCCTAAGGTCGCTTGGCTCTTGTGGTCGGAATCCTGGTCATTGTGTCTGGTTCAGGCCCCAATCCCTCTGCAATGCAAGCCCTTTTCTAGTGTCGTTACTTCCCTTGGTGTCCTTTTCACCAGCAACTGGTGACTGTCCCTGTGGGCCTGGAGCTGCTTTGAGATTTTCTGAGGCGGGAAAGATTTGTCCATGTTTTTTCCTGTGCCTAACAGCACAGTTGCCTTTTCCTATGTAAATAGTGCAGTGATGGAGCAAGACAGAAGTAATGAACCTGTCTGCCCTGCATCGGCCCGTGTATAAAGCCATTATCCCCCGTGTACCCTCACCCCAGCAACTCACTTTAAAACCTCCTCCTTCTGGTGTCCCCTCCCTTCTTTTCTCCAGGGGCCACTGCTTGAAGATTATGTATGTTTCTATCTTATGTGTATGTGTGCCCCTCTGTCTCCCGAAGTGCTGACTGTGGGGAAATCGTTTAGCTGCTGTTTTTAGACACAGAGAAGTGTAAATTATGTGGAAGAGGCAAACCTGATACAATTTGCCCAAGGTAAACAGTTTGAAAAGACAAATGGGCCTGCCAAACTGTACAGTTCTTGCCCCAAGAGCTCTTAGGTATCAAAGTGTTGTCCCCCGCCTGTTTTTCTGGTTGAGATCCCATCCATCACTGATGAATTCCCAAAGTCAACGGAGGAGGGCGGAGACCTCGTGTTTACATCGAGTTTCTACACATTACAGACAGAGACTCTTTAAGGACTGCACTCTTATTTTACTAAAGAAAAATTAATGTCAGCACATGTTGCTAATGACAGTGGATTTTTTTTAAATAAAAAGTTTACAGATCAAATGTGAAATAAATATGAATTAAATGATCCTGTCTGTTATTTGAGTTTCCAAAAGCTTTGAGACTGTGAGGACATCTGGATATATATATATATATATATATTCTTTAAATTAAAAAATACATATACATTTGAAACACCTTTACAAGTGCAAGCAATAATAAAGCTACCATTTGCGAAGTGGTTCTTATGTGCTGGACACTGATGATGAGTCCATTAGAGGTTTTGCTTCATTTAATCTTCCCCCAAACCCTGTGGGATAGGGAATATTATTATCCCCATTTTAGAGGTGAAGAAACTGAGTCTCAGAAGGCACGCGACTTGCTCAAGGTTAACAAGAGGTAGAAATGCTTTGTATCCAGCTTTAGCTGGTTCCAGGGTCTATACTCTTAGTCTCAGAGCCTTGCCAGAGTCACATCATTACCACTTTGCAGAACACAATGTGAGATCTCTACACAAAGTCTGCCGTGTACACAAAGTATGGGATATAGCCCAAGAGTGTAAATATACACAAAATGTATATATACCTCAGGGTGTCTGTATGCCCTAAAATGTGTACATACTTCAAAATGTATATATATCCCTTAAAGTATGGTATATGCAGAATATGTATCACACCTTACAGTGTGATAACATACAACATGTGGTGTGTAGCCCATAGCATGGAATATGCAAACTGCAGTATAAACACCTTAATAGAACCATGTATTAGTTGGTGGCTTGAATTGTCTCTGGCCGAAAGCATGGATCCTTCCTATTGCATTTCGGTAACATCAAGTTCTGCCCTGCTGTGTAGGAGACCTTAAGATCCTAACCCTACAGTTATGGTTATGGCCCTTGAAGTAGTAAGGGCCTTTAGAAATCTAAGAATCCACCCCCTCATTTTTCAAAAGGAGTGACTGGTTCAGGGTCCCACAGCTCTGTGCGGCAAGTCTCTAGAGTTGGAGCAGCTCTGTGTGTGTATGTGACCACATACATTGCTGATGGATAGCTATTCAACCAGGAGCCATAGGTCATGGTTTGGGGAAGGATGGACTTTGTATGGCAGACACACATGCAGACTAACCCTGGATGCGCCCCAGAAGCAGGTCCCCAATCACCCTGCGGGCAACACTTGTCTTCCTTAACTGAGGGCGAGGGTGTGTGTACAGAGACAGGAGGATTGAGAGCCCTGAGAAGTCATCTGGGCTCTGAGGGGTCTGGGAGAGTGAGGGCATTGGTTCTGAGAGGTTTTTGTACAAGTGGGAGCTTCTGAGCCTGCAGACAGGAGGGTAGGCATACTGCTGGCTCCAGTCACCCTTCCCTGGGGGCTTATACTCCCTGGCCTTTGTTGCCAAGTCTGGCTGCCTGGTCTGGTGCTGAGGCCTGTACCATGCCCCCAGCCAGCCTCTCTCTCCCTTCCACTCAAGGCGCCCATTGCCCCAAAGGCAAACAGTGTCAGAACAATAGGCCGGCTTGGCAGGCCCGCAGGAGCTGGGTGTGTGTCTCAGATGCAGGGGCAGATACTAACAGGGCTTGCTGTTGACTCTTTTCTGCTCTGTCTGCTGGTCTGTGTTTGTCTCGCCTTCAGCCCTAGAGGCCCTGCTCCCTGGGAAAGGGCAAAGTAAGTGTGGGCAATGGTGTGCCATAGTGTGCCATAGGGCAGCTGGCAGCAGAGAAGCCTCAGAGATGGAGGAATCCTGGGCATTGTAGGAGAGAGAGGGCTGGAGAAAATGGGGCATCACTGTTCACTGCAGAGGGCTAAAGCAACAGTCTGCTAAGGCCCAGGGTGGGGAGGGGATTGGAGCCCGAGAAATGGGCCTCTTGGGGATCTTAGCCTAAAGAGCACCAGGTGAGACTGTCACGCACAGTTTAGAGTCCACATCTGACCCAGATTATCTGGGCCAAAAGGATCTTTCTTTGTGATGGAATCTCCTACTTTCTGTGACTTTGGTTAGCATATCAAAAGCCACTGGCTTTTAGGTCTAAAGTGTGTTTTGCCAGCTTCACTCCTGCCAGGTGCCTTGTGTTGGGGGAGGGGTTGGTACCCTCACTTCAGCCTGGGTGCAGGACTTTGTTCAATTTCTTCTGTGCTATAGGGCTGGAGGAGAGAACGATACAAAGGAGCCTAAGGCTTTCCCTTCCTTGTGACTCTATGATCGAATCAGAGTTTTAGAGCCAGAAGTTTCTACCCACATCCTCCACTCCTATATTGTGCCGTTGTAGGGTCTGAGACCCTGAAAAGGCAGCGGGTTATGTGATGTCCCCGGGGAACCTCGAGCCCTCTGCTCCGTGACTCCCTGTCTGATGCCATCCATAGTCAACAGGAATCCTGTTTTGCTGTTGGATTTGGGAGTTGCTGATCAACCCCAGAGAAGCCCTCCGTGCTGGCTCTGTGCCAAGCACCATGCCAGGCACTGTGAGGCAGCTCCCTCCCTCTCATGCATGTGACCTGCAGAGCCCAGCACTGCACCTCAGCGATCAGGGCCTGCCGGGTGCGCTGAAAACATTAAGGCTGCCCGGGAGACAGGATGTGCCTGCGTGAAGCATCAAGTACCATACAACAGTGACGGTGTGGGAGTGTGGGGGTGGGGGTGGTGGGGTGGTGGTGGTGGTGATTAGCGGTTGCTGAGTGCCCACTGAAGGTCATGGGCACCTGTCTGTGCTGTGAGTGTGCAGTGGGAGAGAGGTTGCTGTGGCTGGGAGCTCAGGCTGGCAGGACTGTAGTAAGGGAGGGGGCGGGGAAGGCAGCTGTGGTTCTAGCTGCTGAGCCCTGTGGAAACATTGCCTGGCCTAGGTCAGGCCTCAGCTTTCATTTCTCTGGCCTGATCCCTGGCGGTGGCATGGTGAGCTCCTGTCTCCATTTGAGGACACACCCATCCTACCAGAAAACCTACCTCCCTGACTCAAATAGAGCAGCAGGATCCAAGTGCCAGGGCTCCTGCCCTCGTCAGAGCCGGGCCCGACAGCAGGCCTCGCGCGCTGGGCCCTACATCCCCAACGATGGGCCTGAGAATCTTGGTGGCAGGACAGGGTGCCTTCCTCAGCGGAAGGTGCTGTGAGGGAAGCCATGTGGAGTCACGAGTGCAGTCACAAACACCAGGATTTGTTTTGAAAACAGCATTGATCACTTTGATTACCAGAAATCATGGGGTTTAGAGTTAAATACAACAAAGGGAACAGGACCTGTTGGACGGAGCCTAGACCTGGGAATTAGGAGGCCTGGGTTTAATCCCAGCTTTGGCTTCTACCAGAGATGTGACCTTGGGCAAAGCCCTTTCTGAGCCCCCATGACTTCATTTATGAATGGCTGGTTTAGATCAGTGTTATTTAAAAGCGTATTCTGTCTGTCTATCTGTCTCTCTACATCATTGGCCTCATTGAGACTCGGGGTTGTGTTGGGCTTGTGACGAGAATGGCCAGACTGCGCGCGCACACACGGACATACAGGCACCCAGAGACACACAGACACAGACAGACATGTCACACCATCCTCCTGGCCAGCTGGTGAGTCAGGTGAGAGAGTCCCAGGGAACCACGTGGCTGGCTCTTAGCCAGAGTTTTCTAGGCTGTCCTCGTGTCTGTGGCTCAGGCCCAGCCGAGGAGCCAAGAAGCAGACTCTGAGCTACCCAGCAGGGATGGCCAATGAGGCTGGGGTCTGGGTCAGCAGTGATGGGGATTGGCCCAGGTCGATGACACTACCTGTGCCCTGGGTACACTAAGAGTTCTACTGCTCCTTCCTCAGCACCTGTGGGCACCCTTTAGCCTTCCTTATCAGCAGATACACACCTTAAGGGTTCTCTTTCATGCCCTGGCCCCAGAGGAGGCACTGAGAGTTTTAACAAATGAGAACGTCCTCCCTCCCTCCCTCCCTTTGTCCCTTTCTTACTTCCTTGCTTCCTTCCCTTGTTCCACAGCAATTTTTTCAAGCTGTCCCCCAACTAATATCACTGATACTGTACTCTTTGTGCTGGGGGTGAAGTGGTAAACAAGATAATTAGGACCTTCACCCTGCAGAACTTCCTCATTTGTGGGGAGACAGATACTAAGTGGGAACCAGGGAGTGCTAAGCAGGTTGATGAGGGTGGTACAGGGGGTCACAGGGACTCCCTGTTGAAGAGTCTGACCTGGTCTAAGGCATTAGAGGACAGTCCCTGGAGAAAGTGACAGCTAATGGAGGGCTGAAGGATGGGCAGGAATAGGTCCAGAACAGGGACTGGGGTGAAACGGGGAGCATCATTTGTTTAAGTAACTAAATAGTCCCCTTTAGTTGGATTGGACCGTGAATGGCTGAAAGGAGAGTGGAGAGGCTGAGGGGTGGGGCCAGCTCATGCAGCCACCTGGACAGATTTATCTTGAGGACAATGGGAACCACGGTGGTGGCGGGGAGGTGGTGGTGGTGGTATCCTGGCAAGGGGTTAGGCAGACAAACATGATTGGACTTTTGTTTGGAAAATCATTCTGGCTGCTAGGTGGAGACCGATAGGGTAGGGAGTATTGGGAAAAGACCACAGTGGCCTGATGAGGGCCCTGACATGTCGCTCAGGGAAGCTCAGGGCCCCTGTTTCCCCTAAAGTCATGCAAAGGCAGTGCCAGTTAATGTGCAGACCCAGATATTGACATTCCAGAGGTTCCCTTGCTTTCGAAGATGGTATGCCACTGTCCCCATCCCATCTATCCTTACAGAGGGGGTCCTGGGCTCAAGGCTCATGGTCGCCGCTCAGCCAGCCTTGGTGGTATGGAAAACTAACTGGCTGTGGGACCTGGTCTGCCTATTTCCGAACCTCGGCTGCCTTATCCACACGACAGGTCAGGGAGGATGGGAGGAGACACAGACAACAAGCTGGGTGCACCCCTGAGCTGCCCAAAGCCTCGCCGACAGTGCAGGGCAAACGGGAGCCTGAAGGCGCTAGTACTCCGTGGATCCCCCTTGGGATCAGAAGGTCTGATGAGCCCCCAATCTGGGAGTCATCCTGCTTAATCCTATACCATGGCTGAGGAGAAAAACTCTCTGTTTGCAAGGAGTTCAAGAAACCTGTGACTTGCCACACCTGTCTGCTCTGCCTGATAGGAGGAGCTCTCAGCAGGAAATTCACGGCTCCGGGCAGGGCCTGTTCCTATGACTCTCCACACGTGCTGGTAGGCATGCCTACACTTTCAACACTTGCTGGTTTGCAAGGGAGCCCTCTCTCCCAGGAGCTCCCAGAGAGGGTGTCCAGGTCTTGGAGGGAATGGCTGGTGTTGGTGAGAAGGGCACTTTAAAGCTAAGACTTGGGCATCCGAAGACCTGACTACAATCCTGAATCCATCTCATAGCTTTCATTTTAACCTTGAGCAGCTGACCAAGCCTCAGTTTCCCCACCTGTAACTTGGAGATTATGGTTCCCAGTGTTCTGGTGAGTTGCCCAGGCCAATGACTGGCACAGTGCAGTGACCCAATAGTGCCAACCTCTTCCACTCCGGTTTGGGAGCTGGAGGCTTGTTTTGGCTCATGAAGCTGCTGTGGGGGAACCAGGCTTGGCTGGCCAGTTTGGACAGGGTCAGCACCCTGCCCTTTAGACCCAGTGTTTTAGGGTGATTTCTGATAGGGATTTGAGGCTCGCAGCTTTGTCTTGCCAGCCCAGTGAAAGAAAGATCTTGTGTTTTTCAGTAGAGCAAGAGGGTAGGGCTGCACGAACTCCAAGGCCCATACAGCACCCATGATGACGTGACGGTTTCCAGTGAAGCCGCCCTGAAACGGAGGCCTCCTGATGCCCAGGTCAGTGCTCTTCGCAGCTCGTTGCTCCGCGCCCCCACCCCACCCCCCCGCTGGTTTTCCTGTCTCCTGATGATAACGTTCTTATTTCTGCGTCCATAACTCTGCTCAAGCCGCGCTGTCCCGCGTGTGGAATGAATGCCACGTTGCTCTTCCCCGGCTGCTCACAAAATCACAGCCAAACTTTAAAGCCAAACTACATCACAATGCTTTTTAATTTAAATAGTGGAAAGAACCTGGGGCTTGGCATCAATTATTTCAGGGCTTAAACCTTGGGTCTGGCTCCCTGTCAACTTCCTTCCCTGTCCCTGAAGGTGGCAAACACCCAGTGAGTGTGCGTGGTGGCAGACCTCGTGGGGGTGAGTGGGGCTGCTTGTGGCCTGTCCCCTGCTTAGCCTGTCCTCCAAGGCTCTCAGGGCAGGTGTCTTCACCACACTTCCTTCCTGCTCAGATGGTTTGGGGCCAGCGCCTGGTGTCTACCAATCTGCTCTGCCTACTTTGGTCAGAAGAGTTTCAGGTGTAAACCGAGAGGAAAACATGAGAAATGCAGGTGCTTCATTTTGGGGCAGTTTTCTCCCCTTCCTGCCGTCCCTAGCCTACATGTTCTCGCAAGTGCTCCAGTACCTGGGCCAGACGTGCTTGGGTTTCGGTGTCAGACGGACGTGGGCTCGCCCTGTGGCTCCATCTCTGAACTTGGACAAGTGGTTTCACTTTCCAGAGCCTCAACGTCCTTATCTGAAAAATGGGTAAAAATGTTACCTTTTCCCATGGGGCTCATGACTGTGCGGTTACCTTATTACATCCACATGTTTTATTTCTGAGAGTGTACGTTCCAGAAGGGGAGGGACTTTGTTTCCTGCCGAGCCTCAGGCAACCCATAGTAGGTACCCAATAAACATCTGCCGGGTGATGTGAGGATGACACTTAATGTGATGGAATACACCTGTGTTGGCAGACAGGCCCATCGAGAACCGTGTTAAAACCGGGACGGTGAGTGAAAACGTGAATTCATAGCATCAAGTGTGTAAAGGAAAGCCTAAAACATGCACACACATGGTGCGCTGCTTCCCACATGAGGGGGGTACGTTCTTGAAGAGGGGGTGTGCTGTCCTTTTTGAGAGAGCCTGTCCGCAGGTGGATGGAGTCCCCTCTCCTAAAGGTGTTTGAGCAGAGGTTGATTTGGTAAAATGGCTAAGGTTGAATGAATAGAGATCTGAGTTCTTTTCACCTGTAAGAGCTGCCACTCTGCTGTGTTTTGGTGACTGAATGCAGTAGAGAATGGAGGCAGGGATGCCAGGGCAAGCGGCCAGACCTAATGCTGCACAGGCTTCTGGGGCCTGGTGTGAGCATTGGCTGGAGGGTCATGGAGGGATCCCAAGAGGATACTGTTTTGCAGTGCCTTGAGGGTACAGAAGAGAGAGAGAGACAGAGAAAGAGAATGTGTGTGTGCATGCTTGTGTGATGGACACGTATGTATATATATACCATACATATGATACATATGTGATATGCATATGAGTTCTCTATCTCTATATCCCTATCCCTTTCCTTATCCCTCTCCCTGTCTCATGAGTCAGTGAAATGAGTGCTTGGGGGTATGGGAAAAAATTTCATCTTTTAAACTTAGAGAGGTGGCGCATTAGCCAGGGTTCTCCAGAGAAACAGAACCAGCAGGATGTGTGTATCTGTATGTATGCATGCATGCATGTATCTGTTTGTTTGTCATGTATCTTTCTACGTCTGTTTTAGAGAATTGACTCACATGACTATCGAGGCTGGCAGTTCCAAAGTCTGCAGGGTAGGCCGGCAGGGTGGAATGCCAGGGAAAAGCTGAAGTTTGAGTCCAAAGGTGATCTGCCGGCAGAATTCTCTCTTGGTCAGGGAAGCTTAGTCTTATTACTATTGAGGCCCTCAGCTGATTGGACGAGCCCCCCGCCCCCTCGTTACAGAGAGCAATCTGCTTTACTCAAAGTCTACTAATTTGAATGTTAATCTCATCTAAAATCACCTTCACAGAAACATCTTGAGTAATGTTTGACCAAAATTCTGGGGACTGTGGAGTAGCCAAGCTGACACATGAAATTAACCATCACAAATGGGTTTAAAACTGAACCCTGATCTAGGAGTTTGTATTCAGAAAAGTGGAGCTGGGGAGCAGGTGCTCCTGTCCCAGCTTTCAGGCCGTACACAAAGTGTGGTCTCAACGCATTGAAGTTGTCCCTGACTCAGTAGGGAAGGACCAGAAGGGGGTCAGAACTAATTAGCTCATATGGTTTAGAGCTTCCGTCACATTCCTGGTGATCCTTTGTTTGTGCAGCAACAGACACCAGCTTTATTTTGCTCTCTGGGTGACTCAGCTCCCGCATGCCACTCTCCATGGAGTCAGGGTCATCCTGGATCTGTGTTAATAGCCACTTCTTCTGGGTTCTCTGTTCTGTGACCTGTGCCTGGTAGGGCCTGGGCCTCCTTCTCATCATTCTCCCTCATCTTCAAGCAGCTCTAGGGTGTACTTACCATTCATAGTATTAGTCCTGGCCATTCACCACAACTCACCTGCCTCTGTCATACCTTACTCTTGGCCGTCCAGGTGACTGACGTGGTTACTTGCTCTCTCGTTTTTAAAATTTAAAATTTATTTTGTCTTGGATTTGGCACATGCTCTTGTCTTCTGGGTCTTGGCTCCTGTTGATGATGATGATGTTGATACTCGATAACAGTGATGCCAGGTCTTTGTCTCAGAACCACATGAAAATATCTTGGACACACCTCTCTGACCCAGTGCCTGGAGCCCGCTATGAGGGTGACTGGATGACTCACACTCTGCTGATCTCAGCTTTGCAGATGAGGCCTGCTCAGTTCCCACAGTGGGAGGACTACGGGAGCAGAGTGGAGGGAGGCAGCTGGTATAGCATGCTCTTTGCTAGGTTCCCCCTCCATGCACTTCATGGGTGGGACGCTTTATTTGACCTTCTGTATGTCGCCAGCTCCCCAGAACCTCCCCTACATTGGAGCAAAAGGAACAGAAGTGATGGTTTCTGTCTGTAGCTCATCAAGGTCATGTATATGATAGAGTCCACAAGTGAAAATTGATCCATTTGTTATAACTCCTGTGGTGAACATTTGTGGTTTGGTCCTGCAGCCTCCATTTCCTCTTTTGGCCATAACTGCACCCCAATCTATTTGGACGCTTCTCTCTCACCATTCTCAGCCCATGTGGTTGGGGTGGGCTCCAACATGTTCATGTGAGCTAAGTCCAGGACCATAACCTATAGCATATCCCCCTCCCTGACCATTCTGATTAGGTCAATGTCTTAGTCTCTTCAGGCTGCTAAAACACAGACTATGATACCACAGACTGGGTGGGTTATAAACAAGAGTCACAGCTCTGGAGACTGGGAAATCCAAGATCAGGGGGCTCACGCGGTTTGGTGAGGGCCAAGATGGGGCAAGAGAATTCTGTCGGGTCTCTTTTATAAGGGCATGGATCCCATTCATGAGGGCTTCGCTCATATAACCTAAGTACCTCCCAAAGGCCTCACCTCCTAATGCCATCTCTTTAAAGGTTAGGATTTCAACATACACATTTTGGGGGGATATAAGCATTCAGACTATAGTGGTGATGGTTCCACCCCTGAACTGGTCAGAGCCAATCACTTTTTCTGTTGGAAGAGAGACATGTGCTCTTTCCTACTGGATCTGCTTTGCCTGTCTATTACCTGGGGTCACCATTGTAGTTGAAAGTGCTCTGAAAAAGGGAGTTTTGATGTCATCAATTTAACCCTTTAATTCAGATATATGTGAAGTAAGATCTCCCTCTAGACATTAAAAAGTTATTTGCCTTGACCAGTGTTGTCCTGCAAAGTGAAAGTTCAGGGGTTTGATTCCCAGTCAGGACACATGCCTGGGTTGCAGGTTCAGTCTCTGGTCTGGGCTCATGCAGGAGGCAACCGATTGATGTTTCTTTCTCTCATCAATGGTTTTCTCCCTTCCTTCCCCTCTCTCTAATAAATAAATATATATGTATATATAAAAATATTTAATAAAAAATTTTTCATGAGCTAATAAACTCCCTCTTCTTATTTAAGCCAACTTCAGTTGGGTTTTATGTCACTTGCAAACCAAGGAAGTCTTAATAGATATTGGTCTGTGACCTTCTTTGGGTCAAAGTCACATCATCAATATTCTCAAAGGTTGCAAGACTTTGAAATGAGTTTAGTTGTTTTGCTTCTTTAGTTGGGTGCCACTTGATCCTAAGTTATGATTAAATCTTTAATTTCAACTGTGCTGACATGCCTCTTGATTTTCAACAGCGTTAAACTTGGTTTGGAGGCCAATCACTCCAAAGTCAGAAACCCGTAACTCACTTGCTGTCCTGTGGGAGCTAACAGATGGGGTGTACAGGGTTACAGGGCACAACTCCTTGGATGAGTTGGGAGGAACTTCAGTCATCCATTGATTCTAGGGATTATTTTACACTGTGGTAGGAGTGGAAGGCTACTGATCATCTGGGCTTCCAGGCATAGGGTCCTTCTCACCCTTTCTATATTTCTAAGGAGGATAGAACAGTTGTTTTCACAACAATTTCCTGGCTGAGCAAATAGTACATCACAGTCGTCATCACCAAAGGCAACTGAGTTCATGGCCCAAATTCTTACTGCCCCTGAGTAGGAGCTTACCACCCAGTGATTTATTTCATGGCTAGGAAATGAGTTTAGAGGTTGTTGAAATGTACATGCATTTTCGTGTGTTGAGTTTTGGGGATTTTCTTCTTTGATCTAGTTGGCAAAATGAAACCATATGAGCTGAGAGCATGGGCTATTTGGACTTCCAGCTTTCTGCACTTACACTTGGCCTCTGCACATCCCTATAGACATTCGGTCTTCAAAGTTCTGCAGTGGTGATTGGGCATGAATCCTATAAGTGACAATAATGCATGTAAGTCAACCATGTATGAGATTGGGTCCTGTCAAAAAGGAAGGTGAATCATGTTCAAGAACATGTACTTTGGGGTCACATACCTTTGCTCTTTTAAGCTGTGCAATCCCAGGAAGAGGGGAATATCTGGGGAACCACATTTCTCTTGTCTTTCCAAGACCAGCTGGGGTGTTACCGACCTCCCAAATCCCTCCATGTTTTTTCCTGCTTCTGATCTTTCTAGGCTGCTTAATTCCATTATGTAGGTGGATTTTCGATTTGCCATATTATTTAATTTTTTTTTTTTTTGAGGGGAGGAAATCTATGTAAGCCTTTTTCCTCTCTCTCTCTAAATAGCCTGAAAAGGCTGGGTGGGCCAAGACCACGCTTTATCTCTTCAAACCAACCTCTCCCGCTGCCCACCTGGCATCTAGCCTGGTGCCCTGCCTAGAGAGGGGTGTTTGGTACGGCCTTGCTGACCCCTGGGCCTTGGCTGTCAGGGGGGTTGGGGAATAGCGAGTGAGTGAGAGGGGAGAGTCTGAGGGCAGAAGTTAGGTTTGGGAGGGAAGGTGTGGGTGGGGTGACCAGAAGAGCCAGGATGGGGCCAGTGAGAGAAGAAGGCTAACCCCCTGCCCCATTGTCCAAGCTGAGTTCATGTGCCCCACCGGCTGCACTGGGCACTCAACAGAGTGAGCCTGCATTCACGGCTGGAAGTGGAGACATGGAGGAATAAGTCACCATAGCCTTTTAAACAAGGTGAATTGACCTGCTGGTCTGGCGCCCTCCCCCTGGGCCAGCCCTGTTAGGGGGTGTGTGTTCTGACCCATAAGGTGTGGATGAAATGAAAAGGATGGTGGCCAAAGAGCTACGGGCAAAGGGCCTGCCCTTGTCCTTCTTGAGCAGAGAGCATAGAGGGATCTGGAGTTGGTCTCTGATCCTCCAGTGGCTGTAGCCTTATCCTAAGTGTCTCATGGACGCGGGGGTTTTGAAGATCCCAGCCCTGTTACCAATTCAGCTGCATCAAAATGAGACTTGATCCCCACCTACTCCCTCTACCCCAGCATGATGGCTGCCCACTCTATGGGAGACATCCCCATGCCCCACCCCCCGTGGTAGCCCCTGCCCATTGGCACTGTCCTCAGTTGTGACCAGGGAAGAAATTGACAGCTTTCTAGAAGAAGAGCCCTGCCCTTCCCCCTCCAACCTGAGACGGCCTGCATGCTGGACTCCAGACTCAGCTAGGTGCATGGAAGAGGGAGAAGGACAGGGAGAGAGAGACCGAACAGGAATAGGAGGCAGGACAAGGGCAAAGTCGCAAAAAGCACTTCCTCTCTCTCGTCCCGGGCCGGGGAGGCTGGGGTGGGAGTGAAGTTCAGGAGGCCCAGGCCCTTGCAGGGACTCCCACCAGTGAGCAATGCACTTAAGGAAGGAGAAGCCCACGAGCAACGCCCCTCCTTGGTGACCATGGGAGCGGACTTAAACAGACTGCTGGGCCTGGCTGCTGCGCCGGGTCCCTGGTCCTCCCGCTTACTGTCTCTATGACTTAGACACATCGGCTCCCCTTTCAGTCAGCCCCCATTTCAGTCAGCTCCCCTCAGCTTCCTCATTGGTAAAACGGATATCCTACCACCACCCCTACAGGCGAGTCAGATGAGACTACCACAAGGCAGCACTTTGTAAATTGTAACGTTCCTGCTGCAGTGATGATGGACACAGCAGGGACAGAGCAGGGAACGCCCTGCTGCAGTGCTGGGGGTCTGCAGAGGGAGAAGGGTGGCAGGAATAGCTGCTCCAAGGAAGGCAAATTGGTCCCCACAAGAGCTTGGACCACAAAAACCCAGGAACTCAGTGGGGCTTTGAGGAGGTGAGTACAGGTGGCCGAAGTGGATGGAAAACAGGCAGAGAAACCATGTCCCTCACTGCCTCTGATTTATTTAGTCACTTACCCCGGTCTCAGGACTGGTTCCCCTCCAGACAGTGGCAGGAACCCCGGGAGCTCACGGATCTTCAAGCATGATACTTTTATGGAGGTGGTGTTTGGGGACTCAGGAAGAAAACCGGCCCTCTGGCATTGTCTCAGTCTTGGCTGTCCCTAAAAATACGATGCGAGGCAGCTAATGAGAAAGTACAACAGGCCTGGCTCGTCATGACCTAATATAGCCTGGCATTCAAACAGAACCAGAATGTAAATGGGAACTTGTAATTGAAAGCACAAGATGTCTCTCTGATGGGATGGCAGGCAGCCTGCTGGGTTCCCTATGGGGGCACACCATGGGGATTGGAGCAGAGGACCGGTGCAGGGTCAGGGGGTGTTGCTCCCTGGATTTATAGGTTGGGGCTCAGGGCCTGGCTGAGAGCACCCCTGAAGCCTCCTGCCCACCCTCTGGCTAGTGGGTTGGCATCAAGTTGGCCAGCCCAATTCACTCTCGTGGGGAAGAGCAGCGGGCTCAGTGATGCAGGGTCAGAAATTCCATTGCTCTAGCTTCCTGGAGAGCGGCACAGACCCCCCCCCCCCCACCCCCCCCGTGGACTCCTGGGCTAGCCTGGTTTTGGTCCTACATGGAATCTCTGAGAGAGCCTGGTCCAGCCCTGCTGCCTCAAATAGTGGATCGATGCCAGCCTCCAGTGTGGCCACGTCATGGTGGCAACATCAATGGATTGTTCTTCTTCCTCCCCCCTTCTGCATAGACGTGGTCCTGTGGGTCTGCCACGAAGCTGAAGGACTCAGAAGCTGCTCTGTGCTGGTTTGTGACTCAGGTCCTGGCAGAAAGAGCAGGCAGAATATGAAGGGGAGAGGCAGCTCTGCCAGTGACCCACTTACCCATTTGCCTGAGGCTGCTCGTATGGGCAGTGTAAGTCATAAATCTCAGGAAGCCTGTCAGACCTGTGACACCCAGGATGGTTGGTCACCCTATTGTTTCGACAACTGTACACCTGCTTGCCATGGAGGCCCAGTGTGCTCTGGACTGGTGTTTCAGGTGACTCACCCAGCTGGCAAAGTGAGGACTTGAACCTAGGACCCTTGATTACAAGTTTAGGGTTCTTTGCCCCTTGCCTACATCTGTCAGGACACTTGGCTCTCTCCAGTGATCTTAGCCAAGGCCTTTCCCCGGGATGCAGGTGGTAGTGAAACAGCAGAAAGAGGGCACAGAGTAGAGGCGTGGTCACTCTTGGGGAAGTAAAAACTCAGGGCCATGGGACCCCAAGAGGGGACTTAATCTCTGCCTTATAAAGTTGCCTCTCTAGTTAGGAATATGCCACAGACTTGCCTGTGGGTGCTTGGTTCAGGTGCCACTCTAGGCCACCTACACACCCGTACCTAAGAAAATAGGTAAAGTGCATGACTTATAGAGATGGTGTTGCTCAAGCTTCCCTTAAGTAATTTATTCTTCAACAAATATTTATGCATATTTGTTCTTAAATATGTTGTTCCCTCTGTCTGGGATGCACTCATCCCCTCCCCCCTATCCCCTCTTCCTCTCATTCATATTCGTCTCACCTCTGCATCCCAATTCCATCCATTCCTCAGCTTAATATATAAAAGTTATTGAACACTTAGCCCTGTGTAACTCGTTTAGTCCGCATGAAAACTGTATGAAGCTATTAGACCTATTTGACAGACGAGGGAACCGTGTGGTCAACTGGCTTGCCCAAGGACACATGGACTTACCCGTTAGGCTGGCGTGCAGCCTGGCCTGTGCCTACCCTGGAAGGAAGGCTTTCCCGATCCCCACGTCCCAGCCCCCAAAGCCTCTGTGGTGACTCCCAGTTGGAGCACTTGCTACAGAGTCATGTAACACCTATTTTTCTTATGTTGCCTCCATGAACAGTTCCTGGAGGACTGGGTTGCACCTGTGCCTCATCCTTGGGTTCAGGCATTAAAAGAAAAGCTCAGTAAGTAACCTTTGAATGAATAAATGAATAAACTGAGAGATGAATGAACGATTTCCACGAACGCTGGAGTTGCTGTGAGCCTGAGGTCCTCAGGGGAGGCTTTGGTTTTGTCACGATGAGCCAGCACACACAAGCAGCATCGAGCCAGGGGGTTCTTGATGTCACAGGACAAACACAGCCTCCTTTCTGGAGTAAGGATATAACTCTGAGGTTGGGGAACAAACTGGTTTTCAAACACTAACACACGCCTGGAGTTTTGTGGGGAGTAGAGAGATATTTTTATGAATTCTCAGGATACAACTGAGATTCAGAGGAAAGTTAATGCTTATGGTAGCCTCCATGGGCAAGTCTGAGATCTCACTAAGCCCTTGACCCCCACTGTAATTTCTCCTGTGCTTTGGTGAGAAGTTTGAGAAATGCTGCTCAGAGGAGTGGCTGGAACTCAGGGCGCGGGCGGCTTGACCCGGCGTGGGAGACCAAGGGCGCTGCGCTAGCAAACGCATGGAGACGGGGACATGCGGCAACTCTGCTAGTTCCCGGGAGCCGGGCAAGCAGTCGGTCACTGTGAATGGCTTTAGCTTTGATGCGCCAATAGCTGTTGAAATAAACGCTTTCTCGCCACATCCTGGAGTACCGCTGTAGCCTCTTAAAAAACCTCACACTATTTTTAGTCCCTTTAGCTCAAGAAAATGCCATCTCTTTTCCTCTTCACAAGCCAATTCATCGTTGATCTTGCCAAGGTCTTAAAACCCTGTTCTCCTTTTTAGCTCAGTGAGACCAATCAGCAGTGGGGTGGAGTTCCTCTGTCCATTTCTATTTTCATATCTTGCGTCACTTGTTCACGTGGGAAAAATCCAGCCTTTTCCCCATGTTGGGGCCCTGTGTAACCTGGCTTTGAATCCTGGGGGGAGATGTGAAAGAAGGAACATCAGGACTTAAGGTTCGAGGCGCCTGAAGTTGGCATCACTGGTGTTTGACACAGACCTTGTTTATTTCAGAAGTGTTTCCAAGGAGAAGAGGAGGAACAGCGCCTTCCAGGACGAGAGAGGCCAGGAGGGGCGACTTTCTCCATTGAAGGAATTCACTCTCATTTAACAGGAACACCAGAAGACGCTCGGCATTCGCAGTCCTTTGCAGTTTACGAAATACTTTTCTTCAGTGATCTATTCATGTGTCTACAGCTAGAATAGGGAAATGAACAGAACGCCAGGGAAACTGATGGTGGAAGGGCCAATTCTGTCTGGAGAGACCAGGGAAAACTTCACAGAGGAAGTGACATGTCAGCTGGGTCTTAGAGGATAAGAAGAAAGGAAGAGAGACTCCATGCAAAGGGAACAGCATGTGCCAATGTAAGGAGATATAAAAGGGCACTGTGCATTCAGGACACAGGGAGAGGAAGTTTGACATGCCTATACTCTAAGTTGCATGTGTAGGGGTATCACTGATGAGGTCAGGGTGGAAGGTTGGGTGCAGACTTTGAAGAGCCACATGTGTTGTGATGGGCAACAGGGCAACAGGGAGCTGTGGGCGTCTATTCTGTCGGATGCTCACTCTGGAAGCTGGTTGGAAGCTAGACCGTTCTGGAGTGTGAAGGATGCTGTGTAGGGCACAGCCCTAATGTAAGAGGACTGATCTTTTATTTTAAAGATATGGTGAGTACAGACTGGAGAGGTAGGGATGGGAAATTTTCATGTAATCTCCTAAATGGGGGTTCACATAGCCACCACCACTCCTTATTTTGTCCATTGCAGCCATTGCTAATCAATCACAGCACTATTTCCTGCTGAGTCTGGTCTTGGTCACATATCGTCTTTTCCCAAAGCAGAGCTCCACATGGTCATCATCATTCATGTAGCTGAGGTGGTACCTGAAGTGAGGCATATTTGCCATTCTTGCCTTGGGAAGATAAAACCTAACATTGACATTAGTCTCAACCAAGCAGCGCCGGCTCGGAAAGCCTAATGGGAAAGTTCCTGAGAACTAGCATTCAAAATAAATAAAGGGTGTTTGTGGGGGAGAATCAAGTTCACAACCTTGAGAAAATACCATTTAAAAAAAGAAATTGCCTTGGGATTAATTTTCCTACCAAGTGGCAGAATGACACAGTCATCGTCATAAACCTGTCACTCTCTGTACCACATGCTTGGAAATGGTAAGCAATTTTCAAGGCCTTTCCGCCACAGGTTTTGCCTCCTAGCTTCCACTTTCATGGGCAGAAAGAGAAAGGAGTTGCAGAATCTGCTGTGAAAAAGGAATTGACTTGTTGGGCTTCCAGAGGGAGCAGGGCAGGGCAGCCATATTCCTTGTCTGGCCCAGGAAGGCCGGCTATGCTCCTGGTTAGGAAAGAGGTGAGACTCCATCTGACCACTCCCCGCTGTCCCTGGTGACAATTCCAGAATGACAACAGGGTTCAAGTTTATTGGAAGATCTGAGCTCTGTGTTCCAGTTGCCAGTTACCTTCTCCATGGTCTTTGCCAAGCAAATGGGACAAGCAAATACCAACTGTGGACTTTTGATCCTCACTTCCCTGAACTTGACCCTTGCCCAGGGTCTGCCTTTCTTTCTCATACCTCCCCAACCCCACCCCAAAAAGCAGAAAAATAGTGGTACTGGCCAATGGTGTCTACCCCCATCCCCAGGTTTAGCACAGGCTGCAAGGTGCTGTGAAGGGACCCACCGCCCCCCACCCGACCATACCCCTTCCCCTCCCCTCACTGTAAACAAACACCTGTTTTCCTCCCCTTCATCTCAGTGCACAGAGCCCAGCTGCTTTCTAACAGGTGAGAGCCCATCGCCTGGATGCATTTAGGGACCCAGCGCTCCAGGCCTGAGACCAGATGGCATCTGTGAGTCCTGACATGGACCCCTACACATCACACCAGAATCTCATTCATTATTGCCATTAGAGCTGCAGGAACACCCAGGAGAGACTCCTTTCAAACCCCGGGCAACTCAGGGCTGAATCCTTAACAGGGCCTCCCTTCCCTCCTCTGTAAAAGGGGACTCACACCAACTTGGCAGGCTTGTCAGGAGGATTCAAGACCCTGTGCAGCAGGAGCTACCTGAGACGGTACTTGGCACACAGCAGGGGCTTAGCACGTGCTGGCTGTCCTGCAGGCCTCAGCTCACTTGTTCAAGGAGGACCCGAGATGGTGGTCTCAGTCTCTCCCCACTGCCCCAAACCAGTTAGCTCTGGCCCCAAAGGTACCCAGCAAAACAAACACTCATCAGAGAGTTGTCGCCATCTTGTTTAGGGACGTCTTATGTTCTCAGCATATGTCAGGGGCCATTTGCTGTCCCCCAAATCTTTCAACATCATAGGACATTCCCTGAAAGCCACTCTGGTAAATATTACCCCTCATGTTGAATCTTCATTGGGGACTATTGTGTCCCCTGCAGATGAGGTTCCAGGCAGCTGCCCAGCTACCCACCTGTTAATATTACTAAGGTCCCAAGATAATTCCCTTTGTAGAAACCTACAGATCTACAAATGCCAGCCACTGCCCCACATGATGGGGGCTCAGACTTTGCCCATTCAGCCACCTTTTCTCATTGCCCTTTGCTTCTGAAAGGGCAAGAATGTCTCTCGGGCCACCCAGAACAATACAGGGACATCCAAACCCGGCATCTACCTGCCTGTGCTGTGACTATTTAAAGAATCAGTAGTTTCCCCCCACCTTCCTCAGCAGCACGTTGAAAGATAGAAAAAATGGGGCTGCTTCAGGTGAGGGAGGCAGGTAGGCCGAGCAGGATGTATAGTGAGATGGTATATTAGCAGTGAGAGATAATAGTATTATTAATATTACGAAGTTACCATTTACTGAGCACTTACTGCATGCCTGGCCCTGAACTCACACTTAACATTGTTCCAGTCCACCCAGCTTGTGGAGGGATATGATTATCCCCATTTTACAGCGGAGGAAAATGAAGCTCAGGGAAGGTAAGTGACTAGAGACACTCAATCAATAAATGGGAAAACCTGGATATACACCATGTTTGTCTGAACCCTGAGGCTGCCTCGTTGGTCACTGCCCTATCTGGCTGTAGACACCAGTCCCGGTTCTGCTGCCTTCTAACTTGGTGGGGTCCTGGACCTACCTTCCCACACCCGTTTGTTCCCTCAACTGTAGGGTGAGAATGACACTGTGATTGATTAGCGATGTCTGCCATGGACCTGAAAGGGAGCAACGATGACACCAGTGTGAACCCCTATTTAGGGAATTACATTAGATTTCCCCAACCCTGCCTGTCTAGTCTGTACTCATCAGACCTTTCAAATAAAAGGTCAGTCCTCATATATGAGGGGTCCAATATGCCGTGCCCAGCACAGTGCCCTACACACTCTAGAATGGTCTAGTCTCCACTCAGCTTCCGGAGTGAACATCCTAGACACTCACAGCTCCCTGCACCCTGTAGCAACACGTGGCCCTTCAAAGTCTGCACCCAACTTTCCTCCCTCGTCTCAGCAATGATACCCCTACACATGCACCTTGTCGCATAGGCATGTCCAACTTCCTCTCCCTGTGTCCTTAGTGCACAGTGCCCCTTTATACCTCTTTGCATTTGCCCAGAACCTCTCTCCCTTTCTTCTTATCCTTTAAGTCCCAGCTCATAGGTCGATTCCTCTGTGAAGTCTTCCCTGGTCGCTCCAGACAGAATTGCCCTCCATCGTCTGTTTCCCCAGCGTTCTTTTCATTTCCCTATTTCAGTGGACACTACACCACTCAGAGAGCTGTTTCCCCACTAGCCCATCAGCCTCCCCAGGGTGTGGACACTGTTCCTGGCTCACAGACAGAGGGCGAAGGTTTAGGAACTGAACCAAATGGGGATGAAGGAACTCAGAATGTGTTGTTGGTGACTTGAATTTCTATTCCCATTTATTCTAGCCTGCCAAGAGTGTGGCTTAAATCACCCTCGTTGTAATGAGAGATGAGGAGGAAGAACAGTGATTACATGTGCTTGGTAAAACATCTCTGCTTCATGTTTGGAATAAAAAAAGGGAAGGTCGAGACAAAACAGTGCTTATTTCATGTTCTTTCTACCACATCTGAGTTGGTCTCTCCAGGCAGGGCTGTGTGTCTAATCCTCCCCTGGTGAGCCCAGGGACAGGGAAGGTGGCACCAAGCCGGGCTGTAATGAGGGCAGTCGCAGGTGTGGCAGTGGGACAGAGGTTGGAGGGACTGTTGCTCTTGGGGGAGGTGGGAGACAGTATCTCAGGAGGAGAGGCCTGAGCTGTGGCCTGAGTGAAGAGTGGGAGTTTGTCAGGTGTGTTAGCTGGCCCAGGGAGGAGCAGTGAGTGCGGGGACTGGGGACGTGTGCCCAGAGGGCCACCACACCCAGAGCTCCATGCTGATAGGGGAGCGATCTGCTGCATTCCTCCTCAGCCAGGTCCTCAGCTCTGAGAGGCAGAGCCTCATCCTACGCTCAGCACAGGGCTGGCCGCTGTAGGGGACAATGTGGAGTGCGCATGACCCGCTCGCTGCTTTTTCTTTTCCTGGCTGGCCTGTTGAGATAATCTGTGCCTCTCTGTGTGGCTGTGGCATCTTTTGGAGGTGACAGATGCTGTGAGTTTTCTTAAGAGTGGGCTATGGTCCTATCTCATACTATCAACACAACTAGCAACAACTGAATCTCAGAAAACAAAAAGGAAAGCAAACTAAGCAAACAACTAGAACAGGAACAGAATCATAGATATGGAGATCATAAGGATGGTTATCAGTGGGGAGGGAGGGGGAGAATGGGGGAAAAGGTACAGGGTTAAGAAGCACGATTGGTAGGTACAAAATAGACAGGGGGATGTTAACAACAGTAAAGGAAATGGAGAAGCCAAAGAACTTATATGCATGACCCACGGACATGAACAAAGGGGGGAGGCGTGGACTGCTGGAGGGAAGGGGAGTACCAGGCAGAGGGGTCAAAGGGGGAAAATAGGGATAACTGTAGAAACATAATTTATAAAACATAGTTAAAAATAAAATAAAATATGTTAAACTGAAAGAAATAGATAAAGAGAGAATCTTTTTTTTTTTTTTTTTGAAGAGAGAATCTTAAAAGCAGCAAGAGAAAAGAAGTTAGTTGTCTACAGGGGAGTTCCTGTAAGACTGTCAGCTGATTTTCAAAAGAAACTTTGCAGGCTAGGAGGGATTGGCAAGAAATATTCAAAGTCATGAAAAGCAGGGACCTACAGCTAGGATTGCTCTTCCCAGAAAAGCTATCACTTAGAATTGAAGGGCAGATAAAGAGCTTCCCAGATGAGAAAAACTAAAGGAGTTCATCATCACCAAACAATTATTTTATGAAGTGCTAAAAGGACTTATTAAGAAAAAGAAGATCAAAACTATGAACAATAAAATGGTAATAAATACATATCCATCAACAATTGAATCTAAAAAACTAAGCAAACAAGAACAGAGACAGAATCATGGATATGGAGAGCATTTTGATGGTTGCCAGATGGGAGGAGGGTGTGGGGGACTGGGTGAAGAGGTGAAAGGATTAAGAAGTACAAAGAGGTAGTGAAATAATAACCATGGGGATGTAAAGTACAGTACAGGAAATGGAGCAGCAAAAGAGCTTATGTGCATGACCCATGGACATGAACAATGGTGAGGGGATTGCCTGAGGAAGTAGTGGGTGCTGGGTGGAGGAGGGCAAAGGGGGAAAAATCAAGACAACTGTAATAGCATAATTAATAAAATATAATTAAAAAACAGAAATATTACATGAGCCACATATATAATGTTAAAATTTCTAGTAGCCACATTGAAGAAGTAAAAGGAAACAGATGAAATTAATTTCAACAATGCATTTCATTGAATCCAATATATCCAAAATATTACATTAGCACGTAATCAATATAAAAATTATTATTGAGATATTTTACATTTTTCATACTTCAAGCTGCAATGCATTTTGTCATTGCAGTGCGTCCAGTTCAAATGAGCCACCTTCAAGTGCTCAACAGGTGCATGTCATTAGCAGCTATTGCGTTGCCTGCAGCGTCTTACAGTCTAAAGGCAGGTTGTTAGCTTCTCTGCCCCAGTGTCTCATCTGACAGTTGGGGCAATAATGGTTCTTAGGGATAACACACTCAAATAACCCCTGGATCGGAGACATTTCGCTAAATGTTCATTCACTGTATTGTTGTTGGTGTGCTCACGGGGTGCTGGAGGCGCTGAGTCTGAAAGGGACCCAGACAATAGCTTGCAAAGAGGGAGGTGACATGCTAGAAACCACCCTTGGGGCCCCCTCCTGAAGTCCCCAGGGGCCCATACTGTGAGCACCTCACCTTGGTTGCTTTGTTCTTCTGAATGTCTGTGCGGACCATCGCCCACACACGCCCTTCGGGTCTGGCTTTGCAAGTGACTTTCCTTAAACTTGGTTCCTGTGTCCACATTGATGGTGGCTTCTACTAACGAACTTTTTGTGTTCTGTCCCTGTCTTGTGGTTCCCTAGGACTGTGTGCCTCCCTGAGCAATAAGGCATCAGAGCAAGGATGCTGAGTGTGGGGATACTTCCTGAAGGCCAGAGCCAGGCCTCCTCCGTCCTGGGCACTGCTTTGTCAGCTGGCCTGGGTCATGGGACCTGGGTTAGTTGCTCCCAATGGCCTCTTTGGAGCCCCTACATGCCCTGGCACAATAAGCCTAAGCCACAGGTGTTATTCTTTGCTTGACAGATGAGGAAAGTGAGGTCCAAAGTCTGAACGACCAGTTCCCAGGTACAGTAGTGAGCGCTGGACTGAGCCCAGAAGCCATTTCTCCTGGACTTCACTGTGCCACTCTAAGAGGAAAGGTTGAGAGCATGGGGTAGGGCCTCCTGTGTGACATTTCGCCATGTCAGCTTCTTCCACGTGCATCGCAGGGCTCCCGAGGGGCTCCGGAAGTCATGGTGTCCAGAGCTGAGGGTCCCAGCCTCATTCCTTGCTCTGGGCTGCCGTTAAGGTCGTCCGTCAATCAGAAAGCCCTCTGCAACTTGGCCAGAGTCACAGGCCAATATTTCCTTCGCCCTGGGTGGGATTGATCAGTTCCCTGGAGAAAACAAATTGCTGCTGTTCACAGCCCAGTAAGGGCCCCGTGCCTCCCACTGTGGGTGGCTAGGCCAAGGAGGGGCTCACTGAGGGGTCCTGGCCTAGCTATCACCTTATTTTCTGCCCCTTGCTTCCTCCCCTAGGTCCCAGAATTAATTAATTAGCTAATCAGTTAATCAATCTAATATTTACTAAGCATGAATATTAGCTCGGCAAGTGGAATACAATGGAGAACTAGGTGAACACAGATTCTGTACTGTGAACTTAGTGTCCAAGAGAGTAAACAGGGAGTCCAGTCTGACCTGACTAGTTTGGCGTTGGGTCTGGCACCGGGATTGTTTTTCAAGCTTCCCAGGTGATTCTAAGGTGCATGCAGGCCTTAGGACTACCAGTGTGGTGAGACAGAGCTCGGCACAGGGTGCTTCAGATTTTGTACTTGGGTGCTCTCTGTGGTTTCCTCCCAGTGACTGGATGAGGCACACTGATACAATCTCACCAAAATGCAAAAGTGCGTATTTTAATTTCCAGGAAGCACAGTGAGTAGTCACCTTTGACCCTCATGTTTTTCTCTTAAATGGTCCCTGAGCCTCACGCAAGGGTCTGGGATGAAAGGAGGCGAAAGGAGGCTTGTGGTGGTGGTGGTGGGGGGCAGTATCTGTTTTCATATCGTGTTTGGTGAATCATGATAAAAGTTGAAAAAAATTAAAATTTAATTTCTTGAGTAGCTAATATACTGACATGGTGAAAAGAAAAGGTCAGGAGTGACACCTCCCCTTTTACCTCAGTCCCCTGTCCTTAATTGGCAACCATTTTTGTTTCTTTCTTTCATGTTTTAGTTTCCTTTGAAAATACAAGTAAATTAAAAAAATTACCTCCCCAATTCTTTACACCAAAAATTGTCTGTTATAAACAATGTTCATTACTTCCCCCCAAGCATTACATATGTCAGAGTTCTTTCTGTATCAGGCACAAAGAACTTCCTAATGTTTCTGGCATCTTCTCTCTGACAGCCACACAGTACACTCTTCGTGGGGTGGACATACCACAGCACCATAACTTACTCGGCCAGTCCCGAATGATGAACATTGGGCTGTTTCCAATCTTCTTCTCCTACAGTAAATTATGCTACAGTAAATAACCTTGTAAATCTGTCACTTCCCATGTCTGCACGTCTGTCTGATCCCAGGAATGGGATCGCTGGGTTGAGGGGTGTATGCATTTGTAATTTTGGTAGATTTTGCCAAATCTCACTCCATGGGGCTGCCCCCACAAGTGATGTAGGAGGGAGTTGGTCTCCCCACAGGGTCGCCAACAGAGCAGACAGTTAAATGTCTGGCTTTTGGCCAACTTGCTAGGTAGACAACATTATTTCAGTGCAGCTTGAAAAAAAATTTTTTATTTATTTATTTTTAGAGAGAGGGGAAGGGAGGGAGAAAGAGAGGGAGAGAAACATTGATTGGTTGCCTCTTGTACACAGGGCATGTACTTAACTCACAACCCAGGCATGTGCCCTGACTGGAACTGAACTGGTGAAATTTCGCTTTGTGGGACGATGCCCAACCAACCAACTGAGCCACACTTGTCAGAGCTCAGTGCAGTTTTCATTTGCATTTTTAATTTATTTTATTTTTTAAAATTATTTATTTATTTGTTTATTTTTATTTATTTATTTTTAGAGGGAGGGGAAAGGAGAAAGAGAGGGAGAGAAATATCACTGTGTGGTTGCCTCTCACTCGTGCCCCTAATGGGGACCTGACATGCTACCTAGTCATGTGCCCTGACTGGGAATTGAACCAGCGACACTTGGCTCGCAGGCCAACACTCAATCCACTGAGCCACAGCAGCCAGGGCTTCATTTGCATTTTTTAAAATTATGAATCAGGCTTTCATATTTTTAAGAGTCATTTATGTTCCCTTGGTTATAAACTGTCTACTTACATCCATTTGTGTTAAATTTATACATTGTAGAGAGATTAACCCTTAATCTGGGATATGGATTATAAATATTTCCTTTCAAATTTTTATTGCTTATTTTTTTCCAAGCATAAGTGTTAATTTTTATTAATCAAATTGATCCATTTTTTTTCTGAATTTGAGTCTTGGTGAGACAATGTCTACCTATAGCTACATAGAAATTCTGTGGTTTTCTTCCAGTAATTTTATGGTTTCTATTTTTAGTTTCAAACCTTTTATCCAGTTGGAGTTTATCCTCATGTATGATGTGGATGGGC
Organism: Furipterus horrens; assembly: GCF_987537825.1. NCBI lineage: Eukaryota > Metazoa > Chordata > Mammalia > Chiroptera > Furipteridae > Furipterus > Furipterus horrens. The sequence goes on from NW_028327175.1 coordinate 188,695,219, forward strand.
CCAACTTTATTTTTCTCCATATGGTCACCCAGGTGGCCCTATGCTATTTATTGATTCATTCCTGTTTCCCTCAGTGATCTGAGGGGGTCACATTTATCACATACTCAATTTCATATGTAGCTGCGTCTGTTTCTCATATTGTTATTCTGTCCTATTGGGATATTTGTCTATATATATTTTGTGACATGTTTACTTAATCACTGGGGATAAATAACATTTCCTTTTTCATAGCTTTTCTTTTTCAGACTGTCTGTGGATATTCTGGTTTTTCTATTTTTCTATTTGAATTTTAGGATCTGACTGTCTGCATCTACATCTTCCCCCTCAGTTCTCTTGGTATTTTACAGAACAGTGATCAAGAGTACAGGCTCTTGAATGAGACCACCTGCTTCCAGTTTGCAGCTGCTATGTACTCCGGGAATTGGGGCAAATTCCTTAACTTTTTAAGCTTCACTTTCCCCATTGTCTATGTCATATGCTATTCTATTTCGAGAACATCCACATAAAGAACTCAGCTAACACTGTTTTGTTTACTAGGTACCAGGTACAACAAAGTGGTTATTTTTGATATTATTCTTACTTTCATCATCAAAACATCTTCATGACAAAGTGTGCCCACATCAGAATAGTCATATCTTGAAATCTGTTTGTGTGATGGTCAGAATGATGACAGCTTTTCCACCAGCCCTGTTTCCGGAACCCCTGTCGTTTCAGCCATGGCCCGACCCCCGTAAGGTTAGGCTACAGACCTTATTGTGCGAATTTAGCTAAGAATATTTGTAGCTCTTGGTAACACCTTCTAGAGTGTGGAGTTCTGATAGGAAACTGTAATGATGAATTTTTGCCTTATTTTAGGGTGAAGATGAAGGTAAATCTATGCATATGTATACATTCCCTCCATGTTGCTCATGCAAAAGTATTATAAAGTAAGTAATACAGATGAAATAACAGAGACATGGGGAAACTGAGCCTTAGGAAGGGAAAGTGACTCACCCAAGGTCACATAGCCACGATTGGAACCCAGGTCTCTGTCAGCCCAAAGCCTAGGTAGACCTCTGTCCTGCCCAACTTTTCTTGAACAAGGCTCAGAGCCCTTGGAATTGCCTCAGCAGTGTCTGTGTCAGGGCTCTGGTCTGAGGTGGCTTCAGGCCTTCTGTTCTGGAGTCCCTGGAGACGGATCTAAGGGGACTGAGGAAACTGGTGGGTAGATGTCCCAGGCCCTAGAGCCAGCTTGGCCACTTTCAGCTGTGTGACCTTGGATAGGTTACTGTATTTCTCTGAGCTCCAGGTTTCCCTTCTGTGAAGTGAAAATGATAATTCCTACATGAAACAGTGTGTATCTAGAGCTTAATTCAGTGTCCAGTAATACTGGATTTGCAACACCTTTTACTATTGTTGTAAGGGATAGAACACCCAGTTTGAACTAGTTTAACTTATAAAAGGTGATGTTTGGCTCATGTAACCAGAAAGCCTGGAGGGGGGTAGGTTGCAGGATTGGTTGATCTAGAACCTTGATGATGTCACCAGGGACCCAGGTCTTTTCCATGTCTCTGTTCTGGTTACACAGGGGTTGCTAGCTGCTTTGGGCTTCATAGCTGAGCTCATAGTCCCAAGTCAGAGTCTGGAGGATCCCTCTGATTGGATGCACTTCAGGCACGTGAGCTCCTGGAGACCAATGACTCTGGCCATGGATGGAATGTGCTCATTGGCTTAAGCCAGCTGGGGCCAACCCCTGGATCTGGAGATTTCAATTCCTTCCAAGTACATGGTGTGTGTGTGTGTGTGTGTGTGTGTGTAGGGTGGCTGTCCCAGTGTGAACACGGGTTTGGTCAGGAAGGGGAAAAGAGGGTTGGCAGATGGGTGGGCAGCCAACAACCCCCCTTGTGGTTTTCTTCTCCTTTTCCTCCACTCCAACAAGTACAAGGAAAATTCCCTCTGTGACATCATTGCTGCCCTGCAGAGCACCTGGGGCACCAAAGGTTTCTTCTCTGTCCCCCAAACAGCCAGGACTCTCTTCTGTCCCGTTGTTCGCATCGCATCTTTGGACACTCAGTCTGTTCAAAGGGGCCCTTCCATGAGGTTTCCCCAGGAAGCCTTCCAGAGGCCTCCAACCCATGCTTTGGCCTCACAAGTAGGCCTCCAGGAATACTTTGTCCTGCTGTGCTTTCCAAGTGCCCTTCTAAGCCCCACTAGGTGAGTGGGCCTTCAGGAGCCATCGCCGTGACCAGGCCTCCTGACCCCACTCCCTGACCTGCACCCAGCAGCTGCCATCCCAACCCCAGGCTGAGCCATTCCTCACCACAGCAGAGTGTAGAGGAGGCGAGGCAGTCTCCCAGGGGGCAGCAATTCTAGTTTGGAAAGGCTCTAGATGTTACTCAAGCATGATGTGGGGAGAGGAGAGGAGATGGGGCCCCTAAATCTCAGAGAAGGCTTCCAGCTCCAGTAACAAAACCCCGAATGGATGGGCCTGGGAAGTAAGGGGACCTACTGTTGCTCATGATGAGTCCAGAGACAGGAGGTCCCCTGAGCTCCAGCTCTACCTGCTCTGGGTTCTCACAGCTCTGCCTCCTGGATGGAGCCCCTTGTCACTGAATGGATGCAGTATTTCCAGGCGCCACATCCGTATCGTTGCCATCTGCTGGCCATCCAGGCTTGCATCTCATTGCCCCGGCCATGTGCAGCCCTGGTCTGGGAGGCGGCGGGAGGACAGGCCAGTGCTTCCATGAAAGGCAGGCTGTTTGGACACAGCCGCTTCTCTGGCCAGCGACATATAGTGATTCTTTTTCCCATTTGGCTCCCAAAGGATCTGGTAATGGAATTGAAGAAATCGGAATAAATTGTCTGATGCGTCACGACTCAGTTTGCAATGTGTCAAGTGTCCCCCAGGAGAGGCCCCAGGACAGCACGTTGGGGCTGCAGTGCCAGGCCTGCACATTGGAGACCATTCCCAGGGACAGCCGCTCATGGGAGCTGCTCCAAGTCCTAGAAGTATTTGGAGCATCTGGGGAATTGTCTCATGAATTTGTGGCACCAGCCTAGTGGACTCTAACTAAGGGGTGGTGGCACAGTTTGTTGACCTGGCTTGGTGGTGGATGGATGACTCCGTCCACAGAACCTATTCACTGACAGCTTTGATTACTCCCAAGTTCTGTCAGTGATCCCATTTTGACTGCCCAGGAAAATGCATATGTCAGTCTTTGTAGATTTATGGAGCCTTGCAGGATAATTCTCATTTCGTGGCCATGAACACTCTATTTCAAGTATGTGTAGATAGTCCTTTACCATTTCTTTTCCTGTCTCCATGCCCCCTTAGCCTCCTTCCGACATCTATTCTCCAGGGAGAATGTTCTCAATAGTTTTAACTCCTCTTCCTATGTTTTTTTGCCTAGGTCCTTTCACCATGTTGATCAGTGGATATAAGATTTATTGATCTCTTACTATGAACTCTTTAAAAATCTAGTAGGCATCTTAATGGCAGTAGCCAAAAGCTTCTATTGGGCTTGAGTCCTATGCCACTATACTTCATGTTCAGTTACTCTTTAATTTTACAGTGACCTTTGGAAGTTGATGTTACTATTATCCCTCCACTCCCACTTTATAGGTGGGGCATTGAGATTCCCTCACTCAAAGTTCCATAGCAAGTGATGGGGGTAGCGCTGGGACTGGACCTGGGACTCTAACCCAGGGCCCGTGCTCTTAACCCTTCCACCTGCTACTCAATCTGTGGCCTGTCGACTAGCAGTCGGCAGTTCCTGGAGCCTTGGAAGGAATGCTGAGTGTCAGGCCTGCACCCAGGAACCCAGGTGATTCACACATGCACGTGACAATCAGAGAAGCTCTGATCTAGCCTCTCTGGAAGGAGATGTGTCCCTTGATGCTGCCTTAGGATCACATTGGAGTTTGGTAGTCACAGCCCTGCTCTACTCTTGTTGACACCACCCTCAGGCTCATCTTTGTCCTGAACAGGCCCTTCCCTCAGGAGGCACATCTTGTCACAATGACTGTGATGGCTAATTTTATGTATCAGTTTGGCTAGGCTTTGGGGCCCATATGTTTGGTCTAACATTATTCTAGATGTTTCTATGAGGAGTGTTTTTTCTTTTTTAGATGAGGTTAGTAGTTAAATCAATAGACTTTGAGTAAAGCACATTACCCTTCCTAACGAGAGTGGGTCTCATCCTATTAGTTGAAGGCCTTAATAAAATGACTGACTCCTCCTAATAGAAAAAAGATGGGTTCCTGCCTTCAGACTGTCTTCACACTCAGTCTGCAACATCACCCCTTCGCTGGTAGTCCAGTCTGCCTGCCTACCCGGCAGATTTTGGCCTTTCCAGACTTGACAACTGTGTGAGCCAATTCTGTAAAATCTCTATGTCTCAACCAATTTGATTCTCTCCATCTCTCCCCCACCCTGCCCCTGTCTATTTACATATATCCCATTGGTTCTGTTTCTTTGGAGAACTCTGACTGATACAAATAGCCAAGAACCAGCTAGATAATTTTATTACTTCACTGTCTGGTCCCCAGGCTGAACCAATAATGAGGACCTGCTTTTATCCTGGATGAGACAGGCAGTGTGGGTTGAAGAGTGAAGGAAAGATCCCTTTCCTCTGGTATGCTCTCTCATTGATGCCACAGAGGTGAGACGTCTGTGGTGGTACCGAGTGAGTGCCCAGGCTAGGCTGGGCTTTGGGGCGGGAATGTTTTAGAGCTCTGCCTTTTGTCCCTGCCATCTCCTTCTTTCCTAATCAAAAGGGGGGTTTCCACCTGTGGCCATTATGAGAGTGATCAGGGTCTGGGAACTTGCCAGTGTAGACACTTTCCAGTTCATTCTGCATATGTTGTGTGATAGAAGCTCGCAGGGATCAGACACCTTTGCCTCTGAGAGTGTGAGCAGTGCGCATGCGTGATGGAGGAGCTCCCAAAGTATCTTAGGGCATGTGCTGTAGGATTGTGGTTCTTCTCCTTTTGGAAGGTGTGTGAGAGAACATAGGGTCTTAGCTTCCAGCCCTCCACATGGATACTTTTCAAAGCCAAATCTGTGCAAACAGCTAAAATTGATTGAACTCTTCCACACGCCAGACACTATGCTAAGTGCTCTATAAGCATTATCTGGGTGCATTCTTTTAATTAAATGAAATTAATTAATTCACTTATTAAATAGAGCAAGCAATTTATCTATTTATTATTTTAAAAAATCTTTAAAAAATCTTCACCCAAGGACATTTGTTTAAAATTGATTTTAAGGAGACAGGAGGAGAGAGAAAGCGAAACAGTGAAACATTGATGTAAGAGAGAAACACCTATTGGTTGCCTTTTTGTATGTGCCCCAACTGGGGATTGAACTCACAACCTTTTGGTCAATGAGACAACGCTCTAACCAACTGAGCCACGCAGGCCAGGGCTGGGTACATTCTTACCATCACCTTAGAAAGTGGGTACTAGGAGGAAACTGAAGCTTTAAGGATTAAGGGACTTGTTCAAGATCACACAGCTTTTTTTATGGCAGAGCTAGAATGTCACTTAGCCCTGTCTGCTTGGGGACTGTTACCTGGGTATGTAGCTGCTGGAAGTGATGTTGGCTTCCAGGTCTGCATCATTCACTGCTCGGTGGGATTTAAACCTCTTGCCTACATATGGGATGGACTTATTGACCTTACCCGGTGCTACTTAGGTTCTCCTCTGTTGTAAAGAATATTGGAGAAGCCAGAGCAGATTTCTGGAGGGCAACCCAACTCAAACAAGACCCTGAAAGCACACAAGGTGGAAAGAGGCTGGTGACCAAGAACAGTATAAAACCTGGCTGCCCAATCTCTCCTCTCCTCTCTCCACAAGGTCAGGAGAAAGAATCAAAGGGCAAGCAGAGTCAATATCAGACATGGTGGGTGAGAAGACATGCTTCTGAAACATAACCCTGTTATTCTTTGCTTTTGGTCTGGCCTGTTTTGGTAGGAAGCAGGATGTGCTTCAGTCAACGCTCTGGTTCACATCCTTCTCCGCTGGGTGTGGTGGTCACTGGGAAATGACAAGTTCTGTTGACCAGGAATCCACTCAATCAGGTTTATTCTCTCTAGAATATAAAACCTGTGAGAGCATGGGCCTGCTCTGTCTTGTTTCCTACCGTAAAATGTACCTCACATAGTAGACACTCAATAAAAACTTATTGAATTGAATGAGCATGACTTCTCCCCAGTCTCCTTTGACCACACTCAGAAAGTGTAAGGGGTGAACTGGGCTTGGGGGCAGGGTCTGTGGACCTCCTGGAATTAGGGGCAAGGTTCTATACAGCATTTCCCCCCTGGGAAGTAGGTTAGTGGTAATCTCTAATTTTTTTCACCAATACTTCTAGCTCTCTATCTCTTTGGCACACGGTAGGACTGCCCCTTTGAAATGAAGTACTGCCCTGGACTTATTTCGGCCTTTGAAATGTGAGTGGAAGTGACATATATCACTTCTGGGCAGACACTGTTAGAGCCAATGTGTGATTCACCACATGCTTTTCTTTCACCGTGATGATCATGGACTTGCATGTTGAGATGGAGCCCCTATCAGTCTGGGTCTCTTGAATGAAACTGCCATGGTGAGCCCACTGAAGTTAGAGCACATTAAAGATACTGATTTGGGAGACTTGCTTGACATTATCTAGCTGTCTCATAGCAGATATAGATAAGGCACCCAGACAGCCATCGAGCAAGAGAGAGGAATGGCTGTACCTCTGTCCTCACCCCATGCCAGGAGAGTGGGGACCAGGATATGCAGAACTTGGATCAGGCACTGGGATCTCCCTCCCAATCAGTGTTCATGAGCTCCCCTGGAAGGCACACCTTCAACTAGTTTGAGTGGTTGACGGTAAGCAAAGCTATTTATTAATATAAAAAAAGCATCCAGACTGTGTCCAGGGTAAGTTTTCCTTTCAGCTGTGGATCGTTGAGTGAACACTGGGAACATGGTGGTGGGCAGGGAGTAGGGTTAGACATGGTATGCAATGGGAAAGTCTCATGTGACTGGGGAACTGGGATAATTCTTTAGTAATGGTAGTCACATACCTTGGTGCCTCTGTGGATGCAGAGTTGGGCCCCCTTGGCTTTGAGCTTGATGTCTGCTCAGACCATAAACTGCCTCAGCTCCCTGGTGCTGTACCTTTGAGATGATCTCTCATGGTGCCTGGGGCTGCCAGTGGCTGAAACAGATCTTGCTACCCTGCAGCTCCTGCATCCTACTTCATGGACTGAGTGAAGCTGCTCAGTTATCAGGTCGTAGCTGAGGAAGTGACCAGAAAACTGTGCTAGGGGAAAGATTGCAGCTGCCTGGGCACATAGCCAGGGCTAGGCATCTGGGAGAGGCAGATTCCCATGGCCCGTGGCCTCTGGAACCTTTACCAGTTGGTGGCCTTCATCTCTGGGGAGACACAGAGGGGCTGCTGAGGAAATCAGAGCTCTTGTTCAGAAGAGTAGAATTTGGCTTCTCCTCACTGGAATCACCAGACTGTCCTCAGCTGTTTTCTCTCCAGATATTTAGATTTTCCATGAAAAAGGCACAGTTCCCTCTCCCTGATTAAGATCTGGTTGTCCATTCAGATAAGAAATTTCCTATTACAAGGTAATGGATGCATTCATATTGGGAACCTGCTAAGTGCTAAGCACTGGGGATGCAAAGAGCAATAAGGCACATTTGTATTTGGTTAGGCTCTGGGTTAGTTCAGCCTTGAAGAAGAAAACAATAGTATCTTGTCTTCAATTGCTCCCAACCCAGGGAGGCAGGATTTCGTGTTGCTATGATGTGGGCGATTGAGGGACAGGTAGAATGTTCCCCAGGCCCAACAGAAGGAGGTGACAGTAGAGGACATTGGCTTAAGCACTGGCTGAGCCCTCAGACCTGGATTCCCGTCCTGGCCTGGCCCTTTGCTTCCTCAGAGCCAAGTCTGTTAGATACGAATAGCAACAGTACCTGGTGGTGAGGACGGAAGGAGGACGTGGCCTTTGACCGAGCTCCCATCATAAGCCAAATGCTGTGCTCAGGCACACTGGCTGTTGGAAGTCTGACTCTGTGGCTGCTTAGGGGATGTTAGGGGGAAGGGTCATTTCCTTTTGAGAATCTCATTTATGAGTTGGGGACTGAGTGGCCAGAGCCAGCTGGTGGCAGAGCTGGCTCCCACTCCCAGACCTCTGGTCTCTTTCTGCATTGACTGGGCACTTGCCCCATTTTCCCAAGCTGGGCTGTTCTTTTTTTATTCCATTATAAAAATGTGGCTTCAGAGTGGCCAAATAGAGCAGCGAAGCTCACGCGGGACCTGCACCTACTCAATTCCCCTCGATAACGAAGCCTGGACCTCCTCGGCAGAAAAACAAATGAAAACAGGGAAGCCCTCGTTTCCTTTTTACCCCTCACCCCTCTCGGACAGATTTATTCTGGAAAGTGACTGGAAGCTAATGGAATCAATTTATCTGATAATAGATTACCCCCAAGTGCAATAATTAAAGGTTTCACAACAAACGATTTCCTTCTGTATGACGTTCCTCATAGGATTCTCCTGCTCTGACAGTCTTCCTCCTCCCCTTCGCCTGTCCTGGCCCTGGGCTGGCCTTGCCTCTCTGGTGAGTCATTTTTCATTTCCAGGCTTTGGGAGTCTGACCCAGGTAATAACAACTGAGGGAGGACCCTATAGAATTGCGGGAAAGAGAAGGAGGATAACGAGAGAAGCAACCAGACCAGGGTTTGAATCCTGACTCTGCCACTTCCCTTCCCTGCCACGTGGCTTAGGAAAGTCACTTAATTTCCATTTTCTTTGATGTATTCAGCTGCAGGTGGGATAACAGCACTTGCTGGGCCTGCAGGGTGCTTGTGAAGCTTACAGGGGTGCCTGCCCAGTCCCAGCACCTTGCGCCCTCAGCAAGTAGGAAATGCTGTAATTTTTAAGAAATGAATACTGCGAAAGTAATTCTTTTTAACATGCACTGGAAGAAGAGAAAGAGGGAGAGAGAGAGCGAGAAGGAAAGGGAGAGACGATGAGAGACACAGGAACAGAGAAATGGAGCAGAGACTGAAAGAAAATCCAGGGAGAAGGAAAAGGGCGGAGACCATGGCAGGGCTGGAGCGAGTGCACATTTGTCAAATGGTGCTGAAACCCTTATATAATCATGCACTCCGCAGCCAAGGGACGCACATTTGCCAATCTTTCTAGCCAGATGTCTAAGGTTTTACAGAGAGGGGCCAGCTGGAATTTAGAGGCCTGTTTCTGTTCCCTAGCAGCTCAGATGCTAGGTGCCTGTCTGTGTGTTAGCAGAAAATTTGGAAGCAACACCGGCACTTCCCCTATGATGCATGATTAATGTACAATCGGCTGTGGCATGCACAGCTGTGGGATGTTTTCAAGGCAAATGTCTCCATAAGACCAAGAAAATACATGGGCCTTATCCGCTGCAAAGCCTGGCCTTGGTTTTAGTTACTGGCAGTTGGCAAGAGTCAGCCCTGCTGTCCTGTGGGCCTGAAAGGTGGGGGCAGCATGTCTGGTGGTCTTTTCAATGTCAGCACCCCTGAGAAGGAACACCCTGTAGAACAACCTGTTCTTCTGGTTTCCTTTGTGTCATCCCACGTGGTGTCATGGGTGTTCAGTTCCAGCATCGGGCTCAGTTCAGCTGGGATCCACGATGGACCAGGCAATAGTCTGACACCCAACATGCCCCCAGTCCAAAGGGGCACCAAGGGTGCTTGCATCTATTCTAAGAAGGACAGAGGCTGGGGCAAGTGCTAGCCCAGGTAGGAAGACTGTGAAGAGACATTTACCTCTAACTAGGAAAATGAGGAATGCTTCCTGGACGGTGGCCAGAAGGTATTCCATGAATTGAGCCTTTGAAAAATGTTAATTTTGAGGGGATCCAAGGGGAGCTACAGCTTGGCTTTTGTGCATGGTCAGCCTACGCCCTTGAGCCTCAGTCCCATCTATCAAGAGATACTGGTGGCTGTGTCACTGGAAAATTAAGTGAGATAATGTCCATACAGTGTGCAATGCATGAGTGACCCATTGCAAGTGCTTAAGGGTGGGCTGTTGCTCCTCTGCTCTTGATGGGGTTATTCAGTCAGTGGAGGTGGCAGTGGGAGTCTTGCCCTGAGCCCAAGGCTCCCCTTCAGTCCTTCCTTCCATGCTAGAATTTGTGCTAGAATTTTGTGCAAGAATGGCTGAGCTACCCCAAGAGTTGGGGATAGGAGGGGCCGAATGCCATGACTCCTCTTTCTCACAGAAACCCTGTTCTTCCCTGCCTCCTTCAGGGATGCTAAACCACAAGCCCCTCAGCCCCTTGGGCCAAGAGCCACTTTGGGGTGCTCATCCTGTCTGCTTTTGGCCGGTAAAAACAAGGTGCCTGTCCCAGTTCATTTGGGAATGAGTTTGTTTGTTTCAAAAGTCCAGCTTTCAGTTAAGGGATTTAGCTGGCAACGTGGCGGGTAATCTAATAACCACACTCACCAAGGGTGAACGCTGCCTTGGCCTGGCTCGTGTTCAGGTGACCTATGGGATTAACTGGGTGGGAAGGCAGTGTTATTTCCTTACCAAGCCCTCTGTTTGGAATGTGGCTCAAGTGAGTAATTTGAGAGGCTAGAGCTGAGCTGGCAAATATGATTTAGTGTGATCACTATGATTTAGAATTGAAAAGATCTCGAGAGAGAACGCAATCCAAGAATCTCCTTTATAAGAACAGGAGACCCTCACTTAGAAAATAGTGTTAGCCTTGACTGTTTGGGTTTTTCTCTTTGTAATGATTTCAAGTGCCTGACTTAAGCTTTGATTGCCAGGCATTCATTTCAAAGATGACTATCTCAAATAAACATATCACCAGTCACAGGACTAGATGAAAACTGGGAACCCCAACACAGCCCTTCCTGTCCTGCAGCTCCTTTGTTTTGGAGAGCTTTGATTGATTTAGATACCTGACCTGTTGGTCACTTCCTCGACTTTTCTTCCCAAGTTGTAACTGTGACTCTTAGGTTTTATATTCACCAATTAAGAGTGAATTTGTGAAACCCTAGGCCCCCACACTTAACCCCAATAAAAGGAGAACCCCTTTCCCCTACCACCCCAGTTGTGACCTTGCTGTGTGGCCCCAGGTTTGCTATGTACCTTTCAGGACTTACGAGTAATAAACCTTCTCTTTCAAATGTTCCTGATGATTACCACTGAGGGTGTCTGAAACTACAAGCCGGTCTACCATGACATTGGCTCTGAAAGGGAGACCCGGGCCCAGGTGAGTGGTCCTGAACATTTCTATTCTACAGAACAGAGAGGTGCCCTTGTTTCTCTTCAGTAGCCCAGCATTCTGTTCTTTCCACTGGGGCAGGTTAAATCAAGCTCAACTGCTGCTACCTGTGACATGTGATCTGTGTCTCCTTGGGAGGAAAAGTATTCTGTAACTATGTGTCCCATAAGCAGTAAATATTTGTTGAGAGAATGGATTTGTATTTGCTCCTCCAATTTAAACGATTGTCTTCAGAAGACCCAGCGAAAATGCAAATATGTTTTCTGGGAGAGGCAGCCAGTTAAGCTCTTAAATCCTTATCACCAGTTTATTGAATTAGCTCTGCTTTCATAACTGGATCCTGAGGAAGCTGGCAGGTCATTTTTGGTGATGGGACACAGAAGCTCAGAATAGGACTACAGGGTGGGGTTGGTTTTGATCCAGGACCTGCCAGGGAGTCCCAGGCTCCGGAAGGAGAGCGGCCCAGTTCGACATTTTGCCAACCCTGTTGGCAGGGTTTTGGACACTCAGGAGGAATTAAAAATTGTGTCCCTTCAGGATCCATCCAAATGCAGGTCTCTGGAGAGGAACTGAAGTTGGCCGGCTTGGAACGATCCCCCATTGCCAGTTCACCAGCTATTATGCCGGAATGATTGAGGAGAAATTGAGAACCATCTCAATCACCGCATCGCAGACACGTATTCCATATATATTGTTTAAAGTTTCTTAAAATTGTGATAAAAAATACACAGTCTAAAACTTACTGTTTTCACCATTTTTAAGTGTAGAATTCACTGGTATAAGTATATTCTCATTGTTGTGCAACCTTCACCACTGTCCAGAATTTTTCATCATCCCAAAGAGAAATTCTGTATCCATTAAACAATCACTCCCCATCCCCTCTCCACTTCACCCCTGGTAACCAATATTCTACTTTCTGTTTGTATGAATTTATTTATTCTAGTTACCTCATGTAAGTAGAATCATACAATATTTGTCCTTTAATGTCTGGCTTATTTCACTTAGTAGAATGTCTTCAAGGTTCACCCATGTTGTAGCATTAGATCAGAATTTCCTTCCGTTGTATGTATATAGCACATATTATTTATCTGAATATTCATCTTTTGATAGACATTTGGGTTGTTTCCACCTTTTGGCTATTGTGAATAACGCTGCTATGAACATCGGTGTAAAAGTATCTGTGAAATTGCTGCGTTATATGGTATTTCCACTTTAACTTTTTGAGGAGCTGCCATATTGTTTTCTTCTTTAAATAATGGTGGTACCATTTAAAAGTCCTATTAACAATACACAGTATTCCAATTTCTGCATGTTTCCACAACACTTATTTTCCATATTTTTGTTGATAATTCCTAATGGATGCATTCATATATTTTTAAAGTTGGTTTTTGCTTGGTCACAAATATCAACAAGAGCAAGAGCCAACATAACCCTTGATTTAAAAAACAGTAGCTGTATGACTCCAGCAAATGAGCAACACATTATGAAGATGCAGCCCCAACAGGGAGCCCAAGGAAGCCTCCATATATCGAATAGTGTGCGTGGGCATAAAACTGGGCACGAACGGTTCCCTTAAAGGGGAGGACTTTGTTAAATTGTTTGTGGCCAAAGTGAACTGAGTTTTTTTCTTAATTTGTCCCTAGTATCATGTTCAGCAGTGTGTGTGTGTGTGTGTGTGTGTGTGTGTGTGTGTATCTGAGATGGTGTGTGATGGTTTTCCCCAATGCTGTCCCTTAGCTCTGCCTCTGGTCCAATTCGATAAGGCATCTTTTCTTCCAAAGAGCCAATCCTTCTTCATTTCTGTTTTCCACTCTTCCTTTATCTTCTTCTTTTGGGTGCTGGTAGGGTGACTATAAATAAACTTCTGGGCCCTGAGGCTGAGGGTCAAGAACAAAGTCTAGCAAAGCCATAGAACAAAGTTCATACCCTGCAGATGTCACTGACTACCACTTCAGGCTGTGTTAGATACTTTCTCTTGTACTGACTTTGTGGAATCCCAACGACAAGGCAAGAAAAATCAGCCCTGTTTTATAGATGAGGGAACAGTTTCCCAGAGAGGTAAGTGATTTGCTAAGTAGCAGAACTAGAACTTCAACTTTGCCTCCTCACTGAATGCTTTTCTTCCTAGAATCACCACCTGTCTCTTCATATCTGAGGTATCCCAGGTGTGTGGACAGTTGACCTCCAGGCTGTCACCACAGGAGAATTGCCTGATGCCATACATATTCATCACGTGGCAAATGTTTACCAGGGTGCCTCCCATGTGCCCTCCCCAAGAACATAGGCTTCCATATTCCTGTGAGAGCAACAGGTCAACCTTTGAATGGTCTGTGTTTTTGCCATTTCGTAGTTATCAGACAGACTGTATGAGGATGGTAGTTATGTCTGAGACCTCTAAGAAAGCCTATTGACTGACATTGATTATTTAGGAGAATAATGCAAGGGAATCCTCCACGGAGGGTCTTGACTATTCTCAGTGATGCAGGCTGTCATTCAGGATCTTAAGGATCTTGGTGATGAGGGTGATGACAATGATGAAGGAGCTGCTATTTATTAAGCTCAAACAAACTTCTGGTTTAGCTGGAGTAATTTTTTCACTAACATTGAAAGTTATTTATTAATTCATGCATGCACTAAAAAATATTTACCTGGCACTTGATTTGTGTTAGGAACAAAGATGAAAAATGACCCTTGACCAGCTCCCTTTCCGTGACTAACAGTGGAAGCAGGCACATAAACCTTTAACTAGAACACAATGTAAGAAGTGCTGCAGTAGGGCGTGTGCAAAAGGACTGTGGCAACAGAATGAAGGAACAATGACCTCTCCCCACAGAAATCAATGAAAGGTCTACTGAGCATGGGACCTTTGAGTTGGGTATTGAAGGATGAATAGAAACTTGCAATGTGCAGAAATGGAAGATTAGTTGGTGAGGCAACAACTGTGGCAGCTTGACCTGAGACTAGCTTGATAAGGTTCACGTAGGGCAGGCTCAGGCATTTAGACTTTCACCTGTTGGCATTAGGATCTGTTGAAGGAAGGGTTTTAAATGAGGTACCCAAAGTACAGGGCACATTTTTGGTCCTCATGCCCTAACAAAACTTTCCCAGGTTGCCAGGAGAACTGGTAAAGCCCATGTCTCTGGAAACATGCTCATCATAAGCATTTTATAAACCATAAAATGACTTCCAGATTATCTACAAGATACTTTTGGATTTATTTTTTTAACTTCTAAGGGCTCTTCTAAGTTGTGACATTTTCAAAGCTCTTTCAGCCCTTCACCTCCTAAGCCTCTCAGCCAAGCCAGTTATGCCTTTCTTGTTGGGCTATCCTGAGGGATTAATGAGCATACCGCCATGATGTGCTGGGCACATAAAACTGCAGTCACTGGGACTTCATCGAGCCAACTTGCCACTTCTCAGATGACGAAAGTCAGCCATGAAGAAGATGAGTGCCTTGCACAAGGTCTCAGCTAGTGAAGAGTGGAGCCAGTGTTCAAACCCAATCTGCCTGGCTGCAGAATCCTCTTTTTAACCACGACACCATTGACCCCTCCACAAAAACACGCAGCTACAGCTCACTAATTCACAGTCTGCAGGAAGAGTCAAAGTCTACCAGAAAATACTGAAGAGTGGGGAGAACAGGATTATAGAGTAAGATCTTGGGTTTAAATCTGGACTTCACAAATTTTGAGTAATTAGACCTTTTTGGCAAGTCACTGTACCTCTCTGTGCCTTAATTTCCCCATTTCTAACGTGGGTTAGGACTTACTTGTGGTATTGTTGTGATCCTTAGAAACAGTACTCACAGAGCATCGAACAGAACCTGGTTCATAGTGGCTGCACAGTAAATGAAGGAGATTAATCTATAATAATAATAGTTATACTCACAATAAGTTATAGTGAGCAGAGACCTTTTCCTAACCGCAGACTTCAGAATATTAGGTGTTTCTGCAGTAACGGTTGTTGGGAATGATGGTCAAACTTTTCTTTTTCCCAGGAAATCAGGGCACAGGAAACTTCGGCCCATGCACACCAAGACTGTGCACGTGGTTTTATGTGGTGTGCAAAGCATAAAAGGGCAGGAGGTAGTGATCTCTCCATCCACCCGCCCCCTACCACCCTTATGCTTGTTGGGAAAGTGCTAGAAATAAGTAAAAGAAAGTGCCCTCTGAGCACCTGAGAACAGTTATAATTCTGGCTAATGACAGCTGAAAAGACTTCAGGAGAAGGTGGCCTTAGCCAGGCCCAGAAGGACAGGTAGAGAGGCTGGACAGGCAGAGAGGCTGGAGAGCAGGGAACCTTTTTTGGACGGAGGGCATAGCATGAGGCATTGGAGGATGAGGGCCGAGACAGCAAGTGTGAGCCCTGTGCTTCGTGGCTGGGAATTGTGGGTCCTAGGGATGTGGGAGGCGGGTGGTCCGGAAGAGCCTGGAAAGGCATGAAGACAAGGGGCAGCGATGAGGCCACATGACTGTGAGTCACGGAGACCGGCTGTGGGTCTGGAGATAAGTAATGAGCGCATCAGTGTGGAGCCAGCTCAGGGTTTTCAGGACAAACACACAGAGGTGCATCATGGAGGCCAGCAGAACGTGCCCCTAATGCATCCATCCAGGGGACTCTAAACGCTTTAGTATGTCCTCTGATGAATAATTTCTCCAACTCTAATCCCATTAGGGACACACGGGGCCATGGCTTGGTGCTCTGTCTGTCAGATGTCGTTGCCATTTAAGTGAGTGATGCAGAGTGGGTTGACCACAGTGCCTGGGCCTGCGGACGCGGCAGGCAGCCAGCAGAGCCGGCCCCAGAGGTTTTATTTCTTTGGCTCTGTAATCAGATTGGAGGCAGAATGTTTTTCTGTTGCTCCTCCTTACACTCTCTCTGTTTCGATACCGTTTATTCTCCTCTGCTAGTCCTCTGTCGGTCTTGAGGGCTGACAGGGTGAGCGGCCCTGCCTCTTTCTCTCATCCCTCTAGGTCCACCACCCGTGCAGGAATAGACAGGGGAATGGACCCAAAGAGGCTCAGCCTCAATTCTGCACCCATGTGGAGTGGAAGCGGGGAGAGAAAATGTGCTTATTAATTTCCTAAAGGTACAGAGTCAGGAAGCAACGGTATCCACGACAGAAACAGGGGTCAAAAGGATCCCAGTAGTCTGGAAGTCAAGAGTCAAAACCAAAATGAGGACATTCTGTAGGGATAAGTGCAAAAGTTGGCATTTAGGTTCAAAACTGGCTATAGAAGGCTGGGGGGGAAAAGGCCCTGAGCTTCATTTTATTTTTATTTTTATTAAGCAAATTTTTATTGAAACAAGCTGCCTTAAGCCGACTAAAGGTCCTTGATCAATTTTCTGAACAGCAGAGATAAACCATTTCCATTCTTTCCATTTGTATTTTTAACCTACCAGAAGTATTTTCATTGGTATTGGTTAGTTTCATTTTATTTATTATTTTTTTGACTTAATCCTTATTGTACTTTTTCCCATTACCATTTAGTCCCCTACCCCCAGCAACCGCCACACTGCTGTCCATGCCCATGAGTCTTTTCTCTTTTTTGCTCAATCCCTCCACCCCCTCACCTCCCTCTACCCTGCTAGCTGTCATCTGCTCTCTATCTATGAGTCTGTCCCCATTTTCCTTGTTAGTTCAGTCTGCTCATTAGATTCCACATATGAGTGAAATCATATGGCACTTGTCTTTCTCTGACTGGCTTATTTCACTTAGCATAATTTTCTCCAGGTCCATCCATACCCTGGGCTTTATTTTTTGTGAAAGACTTGATATGGACTAATTGTGTGGTAGAGCTTCCTAAAATGCTCAGAGTAATTTGGGTTTACAATATGAAATTTTACTATTTGGAAAGAAACTCATATTCACTGTAAAAAAATAGAAAATTACTATATAGGAGAGAAAAAGAGAGAGAGAGAGAGAGAGAGAGAGAGAGACAGAGAGACAGAGAGAGAGACAGAGAGACAGAGAGAGAGAGATACAGACAGACAGACAGCTTGGTGGGGAGGGGATTAAACTGAATCCCATATCCCACGTCCCACAGTTTTCTGTTACCCTAACCCATTGGCTCACAAGCTAGTTTTTTTCCCCAGGCAAATCTAGTATATATAATATAATCCTATTTTTGAAAGAACATATTTTGAAAACTGGCTTTTAAAAAATAACTAAATATTATAAACAACTTCCAAAATCATTAAATATTTTTATGCAACAAAAACATTTTCAAGTGTTTCAAAAGTATTATATTTTAGGGATTTACTATAATTTATGTACAAAGTACTATTGTGCACATAAATTAATTTTTCTCTAATGAAGTGGTGAATGCTGTATGAACTGCCTTAGAAATAAATTATTGTGCACACTCTTGAGTATTGACTTAATATAAAGTCCTAAAAGTGGAAGTTCTGTGAGTTAAAGGCTTTGATTTTGCTTGTTTTTGATGTGTATGGCTGCACCATCCTTGTGTGCTATAGTACAGTACTTTTCATGTGTTTACCCACATTCTCCCTAGTACAGGGTAATATGATTTTAAAATATCTTGCCAGATTGATAAGTGAAATGTGGTATCTAATTTTAATTTTCATGTTTTGGATTATTGGTAAGATTAAATATTTTTCTTTCATATTTGGTCTTTTTAATCTCTTCTGGATTGCCTATTTGTGTCTTTTGCTTGTTTTTTTTTTTTTTTTTCCCTGATGGTATTATCTTTTTGTTGTTGACTATAAAATATTTTAATGTTAAGACTACTAGCTCTTTGCCTTCTAATTTGCAAATATTTCTTTTCTGTTTTGCTTCTTGCCTTGGTGTATGCCTATTTCAGATTTTTATATTTCCAAATCCATCAAACTTTAAAAAAATTTTCATCTATCAAAATTTTATTTAATGTTCTTTTGGTGTCATAGCTAGGAAAATCTCTTGACCTCAGATTATATGCTCATCTATATTTTTTCCCAATACCTTTCGGGTTTTGTTTTTACATTTAAATCCCCATAGTTTCACTACAATGCAGTTTAAACTAATATCCAAGTCAGAGGAGACAAGTTATGGGAAGGAAGATTTTGATTCAATATGTGAATGAAATTTCTAATGATTTAGAGAAGAGATTGACAACAGAGGAAATAAACTAATCTTGTTGCTTGACCTTTTCCCGGGGTTTAAGGATTGCTTGGCATTCTGTGAGGGCTCAATGAACATTTGCTCATTGAATGATGGAATGAGAGACCTCCGTGGCGCTTTTCAACATTGCTTTCTGGCTTCCTGGCTCAGGTTTGCAGCTCATTCCATCGCCACAGCTCCTTCCAGAAATGGAGATTGTGGCTCAGGGGTGGGGGTGGGGTGAAGCAGGCAGGAGGGCAGGATGGCGTGGTGGGAACTGACACCAGCGGATCTATTTCTCAATTCTCAACGTCCACATGGTGAGTAAAGGCTTGTAGGCTTCATTGCTGTCTGCTGGGCACTAGGCTGGGTGGGGGGTGGAGGGAACAAGTAGGTGGACCAATTGTTAGCCAAAGGAATTTACAAGCAGGCTGGGAGGTGAAGCAGGTGACTTTGAAGACTGAAGCGTCAGCACGTGTGACGTTGAGGGAGAGAGCTGTAGGAATGCAGGGCTGCTGCTGCTGGCGGTACTGCTGTAAGACCTTAAAGTCAGGCCAGATGAACTTTATGAGCTGAGTCCCAGAATTTTGTTCCAACTGGATTTCTCCTGAAGGAGTATTCTAAGAGGGTCTCCATTCAGCTAAGCTGAAGAAATTACCACAAAGGTTAAGAGTGTCTTCCCTACCTTTTCAGATAACTCAATGTCTCAGGGAAGAAGAAAATGTATATATGCATTAAAATGGAAAATGAAGGGAACGTGAGTCCACATGTGTCTATACACACATCAGTGTACAAAAGCTGCATGTGTGTGTGTACATGTACAAACACACTTGTCTGATGTTTTATTTTATTTTATCTTATTTTTTCTCCTGGATAGGTATCACTGTACTTTCCAGTCTATACCGGCCTGGGGTAAAAGTAGGGTTTTGATGATCAAGACAAATAAGGATTTCTCCCAACTACCTCATGCATTCTATGGAAACACCAGCCCTCCTCAAAGGACTCATGAATATGCCTGGTCTCCTCTTGGCAACCCCAGGCATCTGTCATCTCTGCCACCCTGGTTTCCCTGCCTCTCTCAGGGATGCCAACACGGATAGTTCTGCTTCGAGTTCTGCAGCTGCTCCTGCTGCCACCTGTGCCCAGCTGATCAACACGCAGGAGGCAAAGGACGATGTCTGCATGAGGGTGTTGACTCAAGTAGCAACTGCATGTGCCCAGGGATCTAGCAATTTTTAACTTTAATGACTCTGTTACTTTACCTTGCATTGCTAAGGTTCACACGAGTCTTCAGAGCCTGGGCTGGGAGATGTTTGATGGTGGCTGTATGCAAATCTCCTTGCCCATCCTGCTTTACTGTGTTTGGAGAGGACTTGGGCAACTCTACGTCTCTTGTCCTTTGCTGGACTCCTTGTGTCTTCAGGCAAAGCTCTCTGGTCCAGATGTGCCTGAAGTCTAGGATGACTGTAGTTTATGGGACATTCTTACCCATCAAGCACTGATGTGGTGAATTCTCTCATGGGCTCCGAGCCAGCTGCTTTGGTTTGTACCATTTATCAGCTGTGTGATCCTGGTCACGTGGTTTCACCCCTTTGGGCCTTAGTACTCATCAGTAAAGTGGAAACAATAAGAGTACCCACCTCATAGCATAACCATGGAGAGTTAATACGAGTATAAATAAAATGATTAAGAGAGTGCCAGACAGATAGCAAGCACACAGTAAAAAATGTTGGCAGTTATTATTATAACTTCAAGTTCATTCTCGTTTCTTAGATCTTGCTTGATTGGAAAGTTCTCATCAGCATAAGCTCTTCATGGACTCCAAAGGATTGAAAGAAGAAAACAGGAAAGTCATTCAAATCATGTTCATCATAATATCTACCCAGGTTTTCAGCTCCTTTTGAGGACCAGTGGCCTGGCTAGACCAACATTCCATTTTTATAGAGAGGAAATGGAGAGAGAGGTAAAGAATTAGAAGAGGGGGAGAGGAAAGATTCATATGATGGGTCATAGTGTTGGGTGTACAAGTTTTCAGGTTTGTCAAATGCGTCATTGTCATTTCTATTGTGACCTTAAGTAAATTGCTTAACCATTTTGAACTTAAGATCTGTACAGTGGGTTTACTAATTACCTATCTTGTGGGTTAGATGCGAAGATAAAAGGAGAGAACTTCTATGGTAGCTACTCAATAAATGTTAAGTTCTTACCTTCCTTCTGCCTTTACCCCCAAAAGATGAAACCAACGTCACAAGTTGCCTGCCCATGACATAGACCTTGGGAGAATTCAGTGTTTATCCAGCAACATTCATTCTGTAGTGTTTTCTCTCATCAATTTTTTTTTTTTTTTGTCTTTTAGAGGATGGAGCTTGTCTGCAGCAGGTGTAAGCAAAGTCTGTCAGTGAGAGCTGGATTCAAAGATGGCAACTCAATCACTTGCCAGCTGAGTTCTCCTGACTGCTGGTGCTGTGAAATGACGTGGGCAACTGACACACTTTGTCACTTTCCACCTGTTCCCCCCACCCCTTCATTGGTATTTTTGGAAGAATGGTTGAGTACATCAGCCTTTAAAAATCTTTCTTGTCATAAAGATGTAGTGGGGCTGTGTGTCAGGCATCGCTCTTGGTGGCATCTAAATCTGGATTTTTGAAATGTGATGAAGTTTTTCCTTGGCCTTTTTGTTTTTCTTCTGATAAAGTTCAGCTTCTGAAGCAGCCAATTGCTTACTTTCTAGAGCTTGCTCTGACTTAACCAGTGACAAAATAATTTTCCCATTTGAATAGCTTTGCAAAGGTCCATGAAGCCACACAGCTGAGTGGTGGCTACAATGAGCTTTGCCACTTACAAAAAAAATTTTTCTTTTTGGTTTATTAAGTTCTCATCTTTGGAACCTAAAATGTAGGGCCTCAGAAATATGATGAGCCTGATGGTTGGTTGAGCTGCTGGATGAATGAGTTGGAGCTCAAGTTGGCTACTATGAGGATTAACAACTATCATGTATTAAATAAGTAGTGTTCACCCTGTGTGAGCAACTACAGAAGGACTTGGGGTGCATTATTTCAGCTGAGCCCCCCCAAATGACAGCGAGTATTTACTGAGTGCTTACTATGCACCAAGTTGTACTCTACGATTTTAAGGCATTCTCATTTGATCGTCTTATCATCGTATGAGGTGCAGTTACCTAGTGAGGGTGCAAGCAACAGTAACCCAACTCAGCTCTCTTTGACATCCAAGCCAGTTTCATTAGATGATAACACTGAAAAAAAAGTCCTTGAGATAACTCTTGGTAATTTTAGGCCTGGATGAATCCAGGAGCTCAAATAATGTATTGGAACTCTCTCTTTCTCTTCATACTGCTTTGTCTTTTTTAAATATTGACTTGATTCCCAGCAGAAACTTTCCATGAGGTGGCAAAGATGCCTACTAGTAGCTCTGGCTTATATCCTACCAGCCTAGAGAGCAAAGTCCAAAGAAAGTGCTTTTGCCAAGTGGGTCCAGCTTTTACTCTCAGTGAAGTATCTTTGGCCACATGCTTATATCTGAACCAAGGAGGTAGACTAGATTGATTGGCATGAGCTGGGTCATGTGTGTACCCCAGGTTCTTGGGGGGAAGGAGGGTGGTCTACCCCCTCCATAGCACATGGACTGGGAGTGGGAGAGAAGAGATGGTACTCCCAAAACTCTCAAAGAAAATCAGGGCCCTTTAATACAAAGAAGATAAAACAACAGGCACCTTCCACAGGTCTGTTATTGGCTTCAATTCATAGATGAAGAGACTGAGGGTCAGAGAATTTATGTAATCTGCTCCAAGATCTCATCACTGAGAAGTACCAGAACCCTCACGCCATCTTCTTTCCATTATTTGGCCTATTTTGGGCCTGTCCTAATAATTACAGTTTCTGTCTCAGGTGCATCTGCTGTGCCTTTCTGCTGGCTTGGATTCCTACAGGTTACTTGTGAACAGCTGAAGCCAGTTGCCAAACAAGAAGTAATCCAGTGACACAGGTGGAGGATTAGAAAAGAGATTTGCTGTGTGCTGTGAATCTGATTACTATATGTGGTGAGGAGCCCCCAAAGAACTATGGCACAGTGGCCCTTGGCCTGTGAAGTGAGTTCCTTAGGAGAAGGGAGTCACCTAGGATCTCTTCTTCTGCACCCTGCTTCCTGGGACCCTGGACCTTTCCTTCCCCTTTGATACAGGGAGCCCAGAGATCACACCTGAGAGTTGGGGGTGATGTCTCCTCCTGCTGTTGGCGAAGGGATGGTATCACTGTAGCTTTTGCTGCATCCATTACCAAGGGAGGGACAGCCTAATATGTCACAAGGGAGCCTTCTTGCGGGCCCTGTTCTGGGGTTCCTGGGAAAGAGAAGGTCAGTGGGTTGATTGCACTGTTCTTGTGGCTGGGGTTGGCAACTCCCTGCAGGTAAACCAAGACCCATTGTTCCGGACATTGAGTAATCACCGTGAAGGATTAACGCCACTAAGCTGTTCTTCCACGTCCTTGCAGTGTTGTCTCAGCAAGTTCTGGATGGAAACCTTAGGTTGTCCTGGAGATAATTGCAGATGGGACACACATGGATGTAGCATGAAATAACATGGGGCACATGGTACTCTGAACCATTCCCTCTGAGCAGCATCTCCCTGAGACTTTGCCCTTGATGTAGACTCATCGCAGCAGCAAATTGTCTCTCTCTCATTTTCCTTCTGCAGTAGTCAGGATGGGCTTCATGTGTGGGAGCCTTTGGCAAGCAAGAACATCCAGCTGGAATTTCATGGCGTTGCCTTTGTTTTTATTGTATTTATCTTTACGGTTCCTTACATTATGACAGGTGGTTCTACTTTTCCACTTATGGCAAGGATATAAAGTTGGTGTACAAAATAAATTTATTTTAGTAAAAGAAGGTGAGTGGGTTGAAAGAAAACATTCTAAATTATATATCTTACATGTATCAGTCAGGGTTTAACCAAGTAAAGAGAGGCAGTAGGATATACATATTAAGAGGTTTATTGAAAGAAACTGGCTCACGTGGTTGTGTGGCCTGGCCAGATGAGATTGAAATCCATAGGGCAGGTGGTCAGGGTGGGCAGGTTGAAACTCTCAGGTTGAGGCTGAAGCAGCTGTCCACAGGTGGAATTTCTTCTGCTTCTGGGAAACCTCACTTCTGCTCTTAAATTCCTGTGGACTGATTGAATCAGGCTCACCCCGATTATCTAGAATAATCCCTTTACATAAAGTCCACTGATTATGGACTGTAATCACACCTATAGGTTACCTTCACAGCAACACTGAGGTTAGTGTTCATTTAAATATCTAGGGACTGTATATAACACAGTTGATAGAGCCTGGTTGAGGCTGTGAAGGGTATCAGCAAATGATGGGCAGTTGGCAAACTGGAGGCAAGCAGGTGGGGCAAATAGGTAGCATGTTAGGCCCTGAGCAAAGAAGCTAGGAACTTGAGGTCTGGGAGTGAGGTTTCCCAGGCTTGGTGATGGGTATTTTAACAATCAGGGGGTTGACAGGTGGGGGCAGCAAATGGGCTGGGAAGAGCAGAACACAGTAGTCTGCTTTTTCTGCTGTCTCCTCTTATGCCCCTTGTCAAAGAGACCAGCTCCCGTTTGCCTCTATCTCCTTAATTTCATCTGTTCAATTTAATAGAGGTAAGTTTGTTCTTAGAAAAGATCTGCAAAATGATTTGGACTCCAATGATTAAATGCCATGGTGATTGTAATCCTCACAAAGCCTCCCCCAGTCACCAATGACACCCCTTTACCAATGACGCTACTGTCAGAGTCATCAATGGATTTCAATCTTTGAAGCTGCTAGGTTGCCCCGTCCAGTGATAATGGTCATTGAATTGGAAATGTCATTACATGATTATTAATCAAATGTATTTTCTCAAGATTGAAGAAAGAACTGGGAGGGGCCATGGGGCACTTTCCCCATTAAGGCATTAGAACAGGATGTGGAACTTGTGCTTAGATGAGAAGACAGACTTTGTGAAAGTCTCCTGGGGATGTGAGGGGAGAAGAGGGGGGGTGGTTTTACTTATTAAGTACCAGAATTTTGTGTTTTCCTTTGGAGGCCTTAATTAATTTTCTGGATGGTGAGCCGTGCCTTCACAGAACACAGAAGGCTGATCATGTTCCAGTGCTTGACCCTGGGAGCGGCAGGGGTGAGTGAACGTCTCTGCTGACTGACGTTCTGAGATTGACATGCTGACAGGAGGAGTGTAGCCTGAAAATCTCTCTGCCATCACTGCCAATGTACAGTGTTTGTCAGGGCCCTTGCTCCGGGCTAGCTCTCCATCTAGAGCTCCAGAAGCTGAACTTCCTGCCGGTCCCTCAGTTGCTGGGCTGGATCACTTCCTAGTGCTGGCCAGAGCGAGATGGGTGGATTTGGGTGCCTGTTTCACCTTCAGGGGTATCTGGGAGGCAAATCATATTTTGGGGACCCCTAGGGGAAAATTGTCTTACTGAAATCTATGGAGATGAGAGAATAGGTATATTTCAACTGTCTTGTGTATGTGTATATATGTGTGCATGTGTGCATGTGGACTAAAATCTTTAAGTCTGCAGATGACATCAAGCCAGGTAAATATGTCTCATCTCAAGAGCCAACCTCACCTGAGTGGTAGGGGCTGCCTGAAGGCAAGGAGGGTAAGAAGGGCCTCAGACTCCAGGGCAGCTCTGGAAATCTTGCCAGGTGGATGGAGAAGCTCTGAGCAAAGGTTGTCTGTTAGTGGAGTCCCACAGTGGGGACACTTAAGTTAGCCAAGCTTTACCTAGGCCAAAAGGGGAAAGAGTCATAAGACTTCTACTGACCTCTCTCATGGGTGGTGGGTGTGGGGATGAAATACCAGCTCTAGTGGTTAAATCATAGAATGTAAAGGTTAATATTGATATTAACGTAGAGCTTCTCTGCTTTGTTTCCTCATTTAGATTGCAAAGAACTTGAGGGCAGAGATCAGGATGGGTTTATTTATAATACAGGTGACTGGGTTCTTTTAGACAGCCTCTTTTTTTGCCCTGTGCCTGCATTACACAGAGTAACTTCATCATGCCCACTTGCTTCTAGGAGCCCCTCCCTATCCTGTCAAAGCTATCCAACTGTCTTGGTGAGTTGACTTTACTGAATATCTTGTAGGAAGACAGGGGAAGGAGTCCCACTGCCCATCTCAGAGCAGCCCTTCATCTGAACCTCCTCTGGATTATTCAGAATTTGGTTTTGGCTGTTTGAGGTGCTACCTTGACTTTTGTGGCTTAACCCTGTTGCTGTAAGAAACATCCAATCCTGTAGAGAATTTTTATGAGTTTATTTGAGCCAAATTGATGACATAAGCTGGGGAGCAAGATCTCAGATGCTCCAGAGAATAACAGTTTCATGGTTTCTTTTATACATTTGGAATTAAGGAGGGAATATAAGGAAGATTACATGAAGATGGGAGAAAGCAAGGTGTGGGTGACTGGGTTACATGATAGTAAACAAGACTATGTGCTCTCTTGAGGGTGGTTACTACTACTAAGGGGCCTGAAAGGGGGCATTTCAAAGGTCTGTTAATGGAGGTACCCCAAAGCAATGGACAAGGCTTCTTAAGGCAAAGACAAACATTTTACTAAAGAAGTTAAATGCTTCAGGTGCGATTACCCACCATGACCTCTCAGATTAGGAATTTATAATCCTATCACCCTGTGAGGTTACTTTTGTTCAATAGACTTGACATATTTACTGTAGACCTCCTTTTTGTTCACAGTCCCAAGAGGGCTCTTTTTTTCCTCAGGTAACAGGAATTCTGGAGGTGGGCTTCCCACGATCAGCAGCTCTGCAGGGCTGTCAATCTTCCAGGCTTCATCTGTCTTTGCATTCCAGCATCTCTAGCATGTGGTTTTCATCCTCAGGCTTAGCATCTCATGGTAGCACAGTGACTGCTTCCCCTGTTTTGGGTGTCTTAGGTTCACCTTCCAGGTAGGAAGGAGAAGAGAGGAGATGCCAGTTGAGCTAGTCTCTATTAATAGGGGACATGCAGTAGTTTCTGTTTTCTTACTTCCATCTCACTGGTCAGAAATGGGCCACATGGCTACTTCTAGCTGCAAGGGAGTCTGGGTTGCTTTTGTATTTAGCAGGAAGGGCAGAGTAGATATTGGGTAGGAAAGCAGCAGTGATAGGCACAACTTTTTGCCTTTTCCTCATCTTGCCTCGGTGGCTCAAATATATTCCCTACACTTGTAGCCACACTGGTTTCAGCTCCCAGGCTCCTGGGGATCTTCTTCTTCCTCCCTCAGAACTCTCCCCATCCTGGTGGTCAGACAGATGCCCTGCTCAGTTCTTCTTGCCTGGGGAGCATAGCTGCCCACCTTTGAATCCCCTGTGATATTCATACCAAGACCACACTTCCCCTGGGCCCTGCCCAGCCCATGACTAAGGCCAATGGGAATGCTTAAGTTGGCCACCTCTGCTCAGTGTGGGACTCCTCTAATAGATAACCTTTGCTCAGAGCTTCTTCATCCACCTGGCGAGACTTCTAGAGCTGCCCAGGAGTCTGAGGCCCTTCCTACCCAGTTTTCTTTTTCCCTTTTCTCCTCTCTTGAATGTTTGATCTGCATTGTGGAACTAAGTCTCTCCTCTCCCATTCCTCTTCCCGCCCCTTTATCCTATACAGGCATTTTGCTCAGTAAACCTCTTGCATATCTAATCTGTCTTGGTCGACTTCTTGAGGGACTGACACTGATCTGCCTCCTTTCCTTTATCTAGAAAACTTCCACTCTCCATGATCTCCAGTTTGCAATGAGAGGAGCATAGTTTTCCTCATCTCCTTATTACCCCTTGATTTCTAAAGAGGGTAGAGTCCAAGAGGGATTCTTTGTCTTTTAGAAATGTTTTTCATGCAAGAAAATGAATCAGTTACATTTACTGAGAGTTTGTGAAGCACTGGGCCCTGTTCTAGGTGCTGGAAGAGGCTAAGATATATCAGGCTGGGTGCCTGCCCTGCTGGAGCTCACAGGCTAGTAGATTTGGGAAAGATCCTTATTATTCATGGTGGCTGGTGCGTTCTTCCCACCTGCAGTCCAGCATTTCCACCTTTTGAGCCTCTCTGCCACTTCCCCGGTAAATTGCAGAAGAAGCAAAGCAGGTGTTCCCCCTGCATCTAGCACATTAAAAGTCCAGGTAAATAAAGCAAAAAACAAACAGCACAAACTAATAAAATTTCATAAAAAAAAAAAAACTAAATAAAAAATAATAAGAAAAAAACCAACAAAAAACACAAACAAGAGAAAAAAAAAAGAATAATAAAAGAAACGTCCAGGTAACCCAGGCCTGGTGTAACCATGGCAACCCTAATGGGGTGCAATGACCCAGCATAAATATCCAGGCTCCAGTGCTTGTGAAATATGAGGGGGCTCTGTCTGCTCTGGGTGCCTTGCTCCTCATGGGTTTCCCTAATAACGGAGTGGGAGCAGGGGATGATACGCTGAGCGTGAAGAAGAACAGAAAGCCCTGATGTCAGCAGAGAACAGTTTCCCATGGCCTGTGAACTGGACTGACATGTTAATCTGGTCATTTATTTCCATGCGTTGGGCCTGCCATGGGCTTGCTAAATAAAGCCATATGGGAAGCTCCAGCTGTGGAATGAAAACAGGACATCTTACACACACAAACACGGGCACATGCGTGGATGCTGTCAGACGTGTGGATGCAGCAGAACTGCCTTGTACACATCTGGTCTATTCTCTCTTCACCTTGCACGTGGGATTGGCTTCATGACAATGCGTGCTGGTACAATGCTGCATTTTCTGCTCTCTGTGCTAAAAGCTGCTTTCTTCATAGCCTCCAGGTTTTGACCCAAGTGTCAAATGTTGTGTCAGAGTGGCCTCCCTGACTGTTGTGCCAAGCCCCCACCCCCCCGTGACCCTCTCTTACATCATCCTGCTTGTATTCCTCATAGCCCTTAACCTTTTCTCCATTTTCCTTGCTTATTTGTGTGCTTGTTTATTCTTGTTCTCCTCTCCTAGTTGCACATAACTTCTGTGTCTACCATATTTTATCTCTTTATCATTTGGCCAAGGGCTTGGCACAAAGTAGATGCTCACTAAATACCTGTTGAATGACCAACTGAATGGTTTCTCCAGGTCCTTCATGTCCTAAAGTGGCAACAGTATTGAGGATCTATAACCAGGGAAGTACAGGGGAGACCCCAATCTTGAGGACATTTTCTTCTTCTCAGAAGCTGCCCCCTTCCTAGCTGCCATGATGGTTAGATGAAATTTGGCTATAGGCAGGCCATTGGTTCTCACCTGTTGGAGAATCTGTGCTTCTACTCTGGGTACCAGTGGATCGGTGACTGGAGGGTGGTGCAGGAGGGCAATGGAACTGGCTCTACTTTCTGTTGTGTGTGTGCATATTTGCTTATATTTATCCTATTGCTTTATTAAAAAGCCCTCTGAACTGTATAGAGCAAGCTGGGAGGTCTCAGGTAGAACCAGGCAATATCTCTATTCAACTTATAAGCTGATTACATCCTGCTGTGTCTCCAAAATAAAATGAAAAATAAATTAAAAACTCCTCAATCCTTGCCGCTTTCAAACTTCATTTTAGAAGACATGAATGAGTCCTGCTCCTTTGGTACAAGCTGTGCCATGGAGAGGCCTATTTCCCTCGTCACTCCCGAGGGCTGATCTCCTTCCTTAGGCCTACTCCCGACATTGAGTGTTTGAATGGCTTATGGCTGGAGATAATTTATACATGGGATTGACACCCCTCTGTCTAGCACGATGCTGGTGATACAACACTGTGGGCCAAGGTCTGGATTAAGGGCTCTATGGAGGAAGTTTTGGGGAGAGGATGATGGGATTGCCTCAAGTTTCTCTGACCCCTGTGACTGCAGTTGTAGGCTGATATTTGTACCAGTTCTAGTGTTTCTGAACCTGACCATTGTCTTCTCCATGATTAGAGAGGCTGGCAAGCAGCTAGGCTTCCTGGTGAGCTGGGAAGGGGCTGGTAGCCGCTTCTGCACCCCTGGGCCAGTCTGCTCTCTGCCCTTCACCCGCGCCCCAGCTGCACCCATTGTTAAGGCTGGATGGTAATGACATGGTTCCTTGCTTAGGACTGCTGCCTCCTTCAGGTTCAGCTCTCCCACTCCTGAGGGTCCTGGAGGCTTTTACTCTGTCCCTCATCCCCTCTGCTTGTGGCCCTGAAACAAACAGGCATCATTGCTCCTTGCTGAGGCTAATGTGATGAACTCCCCATCTTTGTCCCACGTTGCGTTGTTTCCTAACTGAATGGTTTTCTTTTTCTGGCCTTACTTGTCCCTTCAGCCACAATCACCACTTCCCTGCGGTTCTGGCAGCAAAGACTTTTGATGTCAGGCCTAGCTCCCCAAACCCCGAGGAGTGGCTGCCAGAGGGCACGCTGTCACCCAAAGTCAGGGGACAGTTTACTCAAAGTGATATTTTGCTTGCTCCCCAGTGACTTGTCAGATTCTCCCAGCAAACATTTTTGGGATCACTTAATTCCTCAGAGCTCATCAGAATTCTCCTGGTGCAAACAGCCATGTTCTTGATCATATTAAGTCCTATAAAAAGCACTGCAAGGATTTGATTTCCTGGCCATTACCTACTTGCTCTCACCACCAGGTGAGAGGGGGGTGGTCTCCTTTGGCTCAGTGGTGTCGAGGGTGAGATTCATTTTCTTTGCAATGTGTTCGAATCTCCAGGGTGGTGAATGTGTGGTTGGATCTGTACTGGAAAACTTGAGAAAACTCCTGCACTTGAGAAATGCAATGTGGAGACAAAGAGGGACAGAGAGTACTGGCTGCAAGGGTGAAATTTATAAATTGCATCCTCACATGGGTACTGAGGAACATACGCCTTAGGATTCTGGTGTTGCCTGTCAATAAAGTGGAATGAAGTTGGTCAAGGATGTAGTGTTAGATATTAGGCATCAGAGTGAAGCAGAGAGAATCCCTGTGCAAGGTCTTTGAGACTGGGCTGGTGTGGTGGGCATTGTCCAGTCCAGCATCAAGAAATGCTGTTTTTAGGAGGCAGGGGGTTAGGGGGTGGGACAAGAAATAATAGCTTAAACATGTCAGTGTACCAACAAATATTCTGATATTTGGCAAATAAAAACAATAAGCACCGTTCATTAAGCTCCTGCTATGTTTCTCGAAGTACTTTGCATATTTATCTCCAATCATTGCAAACACATTCAGGCTGGTGGAATTCTCTTTATTTCACAGATAAGATGCACCCCACTGAACATGGCCAAGGGGATCTCTTGAGCCCCCCACTCTTCCTCAGCCTTGCCCATCTGAACAGGTGGCACTGCCCTCCGCCCTGTGGATGCTGCACACCTGTCTTTTATCCCAGATGCCCCGTCCCTGACCAAACCCTGGCCTTTAGCCCATGAGCTAGCCTTACTTCTCCCTTGCACTTTGAACTTGTATATCTCTTTTTTTCCACCTTTACGAACCTAGCCCATGCGCAAATAGCCTTTTGATGTCTTCTCTTGCCCCTCCCACTGTCTTCCCCTCACAGCATCAGAAGAGTCTTTACAAAGCCCAGATCACCCAGGGGACTCGACCGCTTCAGAGTCTTCAGCAACCCCCATCCCAGTCTGGTCTGGTCTCCTTCCTAACCACTGGGCTCCTGCCACACAGGCCTCTTGTCCGGGAAGCATGTCCCCATGTCAGAGTCTTCCTGTGTTCTTGTCCCCGCCTCCGGCATGCTGACCCCTGCTTCTCCTGTGATGGCTCCTCTTCTCCTTCAGTTCTTGTCAGAGGCTTTGTCAGGTTCCCTCATTATTCTCCACCAGTGGATTCAGTTTAATTTCCTCCTAGATTCAGGATGGGGCTTGGAAATCCACATTTCAGCAAGCTTCCGGCCCCGTGATTTCAGTGTGAGGATCCATGGCCCACACTGTGGTGGGAAACGTGGTTTCCTTTCCTGCTGCTACAGCTCAAGACAAGTCTCTGGGAAGTGCCTGTGGACAGGGGTCCTCTTTGGGGGGAGGGTGCTGTAGAAACACCTCATGAAATAGGAGCCCTTCTATGCCCATGATAATATGCAGCAGGTTTTTTTAAATCCCCGAAATGGGGTACTCAGCTTGATCTTCCAATTGCCCACCAGATGTGTTTTAGATGCTTTCAAAATCCCTCACTGTTTGGTCCTCAACAGGTAGAAGTAGCCACCCCTGTGGATGTGTAGAGGTAGTTGCTAACTAGTTTGAATAGCAGCTTTGTATTATGGGTAAGTGTTTAATCTGCCAGCTGATGGCTGTGGTAGGGGTGCTGTTTGTGAAATGGATGTGTTGTCATGTAGTTTCATTACCTTAAGCCCAGGAGACATCGGGCTTGGGTGAGGGGTGCTCATGCTGAACCCCACTGCACAGACTTTCCAGTTTGGTGGCTGGGTTTGGACATTTCTCATTTCCAGTTGATGTTGCTCCAGGGCAATGGATTTGAGAACTACATTGGTTCTGCCAAAGAGTTTGAAAATCCTTAATATCCCCAAAGGACCGGTGCGATTTTTGGAAAGAGAAAAAATATATTAAAAAGATTGTCACACAAAAAGTGAAATAAACACTATGGGTGGCTTGTTCTTTGCTCATTCCAGTTATCGGGAATCCAGGAACATAGGGGTTTGCCATAATGAGTTGAGTTTTCTGTACACAGTCCTCATTTATAATGGATGCCTTTTCTTCCAATGGTTTCGTTTTTAACAAGTTTCATGGGTATCCAGCCAGATATCAGCAAGCAGCATGTGCCAAAGCTGAGGGCAGGGAAGTACAGCAGTCTAAAGAAGGCCAAGGTGGCACAGAATGGCAAGAGAGGTTACTGGAGAGACTTTCAGGGTCAGACCTGTGCAGGCCTCTGTGAGCTAAGGCCAAATCTGTGTACGTGATTCTAAGAGCATTAGGAAGTCATTGGAGTGCTATGCAATGGTTTGTGTTCTTAAAAGCTCACTCTGATATTGAAACTGATTGAAAGGAGGCAAATGAGGAGCAGAAAGGTCAGCCAGGAGGTCACAGAAGTTGCCTTGTCATGAGATCAGGGTGGTTTGAAAGGGATGATAGTACTAAATTTGGAAAGTAATAAATGCATTGGAGAAATATCCAGAGGGTGAAATTGTCGATGACACAGGGAGAAGGCGGTGTCAGGATGACTCTAGCATTTCCTCTTTGGACACAAAGAAGGATTGTTTTCTGAGATGGGGAACCTGGAGGGGGGGATGGACAAGGTGTCTGGTTAGGGTCCAGACTTATGAAGTTGCCTGTGAATTGTCCAACTGGAGTTGTCAAGAAGGCAGGCGACATGCAGGACTGGTACTCAGAACACAGATCTCTCTGTCCCAGAGAGATACATTTTTGAAATTTCACCATGTGCTAGCACAGGTTTTTCTGGACTCCAAGTGTCCCTTTCTTAAAGAATGTTACCACTCCAACTGCTATGCAGGATTTACAAGTGCCAAACACTTGTTCCGCCAACTTGGACATTGAATTGTGGGTGTCTGAAGCCCTTCACAGTGGAGGTCTTTCTGCATTGTTCTCTTCCCACTCCTCCTGCTGTCAGTCAGTGTATTAGTCAGGGTCCTACAACAAAGCATAGCCAAGAGAATATAGATACAGATAGAGACATATAGTAGTCCCCCCTTATCCATGGGAGACATGTTCCAAGACCCTCAGTGGATGTCTGAAACTGCAGAAAGCAAAATGTAGATAAGGGGGTGCTTCTATAGATCCAGGTATAGATACACATGGGGAGATTTATTTGAGGTCTTAGTTCACATGGTTATGAAGGCCAAGCAGTCCCACCAGCTGCCACCTGCAAGGTGGAGATGCAGGGAAGGTGGTGTAATTGAATCCAAGTCCGAAGGCCTGAGAATCAGGGAGCCAAGGTGCAAGTCCTGGATTTAGTCTGAAAGCTTGGAAACAGAAGTGCATATATCTGAGGGCAGGAGAAGATGAATGTCTAGTTCAAGGTGAGAGCGTGAGATAGAATGAATTTGCCTTTCCCCTGCTGCTTTTGGTGCCAAATCGCATTGGGGAGGGCAAACTTCTTCACTGGGTCTATTGATTCAAATACTAATCTCTTCTGGACACACCCTCACAGACATACCCAGAAATAAAGTTTTAGCAGCCATCTGGGCATCTCTTAGCACAGTCAAGCTTATACATAAAATTAACCATCACCATCAGATGCTAGTATTTATAGAGCAAGGGCAGCAGGCAGTGGTCACAAGGCACTGTGGTACCAGGGCTTGTCATCAGCTAGGGAAAAAATGGGGACACACACATGAAGGTCTTGGCTAGAGTATGATCCATGGGTTCCAAAAGTCAGTGGAGAGTCAGGTAAGTAAGCTCCAGGGAAGGAGATGAACAACAACAGGGATGAGCAGAGGAAATCTCTGAGTCAGGTACTCAGAGGTTGGTGGGGAAATCAATATAAACTAACTCATGAAGCCCTGGTTGGGTAGCTCAGTTGGTTAGGGCATCATCCCAATACACCAACGTCATGGGTTTGATCCCCAGTCAGGGCACATATAAGAATCAACCAATGAATGTATAAATAAGCAGAACAATAAGTCAATGTCTCTGTCTCTCTGTCTCTGTTCATATATCTCTCCCCCTCTCTCTAAGTCTCCCCATACCCCTCTCTCTCCCTTCCTCTCTCTCCCTTCCTTTTTCTCTAAAAATCAATCAATAACTTAAAGAAAAAGAAAAAGAAAACCAGCTCATGAAATAGCCAGAATACAGGCCATAAATAGGTGTCGCTGGGAAGCGTGGCAGGTCCATGCCTCCCAAGTTCTCCCAGGAGGAAAATGCTATAACTGCGTGAACTCTAATAGAACTTCAAAGTGACACGAAATTGCTGCATAAATTGTGAAATGTAGCTCATAGTTTTACACATTTTGCAACAGTGTAAAAAGCACAGCCCTCCACTCCCTTTCAAAATAGAAAAGAAAAATCAAAGAAACTCTGGGAAGAAATGGAAGGGCTTTGTTTGCACATTGGGAAGGATCTTCTGCCGGCTGAACCGATCCAACGGTCACATCTTCTTTCATTTTTCTCTTGCTCTCTCTGCCTGCCCCCTCCACCAATCTCCACTCTTCTTCATTCCTTGGTCATGGGATTTAACATTTCTAGAAGATTCTGGAAGAGTTAGGCAGGAGTCATAAGAGACAATGGAGAAATAGCTGTGTTGTAGAATGAAAGGAGAAATCAAGGCTAAAGAGAGTGACATGTACCGTGGTGATGGGCTGGTGTCAGTGCTAATCTTGTCACAAGCCTGAGAGTGAAGCAGGAGTCTGCTTCCCCTGTCTCCCACTCCTCACCCCTTAAAGAAATTCTTATTTGTTTACCTCGAGAACGTGGGTGCCCAGGTGAGAGGAGGTGACTGCTTAACTGTAAAGGGGAGGGGAGGGGACAGGTGTTCACAGGACTCAGTGCCTAGTTCATTTTATTTTTCAGTTATAAAGTCATGAGTCCCCAGTTAAGAGTCTCAAATCTTTGTTTCCCTGGCTGTGTTGTTTTAGGCAAGTCACTTCCTGATCCTCAGTTTACTGAAAATAATCCCTGTTTTACCTTCATTAAGACTTTGAAAAAAATTAAATAAAATGACATATGTAAACCCTTTATAAATTAGTTATTGTTACTACACTTAACATGAATTTGCAACAAGACAATTGCACACATAATATGACTGTAGAAATATGGGTAAGAACATGTAACAAAGCCATTCAATGTAATACAGGTACAAGAAGGGCAACAGTATATAGTGGGAATCCGAGGTCAAAGAGAATTCTCATCCGTACTGAGGGTTGAACATCCTGGCAGGCAAGACATAAAGAGAAATGATATAATGATATCATAGAGAATGCTCAGAATTTCATCAGGAGTCATCAACTTTTTACCAGAATTTACTACTGATAATTCTACTCCCTGCTGCTAGCCTAGGGTAAACTCAGAAAATATTTGGTGACTTGAACAAATATAACTAAGACATGATCCTTGCCTTCAGCGTAGTGGTGAGGAGCTTTTTGTCAGACTCCTTACATAGTGGGCCAAGTGCAAAACACATAGCCGGTTACCGAAGACATAGAAATTGTCCTCTTAGGACCATTTCTTTGCTTGACTTTCATTGTTTGGTCCTTCAAAGATCATTTCTGGCGCATATTGGTTAGAGGTACTGCACTGGTTCTCTACAGAGGGAAAGGAAGTCCATAAGAACCCAGTATTTCAATGTTTAGAATTCATCTGCCCCAAATACTCCCTCGTGGACACAGAGATATGCACACAAAAAGCTTATGTTGGTATTGTTTGTATAGCAAAGATGATGAACATAACACAAAAGTCATTCCACAGGGAGCGGGTGAGTGAGCCACAGTACCTCCCTACAATGCAATGCCATGCAGCCATTATAATGAACAAGGGAGAGCCACATGCCTCATCGAGGAAGCCTGCTCCTGTCTTATGTGGCTTAGTGGTAAAAGCAAGCTCCAAAACAGCACAGAGGCAGTGATTTCCTCTTTTAGAAAAACTCAAACATTAATAACATAAATATTTGTTTGCAGAAATTGTTGATGGAATATGTGCCACCTTGGCCATGGTTATCTGTGACAGAAAGATTCTGGGGAAGTTTCACTGCCTACACTTGGTCTCTCTATGAAATTTAAATTTTTTATGGCCTTGTATTATATGTGTTATCAGAAAAAAGCAATAAAAATACTAAGCACTGTGTGTGAGCTGTGAATAACATGATGCATAAGTCATTGTCCCCACCCTTGCAAAGGTTAAAGTCTAGTAGGGGAGAAAGGCACTAAAGGAATTAAACAGCCATGTGAGCCCTGCCATGATAGAGCTGGGTACAGGGGCGTAGGTGTTCGGGCAGGGAGAGGGGTGGTTGGAAGGGTGTTGTAGAGAGGGTGATCTGGACCATGGTCTGGAAGGATGCACAGAGTGCCCATAACCAGGCAGCTATGGCAAGTGCCAAGTGAAGAGTCAATGGTCATCAGCATGTTGGTAACTCAGGAAGGAACACAGCCCTTGGGACATTCTGAATCATGAGATGCCATTGGAGGCCAGACGGTGCAGAGGACACTTTAAAGACAGATGGTCTAAGAGGAGCACAGAGGGTCAACTGAAGTTTTCTACAGACCAGTCACATGGCTCTGCTTTTTCCCTGACTTGAAAGAACTTGACATTAAATCAGAACTTTGTTGGTTATCTAAGGACAAATTTGAGTTGATCCTAATTAAATCCAAGCTTCCTGTATCACATCATTCTTAAATCTTAACTTTATGGTTCAGAGGCAAGGCACATGTGTCATCTGAGTAAATTTATCTAGAGATGAGATCACCAAGATACTTTGATTGATAGCAGGGTGAAGGACAGAGCCTCAAGTCTCCTGCTGACAAAAAGAACTTTGTATTTTCTCAATGTCCTCACATGCATTTATCCCATGAGGGGCTCCAGTGGACACATTAGCGATCTCTGATCCTTAGGGTTGGTCTCTCTGGTGCTGCATTTCCCTGAAAAACTTCTCATTAGACTTGGGCATGCTGACTTGGTCAGGATGGAATGAGTCCATTGTGAGCAGTCTCTCTCCAGCTCTGTTCCTGTGTTAAAAGAGCTAGAGAGGGAAAGGAACAGAGAAATGGGCAAATGATGGAAAGGAGGGAATGACTGGATTTCTTTAGGAAATCAGGTATGAAACTATGGGCTGGATGTGTCCAGCCCCAAGGGGAGCTGCAGGGAACTTGAACGCCCAAATGACTCTTCTCTGTATCATCTCCTTGCCTCTCTTTGCTCACAGACCTGAAAATTAAACCAGGCAGATAATCTCTAACAACGTTATCATCAAATTCGTGGCGTGAGTCTCCTGAGTCTGCTAGGAGAAGCTTATCTTCATCTGACAGTTTTCAGGTCTGGCTGCATAGGCAGCAGCCTGTCCCTTACGCACAGCCAGGTGGGTCAGCTGTCCAGCAGGCACAACCAGGACCGGCTGTGGCGGCTGCTACATGCACGACACCAATAGGGAGGATCGCAATCCTAGACTCATCTGTGTTGGGGTTACAGGCTATCAGGGGCTAGACCTTTTTACAAAAGACCTTCCTTTCATCCTGTGCAAGAAACTTACATTTTGTTTTATTATTCTTCCCCTTCTTTACTTGCTCTTTTAGCCAGTTTCTTTCCTGACCCTTTCATCATTTCTGCTGTTCTAATACCCCTGTGTTTTTTGTTCCCCCTCCCAGGGTGCCCACGTCCCCATCCTTGTCTGGCTTCCCTGATCCATGCTTGAGGACTTGGCCTCTGGTTGGCTCCCAATTTCCTCTTGCCACTCACTCTCATCCCAGTTCTTATTATAAAGCCCTGTTTGGTCACATGCATTGTCTGGCACATAATGGGGATTTCTTTTCTTCTCTTTTTTTAAGGAAATAGAGAGGTCAGGTGGTTAATCATTTAATCCCATAAATAAAATAATAGGGGTCAGAAGGACTACACAACCTGTGCAGTACCCACTGCCACCTAGCACAGACTTGCCAAAGGAGAGAGCCCTTCACCTTGCAAGATTCTCGCATTTAAGAAAGTCACAGATGTGTGACTGCATGAGATTTTGAATGTTCTCCAGAACCTCCTTGAGCTGTGACCAAGTACTTGTTTGCTTGCTTGTTCCTCCATTCTCTCATTTATCCAATATTGATCTATGTGTGCCAGGCACTGCTCTAGATGCTAGTAATATCACTAGTAAACAAAGCAGAAAAAACTCCTGTCTTCATGGAGCTTGGACTGCAGTGGGGACAACTGATGATGAAGAAAGAAATCTACTAAGCCATGTGGTGATGAGCATTATGAAGGGAAACACGGCAGCATCAGGATGGGCGGATGGCGTAGTGGGACCTGCTTTAGCTGGAATGATCCAGGAAACTTTCACTGAGAACATTGAACGGAGACCTGGACGAAGTGAGGGGTCAGCCATTCATATAGCTGGGGGAGAAAGTATGCCAGGTAAAAGGGAGAGCAGTGACAAATCGCTGGGTGGGAGGAGCCTTGATAGCTAATGACCGCTGATATGTTTCTTAGTGATAATATGGCCACTGTACTTTCATTCTGTATTTTATCCCTTTGCATTATAGCTCTCACAAGATAAACCAAATACTGTTATGGGCCCACCCCATTATATATGGTGGGCGTATTCCTGGAAATGTGAGTATATCTGTGTGAATTTAATTTTTGTAATTGAATTCCATTTTAGAGGCACACAATGGGCTTGTCATTTTAAGGGACTGCATGGCTGATCCGTTTATTACCGCCTTAGAGGATCCCTCAGGTTTTTCTCATTTTAAAATACTATGACTTTATGTCTCCAGAGGCTGACTTCATATATTATCATCAAGGTGGAGATAACACTAAGTACATGCAAATGGCAGCCAGCAGTTAGTCAGGCAGGTAAAGTATCATTGGAAGAAATAGATTTTCTTCCCTTGAAATACTTGCCTTACTAGGCAAAGATGACAATTATTTTGCCATATAGAAAATAGAAACTAGAAGCCAGAAGACTAGGGAAAACTAGAATATAAAGTAGCTCTTTCCTTAATCTTTAGTTAAAAGAGGAAGCCAACTTTTTTTTTCTCTTTTAAGGGAAATAACTTTTTGCCTTTTGAATTTGAGTTTGTGTGGGCTGTGTTGTGCCCGGAGCAGGTAAGGGTAGTCCAGGTCCAAATCTTCTTCTGGTTTCCCCACATCATCCTGGTTATTATAAACAAATGAACAAATTAAATGAGTTAGAAAATGAACCATGCCATATGTGTGTGTGTGGGGGGGAAGGTTGACATATGAATATTTTACATGTCCCCTTGTAAAGGTCTGGTTCTGGCATGATGAGTACGTTTAAGAGTGCAGGGATAACACTGGGAAATATGGTCCCTACTGGAGATAATTTTTTTTTATCCTCACCCAAAGATATATTTATTGAGAGAGAGAGAGACATCAGTGTGAAAGAGAAACATTGATAGGTTGCCTACTGTACACACTCTGACGGGGGATGCAATCCACAACCTTTTGGTGTACAGGACAAGGCTCTAACAAATTGAGCCACCTGGCCAGGCTGGAGATATTTTTGATGATAGATTGCTTGCGTGGGTTCCCAGCTAGTATATAGCACAGCAACCTCATATACCTTTTATATGATTCAAAAAGACTTATTAGCTACTAAAGCAAAAAGAGAGAAAAATCAGAGAGCAGTTATGTATTATTCAAGAACAGCATAACTTTCTGGTTTGAACAAGGAGCCAGTCCTCAAAAAGTCTATTCAGAAGGTTCCCCCCACAGCCGTTCATGAATCTTCCTAGGCCCCGGTCTCCACCGTGGCTCACTGGGGCCGCTGAGGTTCTATTTGCCTCCCACTTTGCTCAGTTGTGGATGGGAGGTTAGGCTCTTTTCTTTTGGCCTCCTCTCTTCACCATGGGTGAGCCAGCTAGTTTCCTACGCTGTGTGGTTTCCCAGCTCTTTACAAAAAGAGCAGTTTCATATGATTGCGTTGTGGCTTCTAAACCTTGGGAAGTTTATGCAATTCGGCACTTAGGCACCGGAAGTGAACAGGGAGTTATATTGCTGAGGGTAACTCTCACCAGCAGAGCCCTTTGTTCGGTACCTGTGAAGTACTGTCACCCATGAGATTATCCTGCAGGTGTCACCTGCATCCCCACGCTCAGTCTGATAAGGAAACAAATGAGGTCTGTCTGGAATTGCCTGTGGTGAAACTCTTAGGCTCTCCCTCCTTCTAAAACGCCTTCTGAGCGCTCTCTTTCCATTGAGCTGACCTGACATAGTTCTTATTTGACTCGCTCATCTGTTGCTCGTTGAATCTAAATTTTGGTTGAAATTTACCCCTGTTTGTGAGAACTGCAACTAGATGGTATGTTCTTTAGATAGGTCATTCACGGATGCATCCAATGAATAGATACTCGATGACTGCTGGGCAGGTGTGGAGCAACCATGGTCATGGCTTGTTACCAACCTACTGTCCATTTACCTCTGGCAATTTCGTAGATGGACACTGTACCTTTAATAGTGTTAGTGCTGGCAGAGGCATGGGAGCTTTGTGGTCCAGTGGGCCTGCAATGAATGCTGATGATGAAGGTGAAATAAATGTCAAAGATCATGACTGCACTTTTACCCATTTCTGCTCATAGTCTCCAGATCAAGATCCAGGTCTCTCTCTCTTTCTCCCCACTCCACCCCTCACCTACCGCCACCCCATGGTTTGGTAGCAGAGAGTATCCTCATATTTTCGACTCTTAACACAGAGCTTTTTATATCAGGGTTATGTTAAAAGCAAACTAAACAGAACACAATGAAGGTTTTTTTAAGAAAATATTTTATTTATTTTCAGAGAGAGGGGAAGGGAGGAAAAAAGACAGAGAAACATTAATATGTGGTTGCCCCTCATGCACCCCCAAACAG
Source organism: Furipterus horrens (assembly GCF_987537825.1). Classification (NCBI taxonomy): domain Eukaryota; kingdom Metazoa; phylum Chordata; class Mammalia; order Chiroptera; family Furipteridae; genus Furipterus; species Furipterus horrens. The sequence goes on from NW_028327175.1 coordinate 188,736,018, forward strand.
GGACCTGGCCTGTAATCCAGGCATGTGCCCTGACTGGGAATTGAACCTGCTACCCTTTGGTTCACAGGTCAGCACTCAATCCACTAAGCCACACCAGTCAGTGCACAACTAAGGTCTTAAAAATATTTTTTCTCAATAGTTTGTTGTTGAACTAAATATTTCGTGAGATTAATGGCAAAATAATTGAGTGGCCCTCATTGCATGTACTTGACCTAGTCTTAGAAGAGTGCATGTTAACCATACTTTTGTAGCTGAAGTTCTATTTTAAGTTCACCCTGAAGAGTTGTTATTTTAAAAACCCTGTGGGGCAGGAACAAGACTCTTACCATAAACCATCTTGGTTTTATCCCCAGACTGTTGGGATCTGGGAAACATGATTTTATTCTCAGGAAACTTTGGGAATAGTGTGAGAAGAGAGAGTGGATCAAAAATTCTGTATTGAATGGACAATGGCTTCATTTTTCTTCACTGGGGGAAATTGATTTTCTCCCTCCTCCCCCAAAGAGTTTCAGGGAAATGGCCTCAGTTCATTCTGAAATGGCTACAAGGAGAAAGGGGGCATGTCCTGCCCTGATCCTGTCCAGTCACTGGACATCATTTCCCAGGAGCCCAAGAATGCAACATTACAGAGAAAAGGTGGATTTCCACTTCTACAAGGAAAAGTTCCTAGGAATGTATTTGGAATAGTTTGTTTGGAAAAGTAGCAAGATCATTTGTTTGAACATCTGGATTGGCCACAGGAATCCTATATTTTGCATTTGTTGGGGGCATTTTGTGGGTTGTTATCTTAAGAAAAAACACAGAAAACTTTGGTTCCAAACCCAATATTCTACAAGGACATGGAAATTCCATTGTTCCTTTTTGACATAAAAGGTCATCTTGTTGTTTATCTACAAAGCAGGGGAAATTGGCTGTTAAGTAATTTGCATTTGGAAACACTGGCCCAAATTCAAAGAAGTCTGATGCTCTCTCCCTTCCCTGCCCTGTTTTTATTTAAAGATGCTGCACTCATGAATCATTGGGGGAAGGTTTGAAATATAGCAACTGCTGTTTCAGAAGATGAAGGCCTTAGTCCACAAGGAGAAACCCAGAGTGAAGGATGCCCTAGAACTAAGGCTGTGGACACCTAAAATATAGCTGCTGTAATATTCCTGGTCTCTGGGTTACAGAATACACTGGACTCTCTTGAACTTGATGAAATTTCTAAAAACCTTTGGCAAGATGGGGATTTCAGCAAAGCCTCAGAATAGTTACCCTCCCAGCAGGGCAGTGACATAATAGATATGACCCAGTGCAAAATGAAAAATGGGGGGCCCCTTATTCAAAAAAGGTGACGCTATTACAATATAAACCTTTTCCTTTAAAAATACTTTATTGCTTCTCAACCATTATGGTGTGATTGTGATCATGAGTAACAATTATATATGATAAAAAAGTATGACATAATTTTATATACTACAATAAAAAAATAATACCTTACCGATGTGGTACCTTGACTGAGTATAAGATTTTTGGGATCTATTTCCCGCAAATTCATTTATCAGGTTATCAAAATTTATATTTTTAGCAATTTCATTTTCAATCACTATAATTGCAAGTGGCATCAGTTGCTCTTTGCAAGTAATATCACAAATAATTTTTGATAATGTTTAACTTTGAGAAGGATCTTTCTGCTAATGCAACCTTTACTGGAGTTGTTTAAGTATATCTTATTGGCTGTAATAGCATTAGGTAAATTTCTAAGAAATTATTTTGAAATATAGACTTAAGTATGTCTAAAGCTGATGATTGGTGTCTAAATTTTTCTAAGAAGATTTAACTCTTTATACAAGTCAGTTTTGTGTAGGTTTGAATTTAATTTTAAATGTAAATTTTTAAAATGACATTTTAATGTTTTCTCTGACATTTTCTGTAATTCGTAGATATCCTGCAAGCAACTGAAGTGTCTTCATGATTTGAATATAACTTAAAATGCTTGTTTATGTAGTTTATTATGTATACAAGGAAAAATTAATGTAACAAATGTCTTTTTTTCTAATAATTAGTTCATTTAAAGTTTTCTATGAAAATAGTGCTCTTTTCTGTTGCCAGTGACAGTCTTTAAATCTAAGTTCTATTTTTAAGCCTGTGAATATTTGCTTTGCAATGTTGCAGTAGTTTTTAAAACTGGAGATTCTAAAGTGAAGAATCCTAATCACTCCTGGATATGCTTTACTGCAGTGTCCACATGTAAATTTTTATCTTCTAATAATTTATTGACCAAGTTTGTTGCCTGAGCACTGGCAGTTTCTGTCCTGCTACTAAGGAAAGAGAGTCCATCATATTATGCAGATGTAACAAGGATGGGCCCGGGGATGAATGGGCAAGCTGACCTCCCACTGCTGTGGCCATTGCTGCTACCCCCTGGGCTCAGATCCAGATCCAAGCCCTTGCTACCCCTCAGGGCCCAGTGACATCCCAGACTGCCCCTGGCCTGCCATCTCTGAAGGCCTGAGCCTGCATATGCTCTTGCTGCCCAGTGTGTCCTTTCTGTTTAGACTTCACTTATGAAACTTACATTTAAAGGTAAAATTATTAAGACTTTCAGAGTAGCAGCCATAGAGCATTAAATCAAGTGTGTCCTCCTTCTGGGAGACAGTCCCTCTGTGACCACATAGGTCATACACACGTGAAGCTGATCCTAGGCTGACATATAGAATATGGCTAATTGAAAGAATGAAGGTTCTTTATCACATGCAGGCTTGCTCCACTTCAGGTACCTAATCTTCATTGCCAGAAAGTTCACACTCACGTCTAACCCTGGCCATGAGGCGGCCATTTTTTAATTCTTTCTTTAAAAATTTTTACTATTCACTTTTATCAAGGCCTCTCGTTAGTTAGCCTCATGAGCACAGGTTCTCTGGAGCACAGACCAGCTCTTGTTCTCATATCTGGGGACACTGATTCCTTATATTCCTGGCTTTACTTATGGCCCACGAGATTTCAGAATTAGAAAGGGCTCTATAGTTCCCCTAATCCAGAGGATCACCAACCTGGCTCATTATCAGAATTTCTGCAAACTTGTAAACATGTTATGTTCCCTGTTCCTATCCCTAGAGATTCAGATTCTGGACATTCGGGATGGGGCCCAGGCATCTGCATTTTAGCAAGCCTCAGCTAGGGATTCTGATGAATAGCCTAGTCTGGGAATGTCTGGTGATTTTCCTGATTAGGAATTTGTTCAAGGCTTCATTGTTTTATTTTCTTCTCTGTCCCTGACTCCATGGCTCAACTCACTGTCCCTGTAATTTGTCTTGCTTTATCTGATTCAGCCGTCTGAGCCCAGTCAGTTATATTCTCCCCTCTTTGGTCACATGGTTATGAAATGGAAGAAATCACTCTTTCTGGACACTGCTTTTATGCTCAATCCCTTCTATAGCTCTGTAGGATGACTTTCAACCAATGCAACAAGGAGGAGACTGGGTTGCCGAGGACTTGCTCAGCTGGCACCATCAAATGGAGCTGGGTGTGTGTGTGTGTGCGTGCGTGTGCGCATGCGAGTGAATGTATGTGCTCATCTGTATACGTGTGCATGTATTCATGAGTGGCTAGCAGTGATAATGGTGGAAGAAGTGTATCGGGGTGAACTCTAAATGTGAGGGTGCTTTAGACTGGAAACACCAACCTCGACAAGGGATTTGGTCAAGGCCTACAATTCATGAATGGTTCAGCAAAGTCAATATGCATTAGCTCATCTAATTTAGGAATATATCTTTTGAGGCATAAAACAGGTAAATTATTGTACCATTTAACATAGAGTCTGTTTGGCTGCAATAATAAACAGCTCCAAAATCTTAATGGTTGTAACAACTAATATCACATGCCCCTTGCATATTTTCTGGGAAACTGGCCCCCTTCTGAGACTCAAGATTGTTTTGGGGAAGCAGATGGAAGGATAACTTTGAAGCATCGTGCATAGCAATATAATGTTCTGGCCTGGAAATGCCACATCCTTTATACTTATAACTCATGGGCTAGAACTGGTCACGGGTCATAGAAAAGAGAGAATGAAGTCATATAAACACGAGAACTGTAAAGCACTCTACAGATTCAGTTTCTCTTTGAGGGTATTTTAAAGGAGGAACAGCATTATCCAGTTGCTAGTAAGCATACAACCTAAGGAGTGGGAGAGTCCAGAAATAGACCCTCTTAGAAGGACTAGATATATTCATGAATAATAGATTCCCACCGTCGGAGGCTGAGAGGTGCTTCTCAGCTGGAAGAGCCTCTTTGGGAGTATCTGGCTGAGATGAAAACAGTTCACGTTGTTCTCTCTCATTGTATTAGAGACCCAGGTGATAAACTGGGCTCTCTTCCTGCTTTATTTCCTGAGCATTTTCTAATTTCTATTTTTTCTCTCCCGCCTCCACGTAGATCTTGACTGTGAAGATGAAGTTGGTGGGTACGATTATAGGTCTTAGAGCGCAGAGGTAGCTGAATGGGAGTTGCTTTTCTTGTTCTTCTATAATTTTATGTTGTCCTAGTACTTTAATCATCATCCCCAATGGGAAACTGTGGATGAGGGGGTCTCTTCTCATCCGGGGCAAGTTGAGTGAGGCAGGAATTTTGTGGATCGGTCTAGTTCTTTTCTGGTATTATTATTTCATGGTTCAGTTTCTCTGATTTAAATATTAGTCTCTGTCTCAGGAGCATTTCAGCCTACATGTTTGTGATTTATTTACAGTTAACACGTCGCTCAGTCTATTAGTAGGTACCATTAAAGAAATATGGGTCTTCTGAGCCTCTTTAAGTAAGGCAGAGAGGAGAAGTTTCTATAGGCAGCAAACTACTTTGCCCAAAGGTGAGTATTAACTCAGGGGCTTATTAATCAGGAAGGTCAAGAGAGTTCCAAGGTGGGGGGTGGGGGGTTTCTTCCCATCTTTATTTTATTTGCTGTTAAGTAAAGTGGCATTTATATTTAATATGCCTGGCAAGCTCCATCACTTTTTAAAAAATGTCAGGTTTATTGAGGCATAATTTACATGAGACTAATTCACTCTTTTAAAGTTTACAATTTGACAAGGTTTGATAAATGTATACAGTCATGTAGCCTTCACAACAATAAAAATATAGAACATTTTTATTACCTCGTAAAGTTCCCTGCAGTTGGTGCCCTCTCCACATTCTGAGCTCCAGTAACTACAGATATGTATTCTGTCCCTATAATTTTACATTTTGTAGAATGTAGTATACATGGAATCATACAGTATGGAGGCTTTGTGTCTGGCTTCTGTTATTTGACATAATGCTTTTGAAATTCATCCACATTGTTGCATGTATCAGTAGTACTTTTCTTAATTGGCAAGTAATATTCCATGCCAGTGATAGAATACAATTTGTTTATCCATTCACTGGATGAAGGAGAGTTGTTTTTAGTGTTCAGCTATTATTAATAAACTGTTAGGAGCATCACACACAGGTTTTTGCGCAGACATAGATTTTCATTTCTCTTGGGTAAATAACTAAACAGAAGGATTTCTGGGTTATATGATAAGTATACGTTGAACTTTATAAGAAAGGCCAAGTTGTTTTCTAAAGTGGCTATATCATGTTGCATTCCCTCCAGCAGCATGTGAGAATTCCGGTTGCTCTACAGCCTCATTAACAATGCTTGGTGCTGTCAGTCCTTTTCATTTTAGCTATAAGTGAGTGCTGGGAGCACCTTCTCATGTGCTTATTGACTATTTGTGTGCATTTCTTGAGAACTGTCTGTTCAAATTGTTTGCCTATTTTTATTCCTCTTTTTCTTATTGAGTTGTAAGAGGTCTTTATATACTCTTCATTCATGTCGTTTTGTCAGATTGGTGGTGTTGAAATATTTTCACCCAGTATATTGCTTTCCTTTTAACTTTCACGATACTCTTTTGAAGAACATTTAAAATTTTGGTGAAGTCCAGTTTATCATAAGGTTTTTAGCGGTTCATGCATTTTGTGTCCTAACTAGGAAGTTTTAGGTAACCTCAGACAATAAAATTTTGTCTTCCTTTTTTAAAGAAATATCATGTTTTAGCTTTTATATTGTCCGTGTATATGGTGTGAGAATAGGTTTGGGGGCCTTTGTTTGCCTGCTTGTAAATATCCAACTGTTCTAGTACCATTTCTTGAAGAGGCTCTCCCTTATTGAATTAGCATGGACTCTGTTGAGAATCAACTGGACTTTGTTTTATTCACCTCTATGTTAATTCTTATGCCATTAACACACTTTTTATTTTTATGGTTCTATGATAAGTTTTAAAATCTGTTAATATGTGTCCTCTAACTTAGTTATTCTTTGAAAAAAATATTTAGGCTATTCTAACTCCTTAACATTTAAACATACATTTTGGAATTAGCTTTCAAATTCTATACAAAATCCTTCTGGGGTTTTAATTGGCAAAACATTTAATCTATAGGTTAATTTGTTCAGAAGTGACATCTAAATAATATCAATCTTTTAAGCATGTATTTAGGTCCTCTTAATCTTAGTAATGTTTGTAGTTTTCAGTGATTAGATATTGCAAATATTTTGTTAGATTTATTCCTAAGTACTTTTTTCTCTGATGCTATTATGGTTTTTAAAAATTTCAGTTTCCAATGGTTTGTTGTTAATAGATAGAAATGAACTTAACATTTTTGCCATCCTTCCTCTTTTAACTTATGTCGTCGTCGTCGTCGTCGTCGTCGGCAGCCGTCCGTCTCGAGAGACGATGGCGTAGCTTCTTGAGAGTCTATCTGCACCGCCGAGAATGACTGTGCAGTCCGATTCGGGAGTGACAATCCCTGCCACACATGTTACAGGTGAAGGCAGATGGCTGTTGTTGCTGCTGCTGACGCTGCTTCCGCCTCGATCTTTTCTGGACCGCCTCCTCGTTGCGCGCAGCCTCCGCGCGTGACGTACCTTGCCTGACCGCGAGCCTCCAGGCTAGGCGGTCGTCTGCTTGTACTTCCCATGTGTTGAGATTGATGGAGCATTGTGTCATGTCCTTTTTGCAGATGTCTTTGAACCGCAGTTTTGGGTCCCTGTCATCCTCTTGCCTTCTGCTAGCTCGCCGTAGAGGAGGTCTTTGGGGATACGGCCTGCATCCATTCTTTTGACATGGCCGAGCCACCTGAGGCGTCTTTCGCTAAGAACTGCATGCAAACTGCACATATTGGCTCGCTTCAGCACCTCGGTGTTGGGGACCTTATCCTGCCAGGCGACATGCAGGACGCGTCGCAGGCACCTCATGTGGAAGCTGTTGAGTTTCCTTTCGTGCCTTGCATAGGTGGTCCACGTCTCGCTGCCATAGAGGAGAGTGCTGAGTACGCAGGCTTGGTAGATGCGCAGTCTGGTTTTCTCAGTGAGGCTGGAATTGTTCCACGCTCGCCGGTTCAGTCTGGCCATAACTGTGGCTGCCCTGGCGATTCTCCGGTTGACCTCCAAGTCGACTGACAGAGAGCTCGAGATGGTGGACCCGAGGTAAGTGAAGTCGTTGACAACCTCCAGGGTGTATCCGTCGATGGTGATGCATGGGGGAGTCCCCGTGCCTTGAGCCATAACATTCGTCTTCGTCAGGCTGATGGCTAGTCCGAACTCCTTGCATGCATGGGAAAGGCAAGTGACTAGCTGTTGGAGTCCCTCTTCGGAGTGTGATGTCAAAGCTGCGTCGTCGGCGAAGAGCATCTCACGGATGAGCACCTCTTTGACTTTGGTCTTGGCTCGTAGACGGGCCAGGTTGTAGAGCTTGCCATCGGATCTGGTGTGAATGAAGACACCCTTGCTGCAGTCCTTAAAGGCGTATTGGAGGAGCATGGAGAAGAAGATTCCGAACAGCGTAGGCGCGAGGACGCAGCCCTGCTTTACTCCGCTGCTGACTGGGAAGGCCTCAGAGGTTGCGCCGTTGTAGGACACCGTGCTGTGCATGTTGTCGTGAAAGGACATGACCACAGCAAGCAGATGTGGTGGACAGCCAATCTTCCGTAGCAAGCTGAAGAGTCCGCTTCGACTGACCAGATCAAACGCCTTCGTGAGGTCAATAAAGGCGAGGTAGAGTGGTTTATGCTGCTCGTGACACTTCTCCTGCAGCTGGCGTAGGGAGAAGATCATGTCCACTGTTGAGCGGCCAGCTCTGAAGCCACACTGGGACTCTGGGTAGACGCGGGAAGCAAGGGTCTGCAGGCGGGCAAGAGCGACCCGGGCGAATACTTTGCCGACGACGCTGAGGAGAGAGATGCCCCGGTAGTTGTTGCAGTCGCTGCGGTCTCCTTTGTTCTTGTACATGGTGATAATGTTGGCGTCTCTCATATCCTGGGGGATGTAACCCTCCTTCCAGCAGAGACAGAGTAGATGGTGGAGCGGCTGTAGCAGGACTGGTTTCCCGCTCTTTAGGATTTCTGGAGGGATTCCGTCGCTTCCTGGTGCTTTCCCGCAAGCGAGGCGGTCGATGGCTTTGCCGAGCTCTGCCGCAGTAGGTGGGGTGTCTAGCTCCTCCATGACTGGTAGGTCTGGGATGGCGTTAAGAGCAGTGTCTGTTACGGTGTTCCTCGTTGCGTACAGCTCGAGGTAGTGCTCGGTCCACCGCCGCATTTGCTGTTCCTGGTCAGTGATGACCTCACCTGTCTTGGACTTAAGGGGGGCGATCTTGGAGGGGATTGGGCCTGTTGCCTTCTTGATACCCTCATACATTCCTCATGCATTGCCTATATCGGCGGCTTCCTGAATGCTTCTGCACAGGTTTAGCCAATAGGTGTTGGCACAGTGGCGGGCGGTCTTCTGGACTTTGTTCCTGGCAGCCCGTAGAGCTTGAAGTGTACTGGGAGTGGGCGTGACCTTGTAAGCCAGTAGGGCCTTCCTCTTAGCCTCGATCACGGGTTCCATTTCTTCCCAGTGAGCCTCGTACCAGTCAGCGTTCTTCCGCTCTTTCTTCCCGTAAGCAATAATGGCGGAGTTGTATATGGCATCGCGGAGACGTGGCCAATTGGATTCGATAATGTCATCTGCCGCCACTCCCTCGCCGAGTGCATCTTCCATCTTGTTGATGAATTGCTGGGTCTTAACTGGGTTGCTGGCACAACTGGTGTTGATGCGTGGGCGACCCTTCATCTTGGAGTGGTGCAACCTCTTCGGCATTATGCGCACCTTGCTTACCACGAGGGCATGGTCCGTGTCGCAGTCTGCACTGTGGTAGCTGCGGGTGAGGAGGGTGCTGCCAATATCCGTTCTTCTGGTGATGACGAGGTCAAGCTGGTGCCAATGACGGGAGCGGGGGTGCCTCCATGACACCTGGTGGATCTCTTTGCACTTGAAGAATGTGTTTGTCACGCACAGGCCGTGGTGACACAAAAGCTCAAGCAGTCGCTGACCATTCTCATTGATCTTTCCTCTCCCAAAGTTTCCGAGGCAGGTGGGCCAGGCCATGTGGTCGGCTCCTACTCTTGCGTTGAAGTCTCCAAGGAGATAGAGAGCGTTACTTCTGGGAATCTTGGATAACGCTTCGTCCAGTGCATGGTAGAACTGTTCTTTCTCTTCGGTGGTGGCGCAGAGGGTTGGGGCATACGCGCTAAGAATGCTGACTGGGCCGAAAGTTGTTGACAATCGGAGGGTAAGTAATCTCTCTGTGCCTCCTGTGGGTGGCTCTATGGAGTTAACAAGCGTGTTCTTCACAGCGAACCCAACACCGTGCTGTCTTGGTTGGTCCGGAGACTTCCCTTGCCAGTAGAAGGTGTAGTTGGTTTCTCTGATAGTTCCGTTGTCGGCCAACCGGGTCTCCTGTAGAGCCGCAATGTCGATGTTTAGTCGTGCCAGTTCCCTATCGATGACAGCGGTTTTCCTGGCACCCTTGATCCACGGAAGGTCTGCAGTAAGTCCGGGGCACATGGTCCTGATGTTCCAGCTAGCGAGGCGAAGAGCCGGAGGCTTCTTTCTTGTTGTTTGCTTGGAATTAACTGGTGCGGGTGTTTTGTGGCCCACTTTTCGAGAGGCGCCTCTCTGATCCCCACGCACCCAGTGGGGCAGGCGAGCCATGGCGAGACGGTAGCTGTCCAGTGAGGTGCGATGACCTCTCCCACCGTCAGAGGAGACCCCTGGCGCTCGTTTCCTTCGCCAATCGGATGAGCTTATAACCGGTATCTGTCTCCTCCCGTGTTGAGTCGACATCTTGCGATGACGCTGGAGTGTCCTCTCAAGTGAAACTGAAGCTACAGAGCCTGGGCAGGATGATATGGAGGGTCTGCTGTTGCCCATGCAGCAGACTCCCCCTCTCTTCGCAGCTGAAGGGTCCAAGGGAAAGACAAAGTCAATACAGCTTGGCTTCAGGTGCGCCGCAGGAGTTGCCGGTGTTGACTACAATGTCAAACCGCCTTAGGGACTCCGGCTCCGGATTTTCTGTCGGGGTTTACTCCCTTAGCCTTTCCCCTGAAGAGGTATGCCGCAAGGCAGCGGAGGTTTTTTGGGGTCAGAGTTTTCCTTCTCTGATTTTAGAGATGTCCTTCCTCTTTCCTCCTTTACAGTCTTGAGGGCAGCATTTACAGGCTAAAATAGAAAACTGGCAGTGTAACCTTCTAAGCAGATACTACCAATACCCTGCTTGGGTATACTCACCCAACAATAAACATCTCTTAAATGTCCTCCAAGTGCCATGCCTCGAATTAGTAAATGGCAGTGCAATGGCAGCCAAACATTTGGATCAGTTTCACTAAGTAAACCACCAACACAAGTAGGTTTTTAAAACAATAGAATAGTGTCTCATTTTATTAAAAATAATAACTATTTTTAAGCAACTTACCAGCAACACTGAATAAAAACCTGGCTGTGTTTCCCACTGTTTCAACTGCTCCTCAGCTGGCTTTAACACAGTGGCGTCGGTTGGTCCCGCGCCCCACGCTTGCAAGTCCACGCGCCACCGCCCACTGATGCCGAAAGCGGCTTCTAGGAACGCGCCATGTTCTGACTCGCAGCTCTAAACGATGCGGACGCTAGAATATCGCGTCACAGACATCCACAGCAATAAAAAAGATCAAAATACTGATACACAAAACAACACAAATGAATCTCAAAAAGCATTACGCTAAGTGAAAGAAGCAAAGCATAAAAGTCTACATGAAGTTCTAGAAAATGCAAAATTATAGAGACAGAAAGTAGATCACTGGTTGCCTTGGGCTATGGGGCTAGAGAAAGGATGATACAACAAGACACAGGGTAATTTTTAGGGAGATGGAAATGCTTTAATCTTGATTAACTTATGTATGTCTTTGCTTTTAAATGAGTTTCTCAGTGTATAGTTAGATCTTACTTATTTTTATCCAATTTGATAATCTCTGACTTATAACTGGACTGCTTTTAATGCTATTATCCATATGATTGGGTTTAAATCTACCATCTTGTCATTCGTTTTCTTTGTCCTATCTGTCGTTTCTCCTATTTTCACATATATGTTAACCTTTTCTTATCCTCTAGGGTCTAGAGCTTTTATAGCATGTTAGACAGGGAGACATGGCTTTACCATCAGTTAACTTTTTTTCGAATCTTGGCTCTACTAACTGTAAACTTGGGGAAATTACTAAGCAACTTTGTCTCAATTTTCTCATCTGTACAGTTAAGGATATTAATAGCACACTTTCCACCCATAGGCTTCCATGAGGATGAAAAGAGATAATTCATGTAAATCTTATAACATAGAGTTGAGCTCATAGTACATGTTCAATACATAGAAACCATTTTTTAACCTTAAATTATATCATAAACATGATTTCACATTCCCATGTAATCTTTATAACTATCATTTTTTTTCCTGATGAGATAATAGTCTATAATGCATATATGAACTACTATGACTAACTTGCTTCCATTTGGTTTGACCAGCTATTTCCAATTTGGGGCCATTTCAGATAATACTATAATTAATGTATTTTTTCATGTAATCTGCTTTTTGTTTCAGTTTACTGATTCCCTTAGAAAAATCCTTGGAATGATAGTTCTGGGTAAAGGTTATGATCCTCGACATGCTTCTTGTTACATAGCCAAGCATATCTTTTGGAGTCACAGTGGAGGCCAGAGAAAAATGTTACCCTCCACCTCTTATTCTCACGGGAACCAGAAGCTATTCCTTGCTCATGTCTATCCCCCTGAAAGAGACACCTCCATTTTGTTTGTTCTGCTGTTGCATGAACTGCCCTGGCCTATTCTATTCATCCTAACAGCTCATTACTCACACCTGTCACCCATTTCAGTGACTCTAGAAAACTGCAGTGTTTCTTTATGTTGCCTGCCTCTGCTTGGAGCTCCTCAAGAAGAAAAGCAGCCTGCTCTTGATTGTGTAGTGTCTGTTTTGAGGACAGACACCTTACTTAGCTCGGTTGGAAGTGCACCCATTCTCTGGGAGCCATCATTCCTGAGCTGCTCAGAACATTTTGAGAGAGAAGTGGGCCCTGGAGTCCCCTGCCTCAGAGATCTTGCTCGTGCAGGCGTTATTGCTTGAGGGTAAAACACGGGGAGAATGGCTCTCCTTTTCCCACATATATATGGCTGTACCCACTGCAGTTCAGTCCATTCTTTTCTCCTCTCAGGAACTTGGTCCCCTATTGGTCTCCCTCCCTCTCACCATAGTCTAGAGTAGAGAACACATACACGTACCACATACACATACCAATTTGGTTTCACATTAGGCCAAGTGGTCCCGTTTTAAGGGAGAATTCTGCACATATATCCAGGAAGGACAGGAAAGTTGCCACATCTCAGGAAGACAGATGCTTGGCAGGAGGTCACAGTGACCCCATGGCCTTGCTTTATGCTGCCTCTGAGGGCATCTTGGGCCTATAGGCATTGGCAATACTGAGGCAATTCATTTGGTGTACAACTTGATTCTAAGTTGAGAATGTTGAGGGCAGGCAATGTTTAAATTTGGAAATGCTGTGAGTTCAGTCCTACGTTATTTGATGTATGGCCATCATTTTGGGCTTCCTGGGTCAGCCCTTGGTTGCCCTGTTGCCTTGTCTGAAGAGCTACAGTGGCTTACAGCAAACACTTTGATCTGCGTCCACTTCAGTCTAGTGGCCTTAGATCACCCAATGCTTCTTCACTTCTTCTTTTTTTGTCTGAACTCCTGTTGATTTTTTGTCTTTTGTCCCCACCCATCACCAGGAAGGGCTAGAGTCAGCTTCCCTCCTCTGTCACTTCTCAGATTCCTCTTTGTCAGGAATACCTGTCATATTGACTCCTTCCAAGGCTGATTCCACATGTGTATTTCCTAAAGGTATCAGGTGGTGTGGGTGTGGAAGGGGACATGGAAATGAGGGGCAGAGGAGCCTCAAGGGAGGTGAATTTATTGACTCTGAATCCAACTTAGAAAAGTGAGTGATGGCAAGGGAGGTTCTTATTATAGAGAAAGGGATACACTCAAGCCATACACTTGGAATTAAATATGAACATCCTATGAAGAGAATCCCCAAGCTCATTAGTTGTCTGTAAATTTACTCTACCTGCCTTAACGATTTCTCTTCTATTCATGCCAAATTCATAATGAAAAAAATATATATTTCAGCAAGAAATGTATATTTTGTTTTATCTGTCTGTATTGATATCTATATTTATACATGCAAACATATATAAGATACAGATAGATTTTAAAACAAATAAAAATGTGTGTATGTATGATAGTCATAGATTTTAAAATGAAACAAAATGCACATAAATATTTACCTATATCTAGATACGTACATAATAGAATGATGTCAGGAGTGGCCTGAGGAGGTGAGGCTTTGACTACTTTTATGAAACCCGAACCCTGGGGTATATACCAAAACCACCTGCAGCATCCTTTCCCTGGAATTACTGAATAAAGAGGGGGAAATGAGTCTTTCTGGGAAGATCTGGTGTTTTCAGAGGTAATAGAAGGCTCAGGGTGGCGTGACAAGTAGCTCAGGACCTCCTTGTCACTCACAATGTGACAGGAGATATGTAGCCTGTCTCTGCTGTGACATCCTCAATTTGGGTCTAGCTGGCTGCAAGTGTGACAGTGAGCACAGTGAGTTCAGAATCCCTCTGTGTGATTTGATGACTTTTGCATTCCCAGGCAATGAACTAATTTTGATCAATTCCAGCAATGAATTCATTTTTGGCTCTTCAAGAACATGTACAGGACATGAACTTGGGAGCCAGGGAGTCATGGGTTCAACACCTGCACTGATCAAGCTGTGTGATCTTGAAAGTTCCTTAATTCCTCTGAGATTTAGGGTCCTTGTCTGTAAATAGGACATCAAATGGACCACTTCACGGAGCTGTTAGGAGGATGCTCACAAAACGTTTCTTTGTTCATGCATTTGTTTGTTCATTCCTTCCTCCCTCCCTCTCTCCCCTCCTCTCTTATTCTTTGAATTTCTTCTTCCTTTCTCTTTCTCCATCCTTCCCTCAGGTTCTTCTGCTTTCCTGTACTGAACCTTTTGGGCAGGGGGGAAGGATCTTGAAAGGTGGATTGAACTTGAAGCAGACACAGCTCATGGAGGGAGTTGGCTGGGAGGGTGCTCTATGCACAGCCTATCCTGGGTTGGAAGAGTTAGACCAGGATTTGGGGCCCTGCAGTCTATTAAGGAAAGAAGATGTGGCTGTGTACCCTATTTCTTTTAAAAAATATTTTATTTATTTTTATAGAGAAGGGAAGAGAGGAAGAGAAACAACAATGTGTGGTTGACTCCTGCATGCCCCCGAACTGGGGACCTAGCCTGCAACCCAGGCATGAGCCCTGACTGGGAATTGATCCTGCAACCCCTTGGTTTGCAGGATGGCACTCAATCCACTGAGCCACACCAGCCAGGGCTGTGTACCCTATTTCTTATTAACAGACCAACAGGAGCCTTTCAGAAAGTGTTACCTATGCAACACGGTTCACGATCAGATGTTCCAGATGACTTTTACTGTCAGTTGCTCTGAGTGCTGCATGGGGAAACCTTCAGGAGTGGGATGGGGAGGTGTGGAGCCCATGGTGAGACCCAGATGACTCACTTTTAATATTTCCTGCAAGGTGCACGGGAGAGTTTGCTTGGGGACAAGGCTCATTCTGATTGGGTGGGACTCTTCCTGCTCCTTCTCTAAAGCTTCACTTCTGATTTCCTTCTCACCTTTGCTCAGCTCTGCTTCACATCTGGAAAGTGCACTGGAAATGTGAACTGCATTGGAATCACTTGAGCATCATCTTGATCACACTTTGCCAAGGCTGATAAGGGTGTCTTTCTAAAGAAGGCTTAACGGGGAATGGATATGTGTGCTGCCGAAATTAATTTGTTGTGAAAACAAAGTCACTTCATTCTCCAAATTCCTTCAAATATTTGATCTTTTCTCTAGTTTTCTGGCCCTCATCCTTCATGACCCATCTCTTTTCTGGGAACTTTTTCCTGGCTTAGAATCCCAGCCTTGCTCTGAATGACGAAAAGGAGGTTGTGCCCAGATCGCTCTGGAGGAACCAATGGGAAGACCCACCCAGTCCACTGAGCTTCAGGGGTGCACGCCAAGGTCCTCAATTTCTTAACATGTCTGTCTGAAAATAGCTTTCTTGTCATAAAGTGGGCCCCAAGGGGGTTGTCAAACTGTCCAAGCAAACGAAAGGAATATATATACATGCCCATTAAAATTTTATATTATTCATGTGATTCACTGTATGGTTTGAATTTAGCCTAATGGCTTTTAGAAATGTCATTTAATGTTTGCTGTGTCCTTAGAGCCTTCTCAAGTCTTCTCCCACCACCTCTCCAGCCTCCCTGGGGCCTGAGTCATGCCTGACACACAGTAGATCTGTCTTGGAAGCAGTCAGGACCCGGGCTGAGCGTTTGCTGATGCTGCCCTTTCACCTGGCTTCTTGGCTGATGCGACATTGCTTGGGTCAGGGTGTGGTGGGTTTTGTGGAAGGCCCCTTCTTCTCCGCTTCTCATTCACTTTTAATTTATTTATCAGTTGCTTGCAATGTCCCAAACACTGTGCTCAGCCCCAGATGCAGAAGGGAACAAACTAAATATGGATCTGGGCCTTATCCAGGACCTTGCAGCCATGCCAGAGGGTTGAGCCATGCTCCTAAATATGGGAACCAGTTCAAGGTAAATAATAACAGGTAACACTTAACTGCTCGCCATGTGCTAATGCTGTGTTTATTGGCATTCACATATAATTGCCTTCCATTTTTACCCTACTGAAAGTGTAAGTTTCCCCATCTCGCCAATGAGGAAGCTGGGGTGCGAGGAAGTGAATGGCCTTCTCCAGGTCCTAGCACTAGAGCTAGGATCTGTCCAGTTCAAACCTTAAAAGGTGATATATACACTAATAGTGATAATTCTCTCATTTCTCAGTTTTGCATCCATAAAGCAGGGTCACTGCCCTGATGCTCTCCCCATAGGGCTGTCGAGAGGACAAAAGCTCACATGGGAGAAGGTGTTGATATGTTGTGAGGACCACGGGGGAGCCAGGTGGTTTGTATTTGTTTTCTGGTGGGATTATAATTAGAGTCTAGAAAGAAAAGAGGTAGAAAGTCTGGCATTTTATGTCCAAAGACATGGCACTCCTGTTGATGGGAGAAGCCTGCTTGCTCGGAGGTGGCTCCTGCCATGGCTGCTGTGACACAGGATGTCCTACTGTCCAGCTAAGCCCCGAGTTGCTGTTCTCTGGGGGATAAATGAGGAGAATCTCTCTCTGCTCCGTTCACCATGTTTCCTGGTCCCTGGGCTGGGCTGGGGGTGGAGAGGAGGGCCCTGACGGCCCCCAGCCCTCCCGCGGACGCTGCGGCTGGTCTCTGCCGGATCCGCTCTCCAGTGCTCACCTCTTTGCCACCCACACTCTTCCCTCCGCAGCTGCCTTTGAGAAAAGGCTTCAGGGTGTTTGGCTCGCCATGAGCAACACCGTGTCATTGTGACAGGTGCCACGGGCCCCAGCTTGTGGCTTCAGATCTGGGATGTAGAAAAGCATGAGCTCAACCATAGCGACACCAAGGCTGATATCAATGCCAGGGCTGGCAATAGCAAGGTATCTTCTGGGCACTTTGACCTGCTCACCTTTGCCTAACAGAGTTGTCTCCCTGCCTCCCTCTACCCCAGATTCACTGAGATATAAATGACATATAACATTGTGTAAGTTTAAGGGGTACAGCGTGTTGACTCTGGATACACCTATATCTTACACTATGATTACTACCATAGCTAACACCTCCATCACACCACATAATTACCATTTCCTTTTTGGGGTGAGAACATTTAAGACCTACTCTCTTAGCTACTTTAAAATATGTAATACAGTGTCTTTAGCTGTAGTCATACTGTTATACACCAGATCTCCTGTTTTTGAACCTAAGCTATCAGGGCCCTTTTCCGGGGCCCTGAGCCTTAGAGAGCCCTACTTTAGCTCCCCTGCTGTGCCCTCACTAGAGGAATTTGCCCCTTTCAAGACTTCATCCCCTCTGGCACTGGGAACCCTAGAATTTCCTGACTGAAGGTCCCTCTTGGGGAGGCCCCTTTCCTGAATCCATATTCCTGAGGTCAAACCATGCTGCTAGTTTGCACAATGGGTGGCCATGGGCCAGGGTGAGGATGGAGGGTGGTGGGGAATGCCATTCTCGGGGGCTATGGATGAAGCTTGGCATAAAACCTGGAATGTCTACCCTTGACAGATCCTGGTGGTATAGAATGGACCTGGGTGGAAAGTGGAGAGGAGTAGGCTGCAGGTCGGGGAGCCTCTGCTTGCAGTTTTGCCCCAGCCCCCTGAATGTTAGGGGTGACCTGTGCTGGGCACCGTTGCTGCATTATCGCCTTGAAACCTCACACCCAGCTCTTGTGATGTGCACCCTATCATCCTGCAGATAGAGAAGCGGAGGCTTAGAAAGCCTTGTTCAATGTCATAGAGCTGGACTTCTAACTCAGGTGTCTGTCCAAAGCTCAGACTATACACCACTCCTTACGTTTATGGACAGTGGTGTCACTGCGGGGTCATATTCCAAATGCAGATTCCTGGACTTCAACCCATACCAGTGCATCAGGATCCCTAAAGGTGGGGCCAGGAGATCTGTTTGTAAACAGCTCCCCATGGGACCATAGGCTCACTAGTAGGGAAAAAATCCAGACCTGCCCTGTCCTAGCTATGCAATCTTGGCCGAGTGAATTGACCTTGTTCAGCCTCAGAGCCCTCATCTGTCAATAGGGATAGCAACACCTGCTCTTGCAAGGATTGCAGTAAAGACAGATCTTGCATGCTACTCATTTGGCATGGGAGAGAAGCTTAGTCAAGGTGAATTGAACATCTCTCCCTTCCTCTGATCTTTCCACTCATCTGGTGTCTCACCTTCTTTGTAGGTCATACTGAGGTCTCACTTCTCCAGGGCTAAATTAATTTATTTCTGAGATCTTGGCTGCTAAGAGTTTATAGCTTAATAATATCTTCTTTCGCTATTGATAGAGGAAAGGGGACTCTTGGAGATGGAAAAATGTTCAGCATCCATGAGTCTGTTTTCCTGACATGAGATTCTGGGATGTTTCAAGGGCAAGGGAGAAAGGCACAGCTTTTTATCAAATGAGAATCACCACAGAGGAAGCTGCAAATTGTGACCCCTCCCCTGACCCAGCTTTTGTAACTCTCTGAACATACCTGTCACTCAGAACCTGCACTTACATCCTTGGGTCTCTACTATAGCTTAGCCTCTCGTTTTTCCAGCCTCCTTTGCCATGAAAGATGAAAGGAAAAAGAAAAAAGGCATCTCCCTTCAGATGGGCTGTGCTCACAGTTTCCATGAACAGAGCCTGCCTCTGGAAGGCTGCAGAGGAGGTGTGAGAGTCTGACAAGTGTCAGGAGAAATTGATCACATGAAGGTAAGATGCCAGGGAATCAATTGCTCGCCCTCCCGGGGTGATGCAGACAGACAAGCTGTGGGGAAATGCGTACACACTTTGTACAGTGCTGTTGTGTTCAGGAGGAGGGAGCAACCTCCATAAATCTTTGTTTAGTCAACATCCTCAATGTGTGCGTTGAGGCTCCAGGTGTTATGAAGGGTGCAGGTGTGGTCTCTGGCCCCAGGAGCCTGGCGCTCACCAAGAAGACAAGGCACCGCACTCAGGAGACCCTCAGTCACTCCATTCTGGGTGGGGTGGGTACCCTTCCAGAGGGCAGAAGACCCAGAGGGTTGAGTTCACTCTCCTAGTCTCAGAGAGGCTTCCTTTAGGAACTGCAGCTGACTGGCCGCGAGGATAGATGGGGTCACTCTGTTTCCTGAAGCACATTCACATCTTTGTCTCACAGAGTGAAGTCACAGAGATGTCTTAGCTAAACTCTAACTGTTCTTACCACTGGGGAGGGCGCATTCTGGCTCCTGGCATGCGTGGCAACTGCTATACTTGGAGAGGACCTCCATCCCTGGGCCTCGCTGACTTGTCCCGGTCACCAGGGCACACCCCTGCCCCTGGGTACTTCTGCCATACAGAGCTGCCTGGGTGCGGCACAATCACTCACCCCTTTGCCCACGTTTCCTTGTGGCCCCTAGAATGCCGCTTCCACCCTCCGTGCTCCAGCCTGGCGGACCCCTGCTCCTGCACAGACCCTTAATGTCTCAGCTCTTCCCTTGCTCCTCTGCCCATTCTCCCCAAGGAAGACTGAGGTGCTCCTCCTCTTTCAGTGCTCCCAGTGTACCTGGGCACATGCCTTCCTCATGGAAATCCCCTTGGGTCTCCATTGTGGCTACTGCAGCAGTTTTCCTACCACACACCAAACTCCTCTAAAGGCAGGGGCATGGGTCAGTCCCCACTGTCCCTTCACTGCTCCTAGCTCTGGCCTGGCCCATGTTTTTGAATGACTGAAGGACTGGGAGGGGGCAGAAACAGTACCAGCCTGAGAATCAAGGGTCGTGAGCTGTAAAGCAGACTTGAGGGGACCAAACAGCCGTGTGACCTTGACCCAAACCGCCCCACCTGTGTGAGATAACTTTCACAAAGGCAAGTGGGAAAGTATAGATAAGAAGCCAAGGTCCTCAGGGAATTGTCTTCATTTCCTGGTAAGCCTGTGACGTCATGGAGAACAGTCAGGGGACATGTTTTTCATCATTAATGGAAGCATGAGAAAGTTGGCCTCGTGCCAATTATCAGGTCCTTAAAGCCAGGAATTTAGTTTAATCACTGACATAAATGGAAAATATGATCCTGGAAAAGGCACATAAGGCCTGGATTTCAGTTGTGGCTTCCCCCTTGTTAGCAGGGTGACTTTGGGCAACATCTCCCTGACTCAGTTTCCTCAACGCACTTGTCTATGACTTGTCAAATACAACCATCAAACGTTCTTGCCCTGCCGGGCCCCCAGGAAGCTGAGGTGGAGGGAGATGGTGAATCATGGGATAGCACACAGGAGGCTGCAGAAATAGGTGGGTCATGCAGGGGACGCAGCCGGCGGCCCGCCCAGGTCCAGCGGCCGAGTGTCGGCCATGAGGGCGCGCAGCTGCGTCTTTCCTGAGACTTGCTGTTGGAGGCATGGGCACCTCCTCGCAGACAGCTGCCCACTTTCCTGGCCTCCCGCAGCCCACGGGTATGACTGTCGACAGGAGGGCACAGAAGAAAGGCCAGCCTCCTCACTTCGAGATGGGCCTATCTTTGGTGCTCTTGGTGCCTGGCATCCCCTCCAAAGTACCTGGTGAACCCCAAACAGCCCCTTTAAAGTGAGCTGCCCTGCTAATCATTTTGTTAATTCTTCAGAGAGGGTCACCTAACTTCCATAGATCAAATATTAAAACCACTAAAAGAACTGGAATGACTAATATGTCTATCTTTTAAACACTGCTGTTCACAGTCCCAGGGTTATGGTGGGAAACCCCGGGGCCTGTTGGCATTTATGTAAAAAAGAGGGAGGCCTAGAGCATGGTGTGGGTTTCTGGGCACAGATCCAACCTTCTCCTTCTAGTGATGAGGTAGGTAGCTGTGGCCCTGAGAGGTGAAGTGATTTGGTCAAGGTCACATGGCTAGTAATAAGCAGAGCATGGTCTAGAAGTCAGCTTCCCTTACTCCACGATTAATGCCTCTTTTATTGTACTTCTTATGCAGCCAGAACTCTGCCAGGAAATGCAATTCCTCTTGGTTTGGTGAGGGTAAGACTTATAGAGGATCGGGCAGGGTTATGAGGACCAACAAAGGATATTGGGGCAACCCTATACAAGCAAGATCAGGAAGCTTCCACCATCTATGAGCTTGCAGAGTCTAAGGGAGAAAAAGGTGTTATTGGGACCCAATGTAGCTGGGTGTGGAGAAGGGGAGGCAGGCAGCCCCTGCCAGAAGTGTGGCCCAGAGCAGCAAGTGGGTGGCAGGGGATTCCTATCCCTTCTCCCGCCCTCTATCCACAGTCAGGCAGCAACTTGGCTCTGGTGATGCAGGTCCTAGGGGCAGGGAAGGGTGGAGTGTGGAGCTGAGGAGGCAGAGAATGACAGGCACAAGCTAACCACTCAGTCATTCCATCTGCCCAGGTAGTAGCTGGTGGCCAGGCAAGACCGCAGCATATTTCAAGGCAGGCTTCCTAGAATGTAGTGTGCTTCGTGGTGAATTTAGTACCTGGGAACATGCTCTCTGTCCCCTAGCCTCAGAGCTGTCTAATGTTCTGAGAGAGGCCTGTCTTTCTGAGGGCCCAAGGAAGAAAAGTTTCCTCTGGTGGAGGGGGAGAAGCTGAGAGGCAGGACCGAGAACCCCTTAGACAACTCCATGAGAAAAGCAGCAAGTTCCAGAGCAGACCAACTCTGCAGACTTGGCATGAGAGATTGATGGGTGTGGATCTGATGGTTTGGACAAAGTCCGACTCCACCCTGACAGACAGGGTGCCCTGAATCCTAATATGTAGATTCTGAGGCTCGTTGTTTGCAAGTTGTCTCTATGATGAACTTTTTTCAGACCTGGGCTGTGTATTATGGTTTTGCATATCCTAAAGAGAAAAGCTTGCTTCTGCAGGAATAATTTTATGATGTATAAAACTCAGTCTTGTCTTGTAAATTCTTGCCCCTGAGGAGCAGAGACTTTCCTTGGCAGTTCTTCAGAGAAAGCCCAGGGGACCAAGCAACACTCCAACTATTTTTAAGTCAAGCATTTCACACTGATTTCAAGTTCAGTGCGATGCTCTTGTTGACTCACTGAGCATGATCCTGCATAAGCAAAGCAATTATTGACTAGAAGGCTATGTTTCAAGGTGGAATAGGGAATATGTTCCCTCGGTGCCTTTCTAGAACTCAACATGACAAAAAGAAAGTGATGCACATTAAAAATAAGATTTCCTGTTTCATATGGTCGTGCCCAGAACATCTGCCACAACAGACTGTTGGCCGTTTGCCTTTCCACACTCCTCCAGGCCAACTTCCTCTGATTAGGGTCTCCCTAGATGTTGCTAGCAATGCTCTATTTTCTGATTGGGTAAGGAGTACCACGCCTTTGAATGTCATCACCTTTAGATTCTTGTGGGTGCAGTGAAGAAAGTTGATGTTATCTAAGCAGATAATTTGAGGGACCCTTGGGAAATCCTGTCCTTTCTACTCTGTGTTCTTCTACTAGGGCTTTAGAAAACCTGTTTAACTCCTAGGTGTTCCCAACTTATATGGGCTGTGTGTACAAAAATTAGCTCCGAAGGAACTAATCTTCTAATTTTCCTCATCAGCATTAGTAGGACATGTTAGAGAAGCTGAGACACAGGAGTCAAAATTGTATGAGTATATGGACAAGCTAAGAACACCTCTATCTTTTAGCATTTGGCACAGGGAGACCACTTATCAGCTACTTCCTTATCATTCCTCTTTTGTTCAACTAATATTTCACGAGGAATTATTATATGTATGGCAACGTGTTAGGCACTAGGGCTATAGCTATAGAGGAGGACAAAACAATCTTGTCCTCAAGAAGCATATAAGTGCAGCTTTTGACTTAAATTTTTTTTTTCAGATTTAATGTGTTTTATTGATTAAATTATTACATTTGTGCCAATTTCCCTTCCCTCTGCTCCCCTCCACCAGGTGGCCCCCCTCCCTCCAGTTGTCCCCCCCTTTTAGATTATGTCCATTAGTTGTGCATACAGTTCCTCCCAACCTCTCTCCGTCTATTCCATTCCCTCCTACCTTGATCCCCAATTCCTATATCATCTCCCTCCCTTTCCCCATTCCCCCTCCCTGTTGACCTCCCCCCAATATGCTTCCCGTACCCACAGTTCCTCTTCCACTCTCGTTGCCTATTTAGTTTGCCTTTGTTTCATCTCCCTAGCTTCTGGTTTTTTTTTTTTAAACCAGTCCCTTTAACATCTCATATAACAGTGGTTTGGATCTAATGAACTCTTTCAGTTTTATTTTGTCCTGGAAACACTTTCTCTGTCCTTCTATTCTGAATGACAATTTCGCTGGATAGAGTATTCGTGGTTGTAGGTTTTGGATTTTCATTACTTTGAATATTTCTTGCCAGTCTCTTCTTGCCTGTAGGGTCTCCCTTGAGAAGTCAGCTGATAGTCTAATTGGGACCCCTTTGTACATAATTCTTTTCTTCTCTCTTGCTGCTTTTAAGATTCTCTCTTTATCTTTAATTTTTGACATTTTGATTATAATGTGTCTTGGAGTGGTTCTCCCTGGGTCCAGTCTCTTGGGAACTCTCCTTGCTTCCTGGACCTGCAGGTCTATTCCCTTCCCCAAGTCTGGGAAGTTCTCCTTTATTATATTTTCACTCAATTTTTCAAGTTCTAGTTCATCTTCCTCATTCTCTGGCAAACCAATGATTCTTATGTTGGGCCTTTTATAGCTGTCCCAGAGGTTTCTGATCCTTTCATTGTTGCTTCCCATTTCCTCTCGCTGCATTGGTTGACTGCTTGTTCCTTCTCCATATTCCAGTTTGTTGAAATGAACTCTGGATTTTATTTCCTTTCCTTCTGTCTCGTATGCTGTTTTGTTCCTTTCGTTATGAAAGTTTTTCGCTTCTTTCATATCTTTTTCCTGCTCTTTTGTGAATTCTGTAAGCCACCTGATAACAATGGCCCAGAACTGAGCCTCTGACAGGTTTCTTATCTGTTCATCTGTCAGGTTCTCTATCTGCTGCCTGGTGAGTTGTGTTACCGGTATTTCTAAAGTTGCCTGCCTCATTTTGACAGATGCGTTCTGTTTTCTTGGGCCGGCTGTCGGCTGTCGGGGGCAGTGCCTGTGTACGCGTCACAAATCAGCGACCGGCCGGCGCCTGCCTGTCCGCGACCTATTTCGCAGCCCTGTGGTGCTTTCTTTGGGGGTGGGGGTCCAAGATGGATTCACACAGTTATTCCGCTAGGAGACCGGGATCCGTCCTCCCGCCCCCCTGGGCCTCACTGTTCAAGGCGATGCGGCGGCCGCTCTCCCCAGTGCCGGAGTCGCGCACCGCCAGGGGCTTGCGCAGCCGGGATTCCTCGCCACCCCGCCGCTGTCTCAGGTGCGACCGCAAACAGCACTGCCCTCTTTAACTCTTACCTGCCCAAATGGCACCGCTGGTTTATAACTTCATATGTTGGACTTCCGTGTAGTTTTATTTTCTGGAATTTCTAGTTATCCTTTGTTTTGAAGTAGTTGTATTCCTCTATAGTTGTAGAGGGAGACCTAGCGTGTCCGTCTAAGCCTCCATCTTGGCCGGAAGTCCTGACTTAAATTTAATGTAGTCTTTTGTTCTGTCCATCAGCTTGTCTTATCACCTGTCCATCCATCCATCCATCCTCCACTTATCATCCCTCCATGTGTTTGCTTCATATTGCCTTACATTGCCACCTAGTTCCATGTTGCTAGAAGGGTGATGGAGGAACACTAAATTCCATGTCATTATCCATAATTTAGCTAACAGATCAGGTAATGTCTACGGGGACCATGATGATGCCTGAGACCCTGTTAGTAAACTGGGAGGACTGAAGTGTAAGGGTTCTCATATGATAGGAAAGATGTAGAGTGTCAGCTGGAAGCAGGAGCATGTCCTGTGGCTCGTGGCTCTTCTCTGGTGCTTCTTGATATTTAAATTTATAATATTTCTTATTGATGCATGCATTCATTCAATAAATGTTGATTAAATACCTGCCATGTGCTAAGTAGTAGGGATATAGAGATGAATAAGGTATGAGCTGTGCCTTCAAAGGATCACAGGCTGGAGGTTTAAACTAATCCTTAGTCAATCTTGAACTAGAGGTTAAGATTTGTCTCCTTCATACTGCCCCAATCCCAACCTATTTGACGGTTTGAAAATGGGCGCTGTTTTTGTTCTCATGACTCTTTCTAGAAAGTTGGGCCAGGCTTTCCACATTCCCCTTGATGTGTCAGTGACTAAGTACTAGAGCAAATACACATTTGGGATCCCTTCATAATAGAGTTTCTGAAAAGCGAATGTCCACGTGGACTTGGGTTGGGTATGGAAATCCAAGACAGTGCAGCATTGGTTTTTTAGCTGATATTCCAGCGCCAAGACCATCCAAGCAAAAGCCCAACTTTCTGACTACTAGTTGGATGACCTCAGACAAAGTGACTTAACTCTTTGTGCCTCTATTTCCTCATATGTAAAAGGGGGGCTATCATTGTAGTCCCTAAATCATAGGTAGACATGTTCTATGTGAGCTTGCGTTAGGGGGTACATGACCGTGCATTTATCAAAATGCAGAGAACCACAAAGAATATATTTCATTGTATGTGAATTAAACCCCCACCCCCACCAGGATGTGTGTGTGTGTGTGTGTGTGTGTGTGTGTGTGCGTGCTGGGTGGGTGGGTGAGTGGAGGGCGTTGGAATGCAGACTAGAACAAACACATCTCATTGTGTTTATAGTGACTCACATAATCACACTAAAGGGTATGGAGGAGAAAAGAAAGGAGCTGACAGAAGTAACCTTGGAAAAACAATGTGTACTTACAGAATCAGTAATCAAGGAAGAAAGAATTGCACGCAAACAACCGTATTGTAATCGGTGAATTTGTTTCTCACAAGAGTGTGGGTTAGCAATTCTGAAACTACTGAAATTTATCTTGCTCACAACTAATGCTTTTTTAATTCAAGGAATTTCTCTTAAATCCTAGAAAATTCCTGACTATTAGTCTTTCCTCCATGATCTATTTTCCTTACTCCTTGCTCTTTCTTTTATGACCCCTAACTTTTCTTTTAGCTTCTCCAAGGACCGTCTCTCTATGTGGCATCCTGAGTATGTTTTACAGGATACACACGCCTCTTCACTACCTCCCTCTTCGGCTGAGACTGTCTATGCTTTGAGTGGTCATCGATGCTAAACCTCCCTGACTCTCCAGCACTCTCTGCCACTGTCCCCTTGCTTGCATTTGCTCCTCAGCTTCTTCAAAGAAGTCATGCTTTTTGCCCCTGAGACTTTGGCACACGCTGTTTCCTTTGCCTTGAAAATCACTCTCCCAAGCTTTCTTTTCCTGGCTGGCTTCGCTCATTCTTAGTTTTCATAGACCTCACTCTAAGTAAGACTCTGGGGAGCTTGCCTCAGAGCTAGATGATATTACTCCTCGCTCTATGTGCTCAACATCCCTATGATTTCACTGAGCTAACACTCCTTTAACACCCATTGACATTCTCCTCCCACCGCCCCCACCCCCAAATTCCTCTTTTTTGCTTGGTGGGAAATGCGACGGGTGCACCATGTCTATGTCATATTCCCAGGACCTGGCTTAGTGACTGGCACAGAGTCTGTGCTCATTTCATATTTGCTGAATGGGGGGGGAGGGGTCAGCATCAGTGTTGGCAGTTCTGATTAGTGTCAGCTCAAAATGGACTTGATCCTTTGGATGGCTTTAGTGCTACTCCTCAGCTGTCATTTTCTTTCTTCCCCCTCTTTTTCCCTTTCTCAATTTCCCCCTCAAGCATGGCAGAGATGGAGAGCGTTGCGTGATTCGGGAGTGTCCATACTTCCCACCTCAAGCCTCCCTAGTTCCAACCTTCTTCTGCATGTGCTTGGATGCAGCAGGAGAAGGAGGAAGCAGATCCAATCTCACGGTCGGCGTCTTGGGTCACCGTGCCCTCTGATGGATTATGTTCTCCTTTTTTCCCATCCTGGGAGTCAGACTTCTAGTAAGTGATCCTGCCACTGAGCACTGCTGAGTGATCAAGCCCTCAGTACGTCCAGAAAGCATGGCTTATTTTTGATTTTCACATGGCTCCTTCTGAGTTCATCTCATTCTGGGCTTCAAAAGAGGATGGCATTTGCTGAAACAGGGCTGAACTCATTCAACAGGGAGTCCTGCCGAGGGAGTCATGTGCGTCCCCATGATGCTCTCGCCTGTCTCACTGCCCTTGACCTGATGTCCTAACCTTTCTTGCCCTGGTAGCCTGGGCTGTGGGGGCTGCCATTTGTTGAGGACCTGGGTTGTTGAGGCGGCCAGGTTAATGGCTTGCTCCTGCTCACCAACAGCCTTGCAGGGCAAGCGGGGAAACTGGCTGGTTATCTTTATCTGTAAGGAGATTCAATCCACATAAACGTCAAACTTGGGCTCTACTTTCACCCCAATGGATCATGGAATGGGGCTAGCAAGGGCCTGTGCAGGACTCAGCTGACTTCCCTTCTCTACGTCTAACAGCTCATTTGGTTCAAGTGCAGCTGCTGAGCACCATAAAACCCCCATAAAAATGCTTATTACAAAAACTTCCAGGAAATATTGCTAATTCACTTGCAGGAGCAGAGACCTATTGAGCAGCACCAAATGGTGTTGATTAACAGAGAACAGGAACAAACATGACTAGAAACCGCCCGGGAGAGAGGCAGGAACAATGTTGCCAACTGAACTAGGAGGGGCAGGCACCAGGGTAGCGGAGGATGGTTGTCTCAGGCTGACCCACTCCCCACCTCCCCTCTTGGCTCAGTTGGGGTTCCTCTAAAAATAGACCCTGAGATGAGAATTTGGTGCAAACAGTTCTTCTGGGTGGTGGTCTCAGGAACCACCATGAAGGAGTGGGGCAGGTGGGCCAGGAAAGAGACAAACCCAGTGAAAGGTGAGCTAGGGAGTGGGAGGGAGCCGTTGCAGGCTGCTGGGGCTCCGTCCTGCTGGAGACTGAGAAATCGTGTAGGCCACACCTCAGAGCTGCTTCTGCCCCTCACCCTGAGGGTGGGAAGAATGGCGATTCCATGGGCTGCAGCACTTATGCATCTATCCTAGCTCTGCCAGAGAACTGCGCCAGGGCGCGTGTCTGCGTGTGTCCACCACTGGAAGACTTAGGTCCCTGCGTAAATCAACTTGAAGGTCAAGATCTTTGCTTTAATGAATCACTTGCTTCTCTGCCCTCCAGAGAGCTGTGTGTGGATGCCTCCTTGGCATTCTGCCTGGCACATGAGAGAAGAGTGTCACATCAGGAGGCCATCAGGCGAGTGACTTGGTGCCACCTCTCATTGTTGGAAGGCAGCTGTGGGAATTCTCACTTGGTGCTCAGCGTTTGGGAAGGGTCTTAGAAAAGCTGGCTGAGGGTCTGTCAGAAGACGACCCAGGCTCAGGGCTGGAGTGCACAGAAGCTAGTCAATGGTGGGTCAAATTAGGACTGTTCTGATAGCCACCCTGAAGTTTAGATTCGATGATTTGATTTTTAGGGGAAGACTGAGATAATTCCCTTTTCAGGTTCTTTTCTGAGTCTTATGCTTAGGGCTTGCTTTTGTTGGTATAAGTTTGTTTGGTAGGTTGCTTGTGTTATGCATGGGGCTGACCATCCTGCTGAATTGCAGCTTGGCAAAATTTGGGGGTGGTGCTATTTTATAGATCTCTCTGATGTTGGGAATCTTTTCCCCACTGAATATCAGCTCTCAGTTTCAGTGGCTTTATGAGTTGGGTCCGTGTTTCACAAAAACCCAACCAAACCCCAGATACCCATATCTAACTAGTTTGAGGGAAAGAAGAGTTTTTTGCCTTTTAAAAAATGCCAAGTCCACAGGCTTCAGACATGGCTGGATCTAGGGCTCAAATGAAGCATCAAACCTCCACTTTCTTTCCTTCTGTTTCTTGGCTCTTCTCCCCTTGGCACAGTGCCTTCATTCTCTGGCAAATTTTTCCCATTTGGAAGGAGAGATGGCTACTGGAAGTCCCAAGCCAGCATCTTCAAAGTTCATAATCCAAAAGGAGGAAGGACTGGCTTCTTCCAGTGTCTATATTTTCGTCCCAGGCATGATTCTGATCGACTCCCCTAGGGAGCGATGCCCATTCTGGAATTAAGCACTGAGGCTGGGGAAGCACACCCAGCTTACTTTTGTGCAATGCATGCCTCAGCTAGCTGTGATTCCTACCCCAGACTCATGGAGTAGGTTTCCTGAGGGGAGGAGGAGTTCTCTCACCAGATGAAGAGGGGGGAAGGGGTGCTGATGAGAGGAAAACAATAACTTTCCACCATAGCAGCCAAGCTGGTTTTTCTGTCGGCCTATGGGGTAGTGTCATGGGCTCTGTTTACACTTCTTCCTACCATTGTGAGGTTATTTAATTGCTTCAGCTGTGTAATTGGCTAAATTGATTAATGTGCCTCATTCTGTGGCTCCATAACCAGCCTGTATGCTCTCTCTTTTCTTTCTCCCATTCCTCTCCTGCCCTCCCCAACCCCCATCCCTGCATGAGTCATCACTAGCGTCTTTCCAGGACTATACTGCTTTGGCAGGGATAATTCCTTACATGTATCGGAAGAGGATGAGAACAATTAGCTGAAGAGCTGGGGTCAGCATCCATCCAGGCCTCCTTGGAGGATTCTGTGTTCTGTGGGAGAAGGATAATCAGGTTAGAAGTAATTTAGGAAAGCCAATGGGATGAGGATGGCTCTTGGGTTTGATGGAAAGGGCACTTCCCATGCCTGCCAGGGTGGAGCATTCTGAGCATCTCAGCCTGAGAAGCTTGGTTTGGGGATATCCTGTGTCTTTGGGCTCACTGAGCAATCATCCAGGCACTGGTGTGTGTGTGCGGGTGGGGTTGGGGGAGGAATAGAAAGCATCATTCTTATTTTCAAAAGATGCTCAGTCTACTTGCAGAGATTTGGAATACAGGAATGAAGCATCAGTGACCAATGAGAGGCTACATACAGTATGTCTAAGCTATGCATTGGGTTAGAAATGAAGAGACAAAGATTAAACTGGGATAAAAAATCAGGGAAGGCTTCCTGGAGGTGGCCTTTGAAGTATGAGTAGGAATTGAAAAAGTAGTGGGAAAAAGTATGCCAGATAAAGGAAGTGCTATCAACCACACCACAGAGAAACAAGTGGATGTGTGCAGGAGCCAGATTGGAAAGTACCCTGGTGAGAGGCAAAGAGGTGTGGAACAGTGGAGACTGGACAATAAGGAGACGAGAATGTGCTGGCCTCAGCCTAAAGTGAGAGATTACCTTCCTGACTTATCCACCATGCAAGAGGCTTTGTCTTTGTTCTGAAACCTCCTAATCTTGACTTTCCTTGATTCCATTTATACCAAATATTAGGTAAATTTCCAGTGCTGGTTACTGCGGACTATGGGAAGTATAGACTCTCCGTGAGGTTAAAGACCAGACAGTAGAAGGACTTCCTATGGGCTCTGGGATGTCCAGGGTTTATTTCTAAAGGATGGAAATGAAGAGGCTTTGGGACTCAAGTTTATTAGTAGACTCTTATTAGTTGGAAGTTAGATAAGGCATAGGACTCAGCAACAGTGGCTAACAGTCTGGAAAGTACCAGGCTCCTATTATGGACGAGGGAGTTTAACAATCATTTACAGAGCCATTACCGACTGCAAGAAGCTTACCATCTAGTAGAGTCTTCAATGGAGAAGAAACGGGCACAGCAGCAAATGTAGGTTTGGTGGTAAGACAGGCCTGACTTTGAATCCTGACTCTGCTAATTGCTACCGGTGTGACACCTTAGACAAGTTGCTAAGATATCCCTAAACCAATTTTCTTCACCTGTAAAATGGGGCTAACCCCTGCTCTGCAGAGGTTTTGTGAGGATTATAGATAACATTTGCAATTTAGCTACCTGGCTCACAGTAAATACAAAGTGTCAGTTACCGATATGATGTGAGAGGAAATCAGGACAGTATCCTTAGCGGAGATGAGGTGACCGCCCTAGAGCATAATGAAGAGGAACCAGAATCTACTTTCTCAGTCAATCTTTACAGGACAGAGCATTTTTTTCATTGGAAATGCAAATGCATTTGTGTTTCCTCATCAGCTAATAATAACATTTAAAGTAAATCATCTGAAAGGCTGACATTTGGGTATATCTCAAATCATAAATTTTGATGGAAGATATTGAAGTGAATGTCATCTCTTTAGCATCCTCTTACTAACCATGACTGTGCTCTGTCCCAGGTTCCTAGCATTGTTGGTCTATTTTGCATTTAATACATATTTATTGAGTGATTACTATGTGCTGGGAACTTTTTAAAGTAATAGATTTTTGATTGTCTATCACAGGTGTAGAAAGGTTGACTAACTCTCCAGTCATCACCCTGGTTGACACTGATGGAGTTGGATGTAAACTCTGGCAGTTTGGAGCTAGAATCCAGCTCTCAGCTTTGACCATGGGCTGCCCATTTTTATGCAGTTCTGCCACCAGATGTTGGCTGATGCTAGCGTAAAATGGAAATACCCCTAAGTATGTTCATATTTTTGTAGGGAACTCTTTTTTGAAAAATGTTTTTTTATCATTACAGTGTTGACATAAGAATGTCCAAACCTGTAGAAACATTTTATGAGTTTATTTGAGCCAAACAGAGCATACACCTGGGAGCAAGTTCTCAAAAGACAGAAAAAAAAAAATGCTTCTTGCAGGGAACACTTAAGAGTAAGCAGGGCCCCACAGACTAAACTTCTAAAAGTGAAATAACAGGGTCTAGGGTTATTTGTTAGTGGCCAAGTTTTTCTCCTGAACACCCCCTTCAGGGCACCTCTGCAAATGATCGTTCTAGCACTGCTGGTCCAAGAACCCCTGGAGTCCCTCACGGGCCAAAGAGTAGCCAATTCCAGGACTCCTGGGAAAGAGTCAGGGGCTCCCTTGAAAGTAGAAGTAGTTGATAGTTAAAAGGGTCTTTGGACACTGTCTGGCCCAGGCTTCTTTCTAGTATGAGATTCATCAAGATCGGCCAGGAAGGCTCCAGCATTCTGTTCTCAGCTTGAACACTGCCTCTGACAGATAGCTCGCTGCAGCTTCCGTTCTGTCCCTGGACAGCGCCAGTTGTTAGAATTTGTTTTCCTCTTTTCAGTCAAAATCTGCCTCCTAACATCCACCAACATATTCCGTTTTACTGATAGAATAGATTTTATTTGTACTTTTGGATGATAAAGTGGTGGAGCGAGAGTACGTTACTGTCGGTGTCTGATGCAGGTTTGGCAGGAACTCCCTGACTTGCTGCCACTCATTTGACCACTTACTTAGATATTTTGGATTCTGACCTCTCTACCTCTCTCTCCAGGGAAGAGATGCTCACGCCTTGGAACCCTGGTGCCCTCTCACTGCTTCTTCTGTGTTTTTTTATCCATCAGTTATCTCTCTTCTCATCTTTAACCTCTTCTCCATTGGCTCAGTGCAATCAGTATTTAAATATATATCTTTTCCATTTTAAAAGCAAAAACGAAACTCTCTGTGGCATCCTCAGCCCACTCCTCTGGTTTTTCCTTCCCCTTCACAGCCAAACTTCTCA
Organism: Furipterus horrens; assembly: GCF_987537825.1. Taxonomy (NCBI): domain Eukaryota; kingdom Metazoa; phylum Chordata; class Mammalia; order Chiroptera; family Furipteridae; genus Furipterus; species Furipterus horrens. The sequence continues at coordinate 188,768,602 of NW_028327175.1, forward strand.
GAGTTGTATCCTTCCCGTCTTCCAATTCCTCACCTTCTATTCTCTCCTCAACCCACTCTAAGCTGGCTTCTCTCCCACCCACTCTCGGCAGTGAAAGGCTCGCCAGATGAAAGTTACCTGAGGTGTCTTTGTGCTTAAATCCTGTAGATACTTTTCGAGTCTAATCTCACGTGACCTCTGTGTAATGTGACACCATGCGCCACGCCACTCTTTAATGCAACATTTAGCTTTCATGACATACAGTGCCCACTCCCTACCTATCTCTACCTTACTTATTAATTGCTTTGAAAAACCATATTCTGAAGTCTCAAGTATTGGGTTCATTGGGGTTCTGTCCTTGGATCTCTTCTGACTTGAAGCATTCAAACTCAGCCACAGGCCTTTGACACCACCTGGGTCTGATAGCAACACCATCTCTGTATTGAGTTCAGATGTACCTCCTGAGTTCCAGATCTGTATTCAAATGTCCACGTAGCATTCCCAATGGATGGCCCACAAATCCCCCAACTCTATACACACAAAACTAAATTTGATATTCTTCCTTTGAATTTGCTTCTTTGCTGGTCTTTCCAACCCAATATTTGGCAGTACCATTCTACCTATGTCCAGTCAGAAACTTTGGCGATGTTTCTGACATTCCTTTTTCTCCATATAAACCATGTCTTGCTTATTCTAGTGTCTAAATATTGGGTTGACCAAAAAGTCTGCATGGGTTTTTCCATAAAATAAAAGACACACTTTTCATTTTCACCAACAACTTTATTGATCTGTGTATTTTGAGTATGTCGGCTATCTCCCCCATGGTATGATGTTGATTGCTCTCAATGTCTCAATTTGGTCACTATCAACTTCAGCTGGTCTACCTGCTGGAGTATCATCCACTGAGAAATCTCCATCATGAAACTTCACAAACCACTTCCGACACATTTGATCGGTCACAGCACCTTCTCCATACACTGCATAAATCTTTTTTTGTTGTTGTTTCAGTTGCATTTTTAGCTTTCTTGAAATAATAAAGTATAATATGCCAAAAACGTTTTTTTCTCCATCTTTAATATTAAAATGACTACACAAAAATTCACCAATTTTGATGTTTTTTTTTAAATGCATGCTGATATGACAATTGTCACAATACAACAAAAGTGTTTTGAATGAAGTTAAAAATAAGTAAGCTCTACTAGAGTCATCTTACAGATAAAACCAAACAAATTTTTGGCCAACCCAATATTTTTCAAAACTACCATCCTATCTCTAGTTCCTCTGTCACTACCCTTATATAGTCTATTATATTTTGCCTAGGTTAATGTTTCAGTTGTTATCCACGTATCTATTTCCTCCTCTATTCCTTGCACTAATGCATCTGAGATCTTGTTAAAGGTCCAATGTGTGGGTCTTACTCCTCCACTAAAATCCCTTCAATGGCCCTACATTTCTTTCAGGATGAAGTTCAACTGTGTTAGTGTTCAGTGACCTGAGGTAGTGGTGGGTTGGACTATGGGCAGAGGATCTCAATTAATAGATAAAGCTCAGTCCACTGATGGTGGAACTGTTAGTGAAAATTGAGAGACTAAGAATGGGCGTGGTTGTAAAGGAATAAATCGGGACTATATAACTGGAAGAGCAATGATAAGGAGTTGAACAAGGGCCGGTGCCAGGGGCAGTCCTATAGGTAAGACCGTGTGTGCCCAGGCTGTAGTAGCCATTGAGACAGCACCAGGGACAGCTCCAATGCCTTGGTCCAGTTGTAGCAACTTGACCCCTTGCAATCAAATGGTTTCACACTTTATTAACTTGTTTGGGCCCTTTGATGCTAGAAGGACAGACTGAAGGATGTGACCGACTGCTAGATTGAATGCTGATCCTCCAATAGGCCATATCCTTGTCCTTTCAGGACTCTCCAAAGTTAGAGAGAAGGCAACCCCATAGTTCTGGGTGGGTGATTTGGGGCTCAGGTAAGGGAGCTTGGAGAATGATTTGTTCTTGCCCTTAGGGTTCATCTCATGGGAATCTTTTTTGTCTGAGGACTAGAGCCTTGGTATGGCTCCCTTTTTGTTCCTCTCAACAGCAGATTCCCCTGCTCCTGACTTCAGAATGTATGTTGCTCCAACCTGCACCATGCTGGGTTTCTTCCTCATATAGTTGTGGAATAGTGTGATGAAACATTACAAGCAGATGCTTGGAGTTCTCTCCCCAGGGCCCTCTCAGGGACTTACTCTATCTGGGGAACTTCAGGAAAGGAAATAGAGGAAAATCACTGAGACTGATGTTGCCTTCCTCAGGAAACCACTGTGGGCTCAGTTCAATGGCCAGCCCTTCCATACTTCTTTTCCAAGCTGCTCCTTTCCTAGATATCCAGGTCCTTAATCTGGAAGATTCCAGGGAGTGATAGAAATGGAACTGGGGGAAATCAAACTCTAGTTCTAGTCATCATGAAAAATAAATGAGTTTATTGGGGAAACTGCTGACTGCCCAGAACTCAGAGACAGATCCCAGATACTTTACAGATATACTCCCAGGAAAGTGAATTCAAATTTTAGCATTTTGCCTCCTAGGCTCAGCCAGCAAATGTGTTTCTGCCTCCTGGGGAAAGAAAGTTTTCTTCCTGGCATAGTAATGGAGCATATATCATTAACCCTTTAGGTGGGCATGAGAAATGAAGAATGGTTTTCCTTTGGGGGTCGGGTAAGAAGGGTAAACCCATTTTCTCAAAGACCTATTCGCTGAAGGCAGCAGGCTCTAATGGCCCAATTTCTTCAAGACTCTTTATGTTCAAGAGAAGTAAAAGGAATTTATTAGTTCCACTTGAATATTTGATAATGGCACATGCACAGGACAGAGAGTGGGCCGGATCAACCTTATCACGAAGCTGTGCCAAGAGTTGCTGATTCTTCTTCAGCAGGCGGATGAAACCAGCCTGGAAGACAAGGAGAGGAAATCTTAGAAAACTAACCAAAATCTTTGCAAGGCATCCACTTGGAACTCGTACTTGGATCCTGAGCTACACTGTGGTATTAAGGTGGCAACTGGAGAGAAGAGTTTTAAGCCCATTGTGTGCTTAGTACTGGGGAGAGGGAGGGAGGTAGAACCCAGATCTCTTAGTTGCTGAGACAACTAATACCTGATATCACAACTTTTTACAGGGCTCCCCTAACCCTCTTCTAAAAGCTAACAATTCATAAGTGAAAAAAATCCAAGCAGGAACCCTAGGAACAGTTGGAGGGAGGCCCAGACTTGCATAAAAACCTCCACGTTCCACGACACAACTAGTGGGAATTTTATAATTAGAGGAACATTTTCCACCAATGTTCTCTTAAAATGTTTCAGCCCGATGGACTGCATTTTGAGTCAATGCCCAGGGCCAGCTGCTTGGTTTTCAAAATTTGGGGAGACCAAGAGAGAAGTCTGGAAATTCGCAGAGGGAAGTTTGTCATAATTCTCAATATATTCTGATAGTTCCATGCATCTCAAAATTTTCCCAGATTGTAAGTGGAAACTAACTGGTATGGAGATAAGTATCCTGGAGGTGGGACATGGCTTGAAGGGGTTAAATAAGGCTTTGCCATTTCCTAGCAGGATGACATGGGACACAAACTCTCTGTGCTCCAGTTATCTGTATAATAAATGGAGGAATGGCCCACATCAAAGTGCCACTGGGAGAATTCAGTGATGATTAATGTAGGGCACCCAATGTAGTACCAGGCCATAGCAGGCACATAAGGATACTAGTTGTATGGTTAGGAGACTGGAATTTTGATGTGGTCCCTTCTAAACATCACAGCTCCAGGAAGAAGTTATAGCATGTCTCATTGAATGTACTGTTTGGGAACTTTGACTCTGGATTCAAACATATTCGGGTTCAAATCCCAGCTTTATTGCTTAGCAGCTAGGTGATCTTAGGTAGGTCTTTTAACCTCCCTGTGCCTCCATTTTACATCTGTAGCATAAGATAAAACACCACAGACATTACTGAGTTATTATGAGAATTAAATAAAATAGTCCGTATGGAAGGCTTTGTAGAATGCTTCGCCCAATGAAAATGCTCTTAAATTTAACTTTTTAGTATTGTTGTTTTGTAATTATTGGTTATATGGTGATGTTTTGTTCTGGGTAACTTGGCCTCACAGAAAGAGGGAAAATATGATATAGCTGTATCAGTTAATTGAATATACTCCCCCCTCTGCCCTGAGCTTGATGTTCTTTCTTTTCATTTAAATCTCATCACCAACTTAACAGAAACATTTTCTAGGCTTCAAATTTGGTGGACTTTTCTTTTGTTAAGTGCCTTTGTTAACCCAACTAGTTTTATCTGGGTGGACCAGCTGGTTTTATCCATTAGAATAGCTTCTAATGAAATGGTAATCTCCTCCCCCCAATCCAACATTTAGCACTGATCCTGTCCCAGAAGGGGCAAAGAAGGCATAAATGGATTCAGTAGGCGTTTGCCTTGGGAAGTTGTAACATTCAGTTATTGTACCTGGAATTTGGGGCTCAGGGAAGTGTAAAGTCAGAACCAAAGTTAACCTGAGAACTGGTGCTACAGTCGGGGGAGTTGAAGGACATTGTAGTTAGTCTAGGAGAACCCTGTGGAAAGAAGGCAATACTTGGCACTTTACCATTTAGTTCCCCAAGGGTAAGAAAGGTGATAGGTTTCTGTCACAGGCTGTCTGGTAAGGTTTCTCCCAGTGCCAAGGCTGCCCCTCCAGGAATGGCCAATATCACAGGTTTAGTGGTTCCCATGGCCTGCCCTGTGTGACATCTGGGTAACAACAAGGAATTTAGTACTTTATGTGACTGATTGGCCCAGAGGTGAGTGCCTGATTAAACCCTGATGGATGGCAAAAGACGGCTGATGGGTTTGCTTTCTTGTAAATGAATTATATAATATCACAGAGTCCAACACATGTCTGAGTGTCTACCGTTCTGTAGTAGTATGTCCTAGGTATGGGAACAAGTGAGGAAATGCCCTAGTCTCTGTCTCTGGGAGGCCATTTGGTCTTGGAGTTACAGTTGACCCTTGAAGAACACAGGGGTTGGGGTGCCAACACTCACCCACTCTTGCAGCCAAGAAAACTCACACAGAACTTTTGATTCCCCCAAAACTTAGTTGTCTCTTGGTATCTTCAGGGATTTTTTCCAAGACTTCCCATGGATACTAAAATCCACAGATACTCAGGTTCCCTATATAAAATGGTGTAGACCAATGCATACAGTTGTCTCTCTGCATCTGTGAACTACCAGCTATAGATTGGAAGCACTACAGGTATTTATTGAAAAAAAAAAAATCCATGTATAAGTGGACCTGCACAGTTCAAACCCATAGTGTTCAAGGGCCAACTGTGTTTTCTAGAGAATTTGAGCTCCCTAAAAGAGCTTGAGTAAATCATTTGAAATCTCTACGCCTTTGCCCTCAGTGAAAAAACAGGAGCCAATCAAGATTACCAAATGATGAGAGGTAAGAATATATTGGTATAGCCTCTCTTTCTCTTCTAAATTACCCTCTTAGTCATGGCATCCTTCGTGAAGCAATGATTCTCAACTGATTCACAAAATATTAATACTATGAGATGATTCATCAAAAGAGGTCCTGGGAGAAACACATTTGCGAAACACTTATGTATGCTATCCTCCCTTGCAGAAGCCAGTTGTGGAACTTTGGTGGCAGTGCTGGGGGCCAAAGTGTGTGATCTTTGCGGTTTTGCTGTCTCCCCTGGGCCTGAGAAGGTTAGACATATATGGTAGTGGGAGAAATATTTATGAAATAAGTACCATGTTCCCTAAGAGCCATCACCTGGTAGTTTAACTTGTTCCCAAGCAGAGGAAAGTAGAGATTTAAAATGGAACAGTGTGGGCAGCACATGCACATATAGAGAAACTTATGCACAGATGTACGTTCATCTTGTCTTTGGGATGCAAGACACTGAAATAATCTAGGAGGCTGAACTAAATTGTATCTGTTGTTTAAAAACGTAAGCAAGTTTGAGATGTTTTTCTACTGCAATCACATGTATATTTCATCAGCTGTGTACTTTTAAACAAAACTGGAGTGTATTTAGTTGCTTCCTCTGGAAAGGAATTATTACCACACCTTTATAATAGGCTCTCTCCAACAATCCCCTTTGTCACATTAATTCAGCCCACAGCCACAATCAAGCAAAAGGAGAATTCTAGTTACAAAGGAGAGTTCTATTTTTTTAAGTAATGTACAGTATACATAAATGACAGGCTTGTAGATGTAGGTAATGCTGATCAATTCTTGAGCTTGAAAAATGTACCTTCTTGTAAAGCTGGAGACAATCTAAACCAAACCTCTGCAGAGGCTCCAAGTCATATATAGATCCACTCACTTTGCCTAATAGACAAGGTACAGGTTGTTGCCAGAAATTTGGGCTTCTGTGAAACAAGCATCTTGACTTCTAAATTCTAGTATGAGACTGGTGCAACTGACAGGGTATACTTTGATAAAAATCCTGAGCACCATGGGACTCCAAAATAACAACAGCCAGCCCTGGTTTCGATCCCCTGCAAGCCAGTGGATGTTTCTGATTGACAGTTGCAAAGAAAGACAGAGTACTGTAGTTAAGACCACCTAGCATGGGGCTAGATGGCATGTAATAGGCAGTTGTGAAGCAATACATGTTATTGTAATGGTGTAGGTGGGAAAAGACCAGTTTGGGCTAGAGAGGAAGGGAACTAAATATTTATTGAGTCTTTTCTAAGGGCCTGGCAGGACTTCAGGCACTTTGCATGTATGAACCCCTTTAATTCTCAAGATAGTTCTGTGGAACTGGCATGATTAATTGCTACAGATTGTCCACTAAATGTGGAAGTTCAGTTGAATATATATCATGTCATTAGGACATCTTCAATTTGCAGAATAGTAAAACCATTTTTTCCTCTGTTTTCTAACTTTATGGAACCGTGTAATTTGCAGATGGATAAAGTGGGGTCCAGTTGGGAATGGGGTTACTAGGACTGAGTTGCATGCCTGGATTCAAAGGCCGGGTTCTCTCAGGTACATCCCACAGCCATGACCAGGAGTTTGACCTGCCTGGCAGGCAGCACACTGTTCTACACAGAGGAGCAGAGGAAGTAAAGCCCAAGACAGTCAGCTAGGGCAGGGGAAGCAGCAAGCATCAAAGAGGCAGGACAGCATTTCTGGAGCCCAGGGCTCAGAAGAGTATGCGGTGGCAGTCCTAGGAAGCATGTGATGCTGAAGCCCGGTGCTTCAGACCCTGAGCTTCCAGGCAGGCAGGAAAGGCTGCAGAGAGCTTAGAGGGCTGACTCCACAGAGAATCTCCGCAGGTGGGCAGCCTTTGTGGGAAATGAGCCTTTTCCAGCATCAGCAGAACTGGCGGCCTTTTAGAGGAGGGTTGGCTGTGGCCTGCGCGCACACAATAGTTACAGTCCCAAGAAAAGCAACCAGAATGAATAAATGGATGGTAAGTTAGACTTAAAGGTGAGAGAAAGCAGGCTTCCTTCTATTCTAATAAAGAAAGGGGGTGAAATGCCAGACTTTTCCAAAATACTCCCAGAGAGTGATCTTATTGAAGAGAAAAATAAAAAAATAAAAAATCCCACCATCCCAGAGCACCTGGAAAACTCCACTCAGATTGAGAACTAACAATTCACTGGATTTTTGTACAGGTCAGACCCCAGGCATGGATCTTAGCCATTATACTCTGCTTGCAACATCTTATTTTTCACCACTCTCTTAGTTTGGGGTTTTGAAAAAACCCAGCCACTGTTTTTGTTAGGCAAAAAATTAGCCAAAGAGAATCTGAATGCTGCTCTCTCCTGGAGGCCTCACTGGACTCCCAATGAGCTGCTCCTTCCTGAGGCTCAGCTGCAAAGCAGAGGCCAGAGCCAAACCCAGAGCGCCTTGGAGCCCAGACCCAGGGAGTTCTGGGCCATGGAGCAAGCCGTCTCTCTTCCAAGGCAAAGAAAAATGAGGAAGGGCCATTGGTCTTTTCCTACTGTACAACTTGAGGATTTTGTGCTTAGAGAGGGTAGCTTATGATGTGCCAAGTAAAATAATCATTAAAAAGAGGGGCGAAGTTGTGAAAAGTTCTATTTTAAGTCAATGTTAAGGGGGCAGGAGATGTCTCAGTGCCCAGATAGTTCTTTTACTCATTCTTATTTTTTTCTTTGTTACCTTTATCACAAGTTAGAATTCTGTACTATTTCTCTAACAACTGGTTTATTATCATCTTCCACCGGAGCAAATTCTGCATCTGCTCAGCTGATTGCCGTATTCCCAGGTTCCAGCACAGAGCACAAGGTAGATAGTTCTGGAGGGTATGAATGGATGAGCACCGGGACAGGGTAGGGCTGAGCTGGGCACTGCGCATAGGCTGTGTGAGGGCCTACTGCCTGTCCGTCTCCATCCACAGAAGGATAGGCAAGGCCAGGGGGCCTTTGGGGTGTCACATGAACGGGAAAACAAGGCAGCATGTGTCTGCTGGAACACAGAAGAGAGGTAGTTCATGGAGGGCTGGGTGCTTAATATGCTGTTAATGTCCAGGTTCGGAGGGGGCACCCCAGGGGGGCCCGAGAGCATGAGGCAAGGCAAGCTGAAGCCGCGGGGACAAGTGCATGGGGTGTGTGAGGGTTGACTGCCCAAACCACCAGGAGTATGAACCTTACCTTGGAGCTGGTGGGAAGTTACGGGGAGTCATGGGAAAAGCACTTTAGATGGTGCAGGACAATAACCACACCAGTGACCTAACACTTACTGAGCTCTTACTCCCTGTCAGGCCCTCATGTAAACATTTTACATTAATTAACTCTCCTAACTTATGCATCAAGCCTGTGAGTTTGAAGCAATGACTCCTTTGGTAAAAGAGGAAGCTGAGGCACAGAGGAACTAGGCCAGTCAGTGCAGAGTGTACTTGACTGCAGACCTGCTGTCATTACTGTAACACAACCAGTGTCCCTGACTCATGTCTGGGCTCAATCTCAGCTCAGGTGGGGACAGTTTCACGGTACTTCTCCTGAACCTCCCACTCCAATCTCCATGCAGGTGATGCTAGTCTTTAAGTTTGTCATCCTAGCCACTGACATTCTTGACATTTGGCTATTCCTAACCCCCAGGTGACCCTGCATAGAATCACTTTGGGGTTGTCCTAGAACCAGAAGTTGGTGAGGTGGGCAGGTTTGGGAATCTGCAGGGGCCGCCTCCCAGTCCTGCTCTGCCCCTTCCTAGTCTGTGGCCTCCTGCCTCGTCCTTACAGTGCTGGTGGGTGTTAATAGAGAGAGAGAGAGAGAGAGAGAGAGAGAGAGAGAGAGAGAGAGAGAGAGAGAGAGAGAGAGAGCAAATGGACATGAGACTCCCAGCCTGGAGCTTGGATTATGAGTAGAGAAGCTGGAAAAAAAAGGAGGCTGTTTTAGTTATTAGTTTCTTGCACACACGTCCAAACTTCAGGTGGACTGTCAAGAGGAGGAAAAGCCGCGGCAGGAGAGCTGAGCAGGGAGTGCGAAAAGAAGCTGGGGCAGGCTCTCCACGTCCACCAAAGGCAGGGCTGCGGGCGTGGTGTTTGTGGTGGGAGCGAAGGGCGGGTATTCCAGGGGAAAAAAAAGGTTGCTGTGGTTACAGCCTAGAAAATGAAAACTCTGTGTGCCGAAGAGAAGCCTTTCACAATTTAGTTGGAACTTACATGCGGATGAAACAGGTGTTCTTGCAATTTAATTAAACACCAAAACCGTGTTCAGATCTGATGAGGAGTTGCCAACGAATATGTTTGCGTCGCTCGGGGATGTCAGAGCTGGAATGTTCTGGGCAGGCACTCTGTAGTGCTGAGCGAAGAACGTGCTGCTTGTGCTCCTAAGGTTGCTGTACTCCCAGCGTGACTTCTGTTTCAAGTGTGAAAACAGCCCGGTGCCAGGATGAAGGTGAGGAGAGTGAGGGACTCGCCTCAGGAGCAAAACATAGGGGGCGCCAGAAGATGCAAAGAGCAAGATAAATGATATTTTAACGCATATTTAAAAAAACTAAAATTAATGAAAAAATTATGATAAACAAAATATAGAAACTCTAAATAAAGACAGGATGTGAATAGCACCAAGCCACCCCCTAAACTCGGCCTTTAAATTCCTATATTTAGATTGGAGGAGTCCGACTCTCCAGCCCTGTGGAGTTCAGGGAGTAGTGATGGCTTCTAGACTGTTCCATGGTCTCCTGTCAAAGGAATGGCTCCTCCCTCCCTCCTTGTCAGTCAGCAAACAGTTAAAAAGCACCTACTCTGCGATACTTACTCCGTACTGAAGACTCAGAGAAATAGGCCACAGTCCCTGCTTAGAGAGGAAGAGAACAGACAACCCAGTGATTACTGAGCTGCACGGTAGCAGGATTTGTGGGTGTTGAGGGCACTTGGGATTCTTGTTTGGGGTGTTATTTCCTCAGCAAGGCCCAAAGTTCTTCGTGGCTGGGGGTAAATCATGGGACAGTGCAAAGAGTCAGATGATAGGAGACTGAAAGCCTTATTTTGAATCCCAGTTTGCCATTTCCTGGTTATTCTTGGGCAAGATGCTTGCAAGTTTTTTTTTTAATTTTTTTTAAAGACTATGTTTTTAGAGTCGTTCTAGGTTTGCAGCAAAATTGAGAGAAAGGTACAGAAATTTCCCATATACACCCACATGTGCATAGCCTCCCCTCTGTGCTTACGTAAGCCTCAGTCTTCTCTTCGAAAGAAAGTAGTACCGCCCTACCTCCTAGGTCGTCATGCAGATGGGAGATGATACAGAGAGTTCAGCCCAGTGTTGGTCATGCAGGGAGTGCTTACAAGTGCTGCGCAGAATCATTGGAAAGGCGTGACGAAAGCAAAGGAGAGACAGCCTTGCATGAAGTAGTGCAAAGGGGGCAAAACAGGTCAAAAGGCGATTTTCCTGAGGCTCCTGCAGTCAGAGGTGCTTTGGAGTGACTCACAGGCTCCTGGTGACAGCCACCGATGAGGCACGTTTCATTCTTCCAGAGTCTCCCAGGATTAATTTATTGCATATCCTGATTTAATTGTCTGTCCTTGTCATGCTGTCTCCCAATCCTAGACATATTAGCAACAGGTATAATCCTATTGTTTTATTATTAGACACTCATCATGGATAATGCACTTTGTTTATATCGGCTGTATGAACTTGGAACATGAGCTAGAGTAAAAGATTCTGGGAACTTTATAAGCTGTTTTTAGCTGACCACCCCTCTCTGTATGTGATTGGGCATTGCAGTCTGGGCATCACTGAGTTCTGATTGGCTGACAGAAACAGAACTGCAGGCTGTGATAATGGTTCTTGCAGGAAAATAATGTTTCCTGGGCTTTATATCTATAAATACTTGATATTTTTTTTAAAAAAGCTTTTTTATTACAACATAATGTACCATTTAGAAAAATGCACAAATTATATAGTTTGATAAATTTTACTAATTCGACATGCTCAGGAAACAAACACTCAGATCAAGAAATACAACATCACCAGCATCTCAGAAGTCCCTCCTGCCCCTGCCATGCCCCCTTTGTATCATTACTGCTTCCTTCCTCTAAGAGTAATGGCCGTCCTGACTTGTAGAAGCATAAATTAAACTTGCCTGGTTATTTTAAGTAAATGAAATCACAAACCAAGTATTCTTCTGTGTCTGGCTTTTTTTCATCAATACATGGTTGTGAGATTCATTCATGTTGTTGTTATCCGTTAGAAATCTTTTACTTTTGTTGCTGTATATTATTCCACAGAACAACTATTTCATGATTTATGTATTTATTCTGCTATTGGGTAATTTCTACTTTTGAGCTATGAAAAATGGTGCTGTTGACAGACAGACAGAACAATGGAATAGAGTAAAAAGCCCAGATAAACTCTCTCATATATGGTCACGTGATTTTTGACAAGGGTGCCAAGACCATTTAATGAAGAAGGGACAGTCTTTTCAACAAACAGTGTTGAGAAAACTGGACATCCACACCGAAAAGAATGGAGTTGGACCCTTACCTTGCACCATATACAGAAGTTTAACTAAAAATGGATGAAAGACCTAAATGTGAGAGGTCTTTATTATTTATTTATTGTTATAGCCATCCTAATGGGTATGAAGTGGAATCTCATTGCAGTTTTGATTTGCATTTCCCTAATGATTATTGATGGTGAGCATCTTTCATGTGCTTACTGGCCATTTGTATATCTTCTCTGAAGAAACGTCTTTTCAAGTCTTTTGCCCACCTTTTAAACTGAGTTCTTTGGTTTTTGTTGTTGAGTTATAGGAGTTCTTTATGTATTCTGGATATTTGGATATCAACTCATCAGATATATAATTTGGAACCATTTTCTCCCATTCCATGTGTTACCTTTTCACAATGTTGATGGTGTGCTTTGATGCACAAAAGTTTTTCATTTTAATTTAATTCAGTTTATCTACTTTTTCTTTTTTTACTTTTACCATTCCGGTGATGTGTGTTATCTCATGGATTTAATTTGCCTTTCCATGATGACTAATGAGATTAAGCTCCATTTATTCTCTTTTTGGAATAAACTGTTCAAGTTTTTGCTCATTTTTTCCCCCCAATTTTCAACTGAATTCAACCAGCCCTGCCTCGGGTGACTCCTATTTAAATCTTAATGGTCTTACCACTAGGCCCTCTCTCCCCAGCTGCAGAATAAGCAACTTTCTTGTTCAGTGGCTCTCCTGGATATCTGTCCCTGTAGGTTAGACATCCACACCTCTGCCTCCCTGGCTTTTTGCCTCATGGCCTTCTACATGACTGGATGTCAGTCTTGTATCTCAGGCCCAGGGATATATTTATTTATTGATAGTTTAATTTGTTTTATTAGTCAATTTTTTTTCTTCCAGAATTCCAGATTCCCTTTGACAGAGTCATCCATTCCTGGAGCTGAGTAATTACTACTCAGATTTGGGCTTTGGTTCCTAAGAGCTGGTACAGTATGACAAACACAGAGGTTAAGAGCAGGGATTCGATTGTCAAACTTGTTTTTGGTTTAAATCTCACTTTTCTACTTTTTATCTTGTGGCTTCTGAAAGTTACTTGATCTTCAGTTTCTGATTTCTCAGGTGGAGATAATAAATGTATCTAAATAATTTTTAAAAATATAAGTACATAATAAAAATGGAGATAATAAAATTATCTGCCTTTTGGGGGGGTGATTAAATAAATAATGCATTTCAAACTCATGATTATTTTTATTACAATGCAGCTCTCCTGTGTCTATTTTTTAGGGGGAAGGGTAGCATACTCCTTTCGTCTTGAGCCATCCAGCTCCCTCCCCACTTCATGTGGCCTTAGTGGCCGGGCCAGTAGCAGTCCTAAAGGTAGGCAGTGACAGGGTACACAGCAGCAAGGCATGTAGTCACTCAAGTGACTAATTCTCCAAGGAAGCCTTCTGAGTCTTCTCTCTCACCTGCCAGAGGCCCAGGCACACATTTTGTTTGCCTCACAGCTGTGCTTGTCCCAAGCTGCCCTGAGGATGGCCCATTCAGGCACAAAAAAGGACGGTGGTCCTCAGAGTGATCTGCCCCTTATGGCAAGACCAATTCAAAGGCCTTTCCTGCAAGCCTGACCATATCTCCAGAGCTGGTGCTCATGGAACCTCACCTTATTGGATGTGTTATTATCCTATTCCATGGGATGAAGGGCTTGATGTCACCAGGGCTTGCTCCACCGGGGAAGGAGGCATTAATGCGCAGACATGGCAGAGCACGCTAATCAGTCTGCGGAGCTGGGTGAGCAGAGAGAGGGAGAGGGACCAGCTCCGAGGTCCCAAGCCTTGCAAATGATTTATCAGGAAACTCATTATTTCATTCAGAAATTAATTTCTTCCAGAAAGAGAGATAGATCACTTGTGATATATTTATTTCCTCTGTAATGAAGGCAGGCTTAGCGCAGCTTCCCCTCCTGCTTTCCACCCCCATGTTTGCTGCTGCCAAAATATTTGGAAAAGTGAAAGGTGTGTATGTGGGATGCAGGGTAGGGAACTTGTAAAGACTGGTGCTCAGCTGGCCAGTGGAGTGCACCTGTGTGGGCAGAACCCACCTAGCCTGGAGTGGGCAGCCAGGCACCTGGTTGCTCAGTTGATAGGAGCACAGCCATCTCACACGTGGCTGCTGCCTGGGAGACAGCAAATCATTTTCACTCTGCACCTCAGAAAGGCCCTGGCAGTGAAGCGCAGGCAGCATCATTAGCCTCATTTGGCAGACGTCTGGGCAGAGATGACCAGATGGACGTCGCCTTGCTCAAGCTCCTGCTGAAGCCACCACAGAGTGGGAACAGAGAACCAGGTGATAAGGTCCCTTCTCCATTACTGATGTAACTCTTTCCTTAGCTATCTGACAACTTTTTCTTTTAATGGAAAATTTCAATTACGTGCAACAAGAAAATAGTATATTGAAGTCCCCTGTATCCATCACCTAGATTTATTAATTATCAACATTCAACCCTTCTTTTATCTATCCCCTCAGCTTTGTTTTTACTGGGATATTTTAAAGCAAATTCCAGACATCATGTCATATCACCCAATTCAATATGTATTTCTAACTAGCAAAGACTTAAAAAAACAAGCACCAAGTCTTTACCACAACACTCAGAATTATCAGAAGTTGCTTAATATCATCTAACTCTGTCCATATTTATTTCCCTGATTTATTAAAAATGATATTTTTGTTACTTTAAAACATATAATTTAAAACTGACAAAGACGTTGCAAGAAGAGTGCAAGAACCCTGATATATTCTGCCTAAATTCAACATATGCTTCCATTTTTCTCTATTTGATTTCCTATTAACATGTTTTTGTGAATTATGTGAGAATATATTGATGATTACATCCCTTTACTTGTAAACTCTTCCGTATATATTTCCTGAAGGCAAAGGCATTTTCTTACATAACCACAGTATACTTACCAAGAGCCAGAAATTTACCACTGCACTCCACGTTCAAAATTTGGCAATTTTCTCAATAATTCTTTTATAGTTATATTATTTTCTCCCATTTAGTTATTATGTGTCTAGTTTTTTTCCATCTGGGAAAAATCCCTTAATCTTCTCTCTGTTCTTTATGACCTTGCCATTTTTAAAGAGGGTACAGGCCAGTTATTTCATAGACTGTCTTGGCTGGGTTTGTCTGAAGTCTCCTCATGACTATATCTATGTCTTTTTGACAGCAATATCAAATCTGTGAGGTTGTTTTGGTCCCTGGGCATCACATCAGGAAGATTTTGGTGATGTGGACTTTGATCATTTGGTTAAAATAGTGTCTCCAGGTTTCTCCATTGTACAGTTAGTTAGTAAGTAATTAGTGGAGAGCAATTTGTTCTTTGAACACTTCCCTGATTTCTGGAGTAACAAGGTGTCCCCAATCTCCTGGCTTTCCCTGTTCCAGCTCTGGAATCAGCTCTTTCAAAAAAAAAAAAAAAAAAAAAAAGAATTTTTTATTCTTTTTAGTGGAGGATAGTATTTAGAAACCAAATTCTGGGTACTAGGTGTGCTTCCTGCTTCTGTTATATCATTGCTTTTATGCTGTTTCAGTGGGCAAAGATAGGAAATATATATATATAAAAGCATTAAATTTTTTTTATGAAAGTATGCATTACTTAAAGCTATATTAAAAACTGTAAATTAGTACTGGTGCCTCTAGTTCCAATCAATACATTCTAGTTGTTCCCCTTTCTACCTTTGTATCTTGATCCACCAGGACCGAGATACCTAGCCCTATTACTGTTTACTTGAGCCTAGAATATAGAATATTGTACACAGACTGGTTTCAGAATTGTTATGCTTACCCCTGTGACGAGAAACCTTGTGGACTAGAATTCAGTATTTGTTTATAGTTCTTCCCTTGAAGGCTAAATTTACTTAGAGAGATGTGCAAATCTTACATGTGTATTTCCATAAGTTTAACAAGTGTACACTCTCTTGTAATTCACCTACTTACCAAGAAATAGAGCATCTCTGTCATCTCAGAAAGTCTTCTCATAAGCTTTCCCAGTGAGCCTCCTTTCTAGAGGCACCCACTTTGTTTTGCTTGCTGCAGCACTTCATGTAAAGGAAACCATACAATATTCCTTTGTGTTTGAATTCTTTCATTTAGCATGGTATCTGTAAGATCCATCCATGTTGTACATATAGCATTTCATGTCTTTTCGTTAAGAACTAGTATTCCATTGTATAAAAATATCACATTACCACATTTGTTTATCATTCTCTTGTTGATGGCCATTTTTTCCCCATTTCTGACTGTTATGAATAAAATGTCTATGAACTTGCTTGTGTGCATCTTTTTGTGGGGACATGTTTTCATTTCTCTTGAGTTAATAACTAGAGGTGGAATTTCTGGGTCATAGGATAGTAAATGTTTAACTATTACCTTGTTAACTATGGCACCGATAAACTCAAAGCCTTTTTTTTTTTTTTTTTTGCAGTTAATTGTATAGGATCTAAATAAATCCTCAAAATTGTATGTAATTTTTTGTCTCTATCAAACTCTTTCCCCCCCTCCTTTTAAAATGGTATTTTATTTATTGGAGGTACCAAAACATTTGGTTTGCAGAATATTTCACATTCAGCATTTGCTTGATTATTTTCTCACTATGTCATTTAGCTTGTTACTCTATTCCTGGTATTTCCTGTTATCTTGTAACTGTATATAGAAATTGAGCAGATTCAGGTTCATCTTATATTTTAGACAGGAGCACATCATAGGTTCATAAGTGTTTGTACTGTAAGCGTATGTAGAGTCTGTGGTTCTCCCATTTTCGTGTTCAAAGATAGATTTGTGTGTTTCACGGTGTCAGCTTGATCTCTCCATTATAATATTCTCCATTGGCCTTTCAGCTACTGAATTTTAGCATCTATTCTTCGCTATTGCCTAAACCTTTTATTGCAATGTGGTTGTGAAATGGTGATAGTCTTATTCCACCACTTCCTCTGCCTTTATAACCTTTCTATAGTACTTCCCCCTAACATTCTTTTTATTGCTCTGAAATGAAATTTATTCAGGAAAGGCAAAGTAAATGTTTGATCTTTTCACTTTATCAATTTTTGGAGTATTAAGTTGGTGCCTTAGCAACCTCCAGTGGTGATAAATGAGATTTTTTTTTTTTTTATCATGATGAACTCATGAATTTTTATGTATTTGGTAAATTTCAATTCATTGCAGTCATTAGTTATTTGATCACATGGTATCTCTTGGGTCAGTATGTATGTCTCATTGTGACCGTTTGGCATGACCCTGTCTGTCTTGGATAGCTTCCTTGCCTTTCCTGGTGCAACAAGGTATCAGGCTCACCTTGTCTGTTTCTAACCCCAGACTTGGAATGAGTCATTCCTTTGAGGAGTGCTGGTGCCTTTTTTGTGGGAAGTAATATTTTGAAAGGACAATCTGGGCACTAGGGTTGCTCATTGCTACTGGGTTGGCATTGCTTCTAGGTCTTTTCAGGGGTTGGAACTAAATATATAGATATTTTTAGAAATGGAAAAAATATGAGTAAGTACTGATATTTTTTCATCCAAATTTAAATTTATAGGGTCTATTTTTTAAACCTCTTTGATTTATACTTTTATATTCAACATTTTGATTCTTAATGTCATCAGATTGATAATTTTCTATAAAATACATGTAACAGTTAACAAAACCCCATATGCATGTTACTACTGTATGCAGTTCTGCTCCATGGGGCATCAGTGGTACTCACGTGGTGTCTGGGCTTGGCTGGGCTGACCAGGGCGATCTAAGACAGCTCATGTCCATGCCCAGTACCTTGGCAAGATGGCTGGGTATCCATGCTCATCTGGGCTCTCCTCCTTCTCCAATTAGTTTCATGGCCTTTCTGTGGGGTGGTCTCACTCGCAGGGTAATAGACTTCTTACTTGATGGCTTAGGGTTCTAAGAGAGTAAATTGGAAGCTGCGAGCTTTTTCAAAGGCTACCTGTTGACTGATCTAGTGTCATTTCACCACGTTTTATTGGTCAAGCCAGACCAGATTCAAAGGTAGGAAAATAGGTCTTTCTGGAGCCAGGGGTTATTGCCTGGAGACATTTAGAGGAACAGGAAGTAGGTAGGAAGCCAACAGGAAGAAGCAAGTCTCTCCTTTCTCCTCCAGCCTCACAGCCTCTCTCTAGGATTCCTTATAATTAAAGCCATGCAGGAGAAAAACAATCTGTTTAGGTCTGCTGGACACTTAATAAAGCGATCTTAACGTTTGCATGGCCTGCGAGCTGTAGTAATAATCAATACAGTTTTCACTCAGGTGACAAAACTGATATTGGGTTGGCAGAGTCCCATGGCTATACACACATGGGTGGGTTTGGAGCTGAAGGACAATAAATTAATAACTGGCAGTGGATGTTAACTCTCTACTGGACTATTTTACTAAATTATTTCATTGTTTGTAGTAGTTTTACCCATGACTCTTTTGGGTTTTGTGAGTATATAATTTTCAAATAAATATTTTTACCTCTTCCTTTTCAATTTTTACTGCTAATTTCTTGATCTTGAGTCCTAAAATGCTTCAAACACAATGACTAGGAAATCTTAAGTCACACTGCTTTTGGAATAAATTGCTCTCCATTCTTGGAGTAATTTGTGGGGAGGGGACTGTACAGGAGGAGAAAGCTTTTCTTCATTGTCTTCCTTGCTGAGAGCTTACAAAAGCCAGCACAGCACAATTTCTTCCCTATGTTCAGGACACCAGAGGTGCCTATTAAATGCTAAATACTGGTAAGGTAGATGTGTAGGTTTGCCTGTCCATCCAATTCTCCTTGTTCTGATTTGGTTACATCTACTCTCTTTTTTCTATCTGGTTATATTCATTCTCCCTTCTTCTGACATAAAACCAAGACTTGTCCAATGAGGACATTCCTTCTATGTTACTGCAGTGACTGATTCAGGGATTGGCATGTGGTCTAAGCCAGCCAACGAGGCTTAATGTCAGAACTTTTGATGAAGCTAATGGAAAGAAGCTCTCTCTCTTTTCTTTGAGTCTTCTCAGCCAGTTGCTTCTAAGCCTGGTGCTCTTGATGGCTATTCTTGCTTTGGCTTGAAGAAAACTAATATAGGGAAGTAACTGGAGGGAGAGAGAGATTTCTGATGGTTTTATTTGAGCACCTGGATCTAGCTGTGTCTGAAATTTTAGATCCAAAGCCATTTACAGAAGCAGTACATTTTTTTTTTTTTACTTAAAGCAGTTTGAGTTGGCTTTTCCATTCTTTACAACTAAACACATCCTAATTGATTAAGTAATAATTGTATTCATTATTACTAACAGTTAATGAACCATGGAAACCTCTGAGATCTCTTTATTAAGTGTCCGGTACTACAACCCTGGACAGGTTTACTAGGATTTTCACAGTGTTCACAGATCTTTCTCTGCTTTGAGCAATGACCTTGATTCTGGCAACCTCATCTCTGCTCTGGCCTTCTTGCCTCTGTTCCATTCTGACATCTTCCCATTCTCTATTGAGGAGAGTCATGGACCACTCTTCAGCCACAGAATTTGCTGCTGCCCTTGAACCCTGAACATCAGTGCACTTTTCTTTGAAGAGGCAGAGAATTAGAGAACCACAGCATTTCTAACCCACCTCCTCTGTCCTCTAGTCCTTCTTGGTTTTATGCTATGGTGTTTGCTTTCTGTTCTATAGCTCAGCTGAAGTGAATTGCCTTGAATGGTATTGCCTTACTGCCTAGATGGGCACTCCATGTACACAACATTTTTGGCTTCTACATTGATCTCTATTTGAACCTTGCAGCTATCCCTCCTTAAAGGTTACTATGCATCTTCCCTGGATGAAATTGCTAAGGAGCACCCAAAGATTAATAAGACATGACTTCTGCCTTCAGAGGGAGACAGACAGGAAGGAAGTGTTAAATTGTGGTATAAACATTGGGCTGTGGGGATGCAGAAGGTGTGTGTCAGTATGTGTCTACAAGAAACACTTCATGGAAGAAATGACTGTTTAAGCTGAGACTTTAGGAATAAATAATAGATTAACTGTAGGTCATCAATTGAGTTTGGCCCGGTCATTCAGTTGGCAAATATTAGCATTATTTCAAATCCTGTCCCAATAACAGAGGAGACAAATATAAGAAACCCCTTGGAAGACCATGAAGGGCAGCATTATTTCACTGGTCAGTGTAACTGGTCCCAATTCAGCGCCATCTGAGGTGGCAGACAACCAGAGGTCAGGGCCCTGATCTTTGCAGGCAAGGAAGCAGAGCAATCTCAGAGACCTTGGGTGACTTGCTCAAGGACATGCAGTGGAATTAAGGAAGTGTCTTGAATAGAGCTTCAGGATTTCTGTGCTTTTTTTCTTTTCTTTTCAAAAAAATTTTACTGTATTTTATTCTTGTTTATTTTATTACAGCTGTCCCAATTTTTCCCCCTTTGCCCTCCTCTGTCCAGCCCACCTCCTGACTCCCAGCGTCCATCCCCACAATGTTGTCCATGTTCATGGGTCATTCGTACGTGTTCTTTGATTAATCCCTTCTCCTCCTTTCCACCATCCCCTGCGCCCTTCCTCCCTTTCCTCTGGCAGCTGTCAGTCTGTTCCCTGTTTCCATGTCTCTGGTTCTGTTTTTATCATTAGTTTATACACAATCTACTACTACGCAGCAGAATGAAAGAAGAAGGAATTCCTACCCTTTTTGACAGCATGGATTTCTGTGCTTTACATCTGGCACCTTGCATCCCTGGGGAATACAACTGGCAAATAAAGGAAGTAGGAGGGTGGAGGCACAGGGAGGATGTGTGTACAGATGAAGCTTTTTCTTTTCAGTAACTTCAGGGAAGGTGCAAAGGTGCTGGTCAGTGAAGCTGTGGAAACTGATTGAAACTCTCACCTTGCCTGATTATTACCATTAATCAAGATAAAACTTCATTGTGTGCTGAAAGTGTAGCTAGCATAGTAGCAACCATAGTTGTGCATGCAGTCTTCATAAAAAAAGAAGACAGTATCCTGGCCGGGTGGCTCAGTTGGTTGGGGCATTGTCCCATACACCAAAGAGGTTGTGGGTTTGATTCACGGTCAAGGCACATACCTAGGTTGCAGGTTCAATCCTTGGTTGGGGCATGTACAGGAGGCAACTGATGGAAGTTTCTCTCTCACATGGATGTTTCTCTGTCTGTCTGTCTGTCTCTCCCTTCCTCTCTCTCTAAAATCAATAAAAAAAGTATCCTTGGGTGAGGATTAAAAAAATAAAAGAAGACACTAATCTATAAAGCAGCAGGAGAAGACAGATCATCTAAGCGAGGAAGGTCATGCTGCCTTCTGGTTTCATTTTGTTTACCTTTAAGACCTTTCTACAATAGAGGCTTGTGCCCTAATTGCAAGGAAGCCAAGCTTCTATAATTTGCATGATGTTCATCTGTTAAGAACACAATGTTTTGCTCAAAAATCATTCCAGCTGCACTCATATTCTATTTTGTGCCATCTCCCTTTTAGATCAGGAATAAAAACAGTAGTCATGCTTTGCAAACTTTCATTATAAGAACTGGGAAGAAAAGTAATAAAAGAGGGATGTTCTCAAGAGGAAAACTTGGAACAAGGCATAATATATCAACCAAATACAAGGAAGAATTGCATGAAGCTGCCTTCTAGCTTACGACTCTATCAGACATGGAGAAAAAATAAGCCGGGTTGATTAAAACAACTTATCACCTTAGAAAATAAAAATTCAGAATGACGATGTCTGGGTATATCAATTATACTTCTGTTCAGCCACTGCATCAAGGTTGCTTGAATGGAGTTCTTCAAGATATCACTATAATCTTTATATCCTCTTCTTATCTCTTGCCTCCTTTTTGTAGTTGGTATTTGTTTCCTTTGGTAAGTGAGAGCTTTTCTTCCTTCCTTCTGTTATTCCTGCCCTGAAAACTGACCTTAAAAGTGGGCCTCCTGGGCTCAGTCTAACGATGAAGATATAAAAACCTCTCTGTTGCCAGTCTTACTATATGAAACCTTAGCCACTCGGACACTTTTATAGCAGTCGGTCATTCAGTTGTCAAATGTTGTGTGAGTTGAATTTAAATTTATAAACACCCTTGGGCACCTACAAAGTGCTTGGCACTAGGAATGCTGTGATGGAAAAAAGAGATTTCTACCCTCAGTTTTCTTATAATTGAATGGGGAAAGCATTATGCAAACAACAAGAATGAGTTTATATATTTTGGGGTACCCTCTCCATGTCTTCCATAAATGTCCTGCAGGATGGTAGGAGCCATTACAGAGGGATAGAACAAGGACGGTGTGGGACCAAAAAGTGGAGTGGGCAACTCTCCCTGGGTCCATGCGGAAGGGCTTCACTTATCAGATTGGCTTGAACCAAGAGGGAACTTACCAGGTGGGCCAGGTGAAGAATGACCAAGGCACCTGGGAGAGAAGCAGGTGGCAAGACATCTGTCTGAAGGTATGACTGGAGTGTAGAGAGCAAGGGGATGGGAGTTGGCGAGAAACAAGACTGGGAAGGAGCACAGGTGCCAGAGGAGAAGAGGTAGTGCCCGCATGCTAAGTAATTGGGGCCGCATCCTCCTGAGAGTTGGGAGCCTTTGAGCGCGTGAGCGACTAGATCAAATCTGCATCTGTGTTTAATTTTCTTCAATACGACTTTGCAAATGAAGATGAGTTACCATCAGCAGAGTGTGTTGGCTGATGGTGGGAATGAGTTTGAAATGAATCCCTGTCCTGCCTTCCCATTTCCTTAGGGACCAGTCACATGTTCTGTGAGATGAGAACTCTTGGGTGGGCCTGGGCACCTTTAGTTCCTGAGGGGAGCCAGATTAACCTGCAGTCTCAGCCAGGGGCCTGGACAGCTATACTCTTGCCTCTGAGCTGTTTAGCTGTGGCTGCAAAGAATTGCTATGTCATGAAAGGGTGACTGCAAGTGGGCCAGAGTTTATGGGTCGATTAGATGATGACTATTTGGGGCTTAGATTGCCATCTTCCTTAAAAGTAGAAAGTCTAAACAGCACTGACCAAGAATGCCTTGAGAAGTTTTTATAGCCCAATAGAAAATGCTCATTGGGTTCAGTCAGCTCCAAGACTTTGCATTCTGAACCAGGTTTGACTATAAGGAGGAGCTGTTCCAGTCTGGCTGTTCCAGTCTGACTTGATGGGCTGTAATTGGCTCCTGGTTACAGGAAGCCACAAGAGTCTCAGCACTGTGACTATCTCCATGAGTGACTCTTTTTGCTCACCAAATCCTCAGTCTGCCATTTGGAAATAACAGGGAGAGGGGGAGAGAGAGCAGGGAAAGGGGTTGGGTGGGGGTGAGATGACCCCTGACTCTGTGGTCAGATGTTCTTTCTACAGTGATCCATGTATGTGGCTTGCGTGTAGGTGCTAAGAGTAAGATTCCTGAATACAGGGATGATTAGAGCCTTGTTGGGGAAACAGGACAGAAGCTACGAAGGCTTGATAAGTTATCATGGTAGTTATCATGATAGCCACCACCATTTGTTGCACACTTAGTATGTGCCAGCACTCTGTGCACGATAAGTGTGTATAATAGTCAGAAAGTATAAAAGTACCCTTTTATACAATACTTTCTAGCTACCATGAGCTGAGCACATGGGATTGATAATGTTATTCCCGTTCTACAGATGAGGAAACTCAAACTCAAGGAGGTGGGGTCACTTGCCCAAGATCCATGTACCTTTTAAGGGGACAAGGAGGTGGTCTGTGATGCGCTCATCATTGAGAACCCAGAGTCTATCAGATAAGGTACTTAATATTGGGTTGGCCAAAATGTTCGTTTAGTTTTTAAAGTAAAAATAAAAGACATGTTTTTCATTTTCACCAATAACTTTATTGAACAACATATTCACTGTTTTGTTCCACTACCTTCTTGCCATCTTTCAGGAAACTTAGTAATTCCATCTTCTCAAGACTTTTTATCTTTTTGAGCAAAGAACTGTTCCAGATGTCTTTTGCAGTCTTCCAGGTAATGGAAATTTTTTCCATTAAAAGGATTTTACAAAGACTGAAATAAAAGGAAATCTGAAGGTGGTGAAATGTTTGGTGAATACAGTGGATAAACCAGAACTTCCCAGCAAAGTTGTAACAGTTTTTCAAGGTCATCAAAGAAACATGTGGTCTTGCACTATCCTGAAGAAAGATAATGTGCTTTCTGTTGACTAATTCCAGATGCTTTTTGTGCTGCTTTCAGTTGGTCTACTTGGGGGCAGTACTTGGAATTAATTGCTTGGTTTTTTGGAAGGAGGTCATAATAGAGGACTCCCTTCCCATCCCACCATTTATACAACGTCAACTTCTTTGGATGAAGCCTGGCCTTTGGTGTGGTTGGTGGTGGTTCCTTTTGCTTGCCTCACCATCTCTTCCTTTCCACATTATTGTATAGTATCCACTTTTCATCAGCCATCACAATTTGTTTTAAAAACAAAATGTTTTTGTTATGTTTAAGTAGAGAATTGCATGTGAAAATATGGTCAGGAAGACTTTTTTCACTTATGTGGAATTCAAACATCAAAGCGATTAACATGACCAAGCTGGAGCTAATGATTTTCAGCACTTGATTTGGATATTTTGAATATGTGGGCTATCTCCTGTGTAGTATAATATTGATTGTTTTCAGTTGATGTCCTGATTTGATTTCTATCAGCTTCAACTAGTCTACCTGACTGTGGATCATTGTCCAGTGAGAACTCTCCAGCATGAAATTTCACAAATCACGTTTGATACATTTGACTGATCATAGTACTTTCTCCATACACTGCACAAATCTTTTATTTTGCATTCAGTTGTGTTTTTATCTTTCTTGAAACAATAAAGCATATGCCAAAAATGTTGCTTATTTTCATCCATCTTCAATATTATTACAAAATGGCAACACAAACATTTACCAATTTTGATAAGTTTTTCTTTAATGCAGGCTGATATGACCATTGTCACAATACAACCTAAAAAATTTGTTCTGAATGAAGTTAAAGACAACTAAGTACTATTAGAGCCATTTTATAAGAAAACTGACTGAACCTTTTTGGCCGACCCAATAAATAGTTAATGGGTGAGTAGACGGCAGTCACACAGGCAGAAAATGCCCAAGGTGGGATTGGAATCCAAGTCTGTGGGATTCAGGAGCAATTTTTTTCTGCTTTACTCCATTGTCATGGAAGAGAAGGCAACAGGAGAGCATTGCCAGAATCAGTGTGATGATGGCAAATGACTGAGAAGATTCAATGAGAGAGTGTTCACTGTAGCCTTATAGTTGGCAGTGAAGGTGTCACGAAACAGCGGAGTATAAGCGGAGCTTCAAAGGTTTATCAAAGTTTTGGTAGCTGGAGGGGAAAGGTGGGCCTCTCCTGGGTGGCTTCAGAGGCAGAATGACGTCATAGTAAAGAGCTCAGCCTCCAGGGTCTATGTGACTGAGTTTTCTCATCCGCCACCAGGAGTAGTTCAAGATGACCCATATAAGGACTTTTTCCACACTGCGCCTGACACACAGTAATGGGCCAATAAAGGACAAGTTCCCATTAGATCAGAGCAAAGCACTTCTTTCATATGGAGTGGGGAGAAGAGTTGGGACCGCAAGATGGGATCAGAATGCCCTGTGTCTGGAAAGTGGAGTAAGGAATCTGAACTATGCTTTCTGTTTAAAAAAAGGTCAATGACTCTGACACGGACTAAATCATTGCTAATTTGACGTCATTCCTTGCTTATTGTGAACTGGCCCCTTTGTTAAAAAAAAAAAAAAAAGGTTTGAATGTTCCAAGCCACCAGATAAAGTTCCTAATTTTGTGTGCACTTGTGTGTTATTTTTCTGGGAGGCTTGGGTGACGATCTCTCCTGAGGCCCAGTGAATGGAGGCCCAGCTGTAAGCAAAAGCAAAACCCAAAAAGCCCAATAAAAGGTGGATGGATCAATAAATAAACGCACAGCCTCGAGAAAGGTAAACTCTGTAAAAGCATTTGAACATTGAGAAAATCCTGAAACCAGCTCTGCCCTGTCACTATAACCACTGCACTGAGAGATGGCTGCAATATTCTCAGGCTTTTTGCACGTTAACGCCTAAAAAGCTACAATAATCGAGATTGCAGATGTGAAATTTACTTAGGAGGCAGCCTCTTTGCTGTGATCATTGACTTGGGATGCTGGTACTTGGGATAATTTTGCAAGTGGATAAAGATGCCAGCCTTCATCCCAAATGATAGATTAGCATTGAATCATGATCCTCAGTGAGCATTCTTCATCCATTGCTTTAAAGTATTTTATAAGATAGAATCCTATTATTTCCATTACATGTTGATACACCAGATTGTTTAATTTTTCCAGACAATTTATCTCTGTTCTTTGCCCATTTTTCCTCAGTGTCACCCCCCCACAACTGCTTCCTTCAGAAGACTGAAACCCAGAAGATAATTGTGAGAATAAATATAATCCAAAGAAGGTTGCATGAGACACACCAAAGACCATGACCTTGGCATTTGTGGCATTGAAAAGAACAGATCTGAAAATTGCTGTTATTAAGAGAAAGGTAAAAAAGTTAAGACGGGGCAGTAGAGAAGGAACTAAAACATAGGTCAATAGAAATGCTTAAAGGAGATATGATAATTGAAAGCACAGGAAAGCTTGGAAACAACATACGACTTTTGAAAGTCCAAGGCAGGCAGCAGTGATGAAAAGATTAAATGAGTTTGGTGAAGCCAGGAAGAGCTGGGTTCCCATCCAGGATCCACCATATAACTGTGGAACATCAGGCATGGTACTTCTTTGGCCCTTGGTTTCACCATCTATGATGAGGATTATAACACTGATTTTATGAAACTGTTTTTGAAGAATAAAATTGTGTATGTTGAGTGCCTAGGACAATGCCTGGCATATTATAGGTACTCACTAAATGCTAGTTAATGGTAACAATAGGTGTATATAACCTTCTATTATAAGAAAGGTGTGAATGAAATAACGCATGCTGTCCTTGCAACACATTACATGGTGATGTAGTTTTGTTCGGAGTTAGAAAAACAGCTAAAAGAAGCTGGCATTTGTGGGATGTATTTGAGGTGTAGAAGTATGAGGGTTATGCTGACTTTTCAATAATTGTCAGGAGCCAGGTCTGGGAAGAGAAAAATTGCTTTGAGGAAAGCACCAGACAGAGAGTTGTCTTTAGTCTCTGTAGGGACTCACTAAGTCTGATAACCTTGATCCAAGCCTTGATGACCGTTGCCATAGAAACCAGCAGGTGTGCACAGCTAAAGTTCATTTCTCAAAGCTTCCAGCCCATGCCAACAGAGCATGGTTCTAGAAGTGAGAGAACTTCTCTTTATCCCAGAGGGGAGGTCCTGGCACCTGGCAGAAAGTTGATTCAGTTCAATTTGTGACGACCCGAGAGCCCTGTCCCAGAGGAGAGATTGAGCCAAGAAATCCTACCCCAGTAACATTCATCCCAAAATGATCAACGCACAACTGGAAAAAAAAATCGAAACGTTGCTATTCTAGATTGATTGGAAACTTACAAGACATGATTTTCCAAAGAAAGCAAAGGGCCTGCCTGTTTTTACACCATGTAGTGATTCATCCTGAAACATTTCTCGGTCTTCTTTTTCTAGAAAATGTCAGTGCTGCTCTGGGAACACCCAGCTCTGTTCTTGGCTCTTTGTCTTCTGCCTCCTTCCTGGGGACCCAGAAGCCCACTAGAATTCAACTTATAAATGGAAACTGGCTTTTCACTTTACAACATGATAAAAATTATATGAAATTTAATACATATATACGTATATATGTGTGTGTATATACATATTGCTCTTCCCACTAATTATAAAAATGGTTAAATCTACACTAAGGCGAGTTTCATTTCCCTGGGTACCGAGTTTGTATGTAATTGTTTTCAACTTGGGCAACATTTAAAAGCTGAACCTTTACATCTCTCTGACAAAGGAAAAAGAAGAGAAATGTTTTTTGCTAAAGTGCTTTTTGCCCAGGTTTGACAACAGGTGGGCTGATGACTGGCTAGCATGGTGGGACTGGAGTAACTTAATTAATGGGATGATGAGAATTTTTAAGTTAAAAATAACTTCTTAGGCTATAAGCTCATGGTTTGCTAGAATTTCAGTTGTGCACCTGCAGAGATATAGTGAAAGTTCATGCTCTGTGTTAGTCCATAAATACCAAGACTCACCAAGTGACTTCTTTGGCAGAGGGTACAAGATGGAAGACACCTGAAGGTTTAAGTAGTCATTCACTCATTGACATGTTTCCTTTCCTCAAGTAGCATCTCCCCACACACAAAATAAGTTGAGAAGCGTTACTCCTTGTAATTGAAGACAACATAAGTTAGTTTTCTAGACATTCTGACCTTCAGCTTCGTGTGCCTGAAGCTGACGAATGCATGTGCTCATTTAAGGGTTCCAGCATTCAGAAAGGTCAGTCAAGTATAGGGTTGGCCAGAAAGTTCATTTGTGTTTTTTTTTTTTTTTTTTTTTCCTGTAGGATGGCTCTGGTAGTGCTTAGTTGTCTTTAACATCATTTGTAACAATTGTGTTAGATTGTATTGTGACAGCTGTCATATCAGCGTGCATTTAAAAAAATCGGTAAATTTTTGTGCAGCCATTTTAATATTGAAGATGAAAGAAGACATGTAACGTTTTTGGCTTATTAGGCTTTATTATTTCAAGAAGGGTAAAAATGCAACTGCAGTGCAAAAAGTAAAAGATTTTGTGCAGTGTATGAAGAAAGTACTATGACTGATAGAATGTGTCAGTTGTTTGTGAAGTTTTGTGCTGGAGATTTCTTAGTGGACAATGCTCTGTGTTTGGGTAGACCAGTTGAAGTTGATCGTGATCAAATCAAGACATTAACTGAGAACAATCAATGTCATACCATGCAGGAAACAGACAACATACTCCAAATATCCAAATCAATAGTTATTCTTGAAAATGATAAATGTGTCCTTTATTTTACAGAAAAAATCATATGGACTTTTTGGCCAACCCAATATTTCCCTGGAGAGGGAGGCCAGGTATGGTTGGGAGAAAGGTGCTCTGGGCCAGTCTCTCTAGGACTTCTGCAGCACTGGGAGAACATCCATGGATCCAGGTGTGTCGCGGTCCCTTTCCTCCCCCATGCCCTAAGGCCTACTGCCTTTCCAAGGTAGTGGACCTCATCCTTTGCCTCTAGGACAGAGGTTCTCAAACTTGAGAGGACATCAGACTACCTGGGGTCAGAAAAGGCTTTTTTGCCAGTGCAGATTTCCAGGCCCCCAGGGGTTTTCATCCAGTCTGTCTGAGGTGGGTCACAGGGCTCTGCATTTTGTCCAGCTACCTGGGTGGTTTACTGGCTGTACTTTGGCTCTTCCTGGAAGATTTCTCCTGTTGTAAGAAGTCCATCTTTCTCCTTATAGATGACTTGTGGCAGCAATAAGATCAGCTGTCCCAAGGTGATTAACTTGTTTGATTTCTTCATTACCTTGGCCTTGTTCCTGTCTTTACTTCTACATAGTAAGAAATGACCTCCTGATCACTTTATACTCTCCAATGTCAGGAAGAAAGAGGCTGGGATATGAGCCAGTTTATTAGAGTTTAAACGCTAGCTTCCTAGGATTTGTGAGGCCTTGACCTCAGCTTTCCCAACTGCGCACAGAGAGTTGATAACACCCTGCCCTGTTGTGAGCTTAAATGAAATACTGAATAGTGTGTGTGAAAGTCTCCAGTACACAACCTGGCACACTGAGGCACTCACCTGATGTGTTCTAGGTGTTAAAGCGCCATTTACACGGTCTCCTGTGGGATCCATCCACATGCTGTGCCCACCATGGGTGGCTGAAGTTCATTGAGGAAAAGGCACCTGGGTTACCTCTGGGAGTTCCTCCCAGCATTTTGGTTGTACCTGTGAACAGGTATCAGATGAAGGAAGAAAGAGAGGTGTGAGGCAAGCTGGGGAGGCATATTTTTGGAGAAGACTTCCCATTAGAAATGCTGGAGAGGTATAAATGAAAGCAGTCATTGTTTACTCCAATGTGGCAAGTATTTGGCACAAGACAAGGGGCGGGGGGCGGGGAGACGGGAGAGAGAGAGAGAGAGAGAAAAGAAGAAGGAGGAGGAGGAAGAGGAGGAGAAAAGAGAAAGAGAACTTAAAAAATAGAATAATAAAGGCAACTTGGAGGCATCTAATCTGTCTTTTTGCATCTCAGCCCAACTCAGTTTAATTCCTGTGATGGCCATGAGTGTTGAATTGAATATATGCTAGAGCCAAAAGATAGTTATGTCCCTAGGTCAGGTTTTAGAATGTCTTTTGCACCAAGGAAATGAGGTCTGACATATGTCAGGGATGTTTTCTCAAATGGTTAATGTCACTGAATGAATCAGGCCTTGTGCTAACCACTGATGCCTCAAGGATGAGGAGAAAGCAGCCCCAGCCCTCAAGGAGCTCCTGATCTAAAAGGAGAGACAGAATAGTGTGGTTGTGGCTGTGATGTGACAGCAACCCTGAGGTCAGACTACTTGGGCTACAATTTCTGCTTGGCCACTTGGGCAAGTCACCTAACCTTGCTGGACTTCAGGACTTCCTCTACAACTTTGGGATTATGATTTTATCTATTTCATGGAGTTATTGAGTGGATTAAAGAAAACAGTTTAAATTTTTTTGACACATTGTAACAATAATAATACAGTCCTGTGTCATTTAATGACAGGGATACATTCTGAGAATTCCATCGTGAGGCCATTTTGTTGTTGTATGTCACAGAGTGTACTTACACAAACCTAGATGGTATAGCCTACTGTACACCTAGGATACACGCCAGCATTAACAGTGGGATTCAAACAGGATTGTAATGAAAATACAACACAACATTAAATTAAGCACAAGAGAAAATGATGGTAAACACAACATACTGTTTTAAGCAAACAGTTTTTATAAGTAGAAAGAATACACTGTAGAATAATAAAAGGTATAGAATAGTAAATACATAAACTTGTAACATACTCATTTATTATCATTATCAAGTATTATATACTGTACATAATTGTATGTGCTATACTTGTATATGACTGACTGTGTGCTGGATTTGTTTATGCCAGCATCACCACAAACATCGGAGTATTGTGTCGTAATGTGACATTAGGGCAACTATGATGTCACTAGGCAATAGAAATTTTTCAGTTCCACTATAATTTTATGGGACCACCATAGCGTATATGATCTGTTGCTTGAAACATTGCTATGATTCTAAGACTTACTTTATTATTATTATTATTATTATTATTATTATTATTATTAGTAGTAGTAGTAGTAGTAGTAGTAGTAGTAGTTGTAGTAGGAGCCCTAGCAGTGGTACTTGTAGTGGTAAATACAATAACACTAGACAAGTGTTGCCTCAAGTGTACAGAACACCTATGGGGGAAGCTAACGACTTAGTTGAATGTTACGGGATGTGATTAACACGGTGCTTGTTGCTGCTCTTGCTGCTGGTGGAGGCAGCTCGAGGGGGTGCTTACTGGGGTAGAAGCAGAACAGATGTACAACCTCACTGCAACCAAGGAAGCCTGGAGAGCCCCCCACCTCTCCACCCTAGCAGAACCCAGGCCTTCAGCTCTTCTGGATGATAGGCCAGTACACGCATCCTCAAAACTGAAGCCTAAGTTAGGGTGTATGCTGTATGTGCCAATACATAAAAACTGCACCTCTCTGATTTATCTGGTGGGGCTGACATTGTCTGGCTGTCTGGCAGCCGCTGTATTTGTGAAGAAGCGGTAGTGGAGTAGGGAAAATTTCCACCGGATGGTATTCCCAACAAGGAGGGATCTTCAGGGGTAGAGGTCACGAGTATGGGTGTGTGTGTGTGTGTGTTCTTGGGATCATTTTTTGTTACTCATTGGCTCATTCAACTATTTAGCAAGCATTTCAGAATTTGTGAATGTCACAGATATTAAATGAATATCTATTATGCGCAAGACTCTTATCTGGCCCAAGGACACACAGCCAGTAAAGGGGTTTTGGGATTCAGACTTGGTCAGCTTTAGCCACTAGAAACTCCTTGGGATAAACTGTTGCTTTGGGGATAGAGTTCGTGAGCCCTAAAGAGAGGCTCGTTGTTGGGGCTTTACCCCTATTCATTCATTGACTCAGTGCATTGATTTATTGACTAAGTCATATGTTCACTTAACCAATTATGTTAGAATTTATTCACCTCAGAAATGTAAATTGAGTCACCTTCAAATGGCAAGGCTATGTGCTATCTGCTGGTATGCGATTTCTCCCCACGCGAAAGCAGGGAGACAGTGGGGTATTTTAAGCATAAGGTGACTTGCTCGATATGACCTAACTGGTAAGTGATGGTCCTGGGGTTTGCACTTCTCCTTGCTGTAGCTCACTGTTTTATGTTTAGCCAGGGGTCACTTGAATAGTCTAGATTAAGAGCATTATTATAATACTGCTCTGTTCCATCCAAGACTCTAGACTTGAGGTTTTCTTTGAGCTAATGACTGGATAATGCGTGCTATGGTAAACTGTCTGTAAGTGCAGTGCCCAGCAACTCCAGCACTGCTGGATGCCCAGGTTACTCTTCCCATTGAGGGGTGAGGTCTAGTTCTCTTCTCCTTGGATTAGTGCTAGTCTTGTGACTAAGAGAATGCAGTGGACTGACTGTGCCAGTTTTCAGATTAGTACTCAAGATACCGGGCAGCTTCTGCTTTTGCCCTCTTGGAAGCCATGCAGAGGAGTCCACCTACTCAGGAGCATGAGAGACTATGAAGACAGAGAGACTCAGCTGGCTGCCATTCCAGTCTTTTCCAGCTTAGGTGCCAGACGTGTGGGTGAAGCCACCTTTGACTCTCTGATACAAAAGAACCACCCACCTGCCACCACACAGAACAAAGACAAACCCTCCATCCTGAGCCCTGTCCAAGTTCCAAAATCATCAACAAATAAATGAGTATTGTTTTTAGTCATTAACTTTAAGGATGGTTTGTATGCAGCAGTAGGCACTGAGATGCACATACTAAATATGATCATATTTAATTCTCACGGCAGCCTTTGTAGTATCCAGCCTCACCGGTTAAGTACAGTTAACCTGCCCTTTCACTTTGGAGTATGCATGACCTGGCCTAATACCCAGAAAGCTAAGAGCTCTGCAGATGAGGGCACTAATGGAGGGAGGGTAGGTAACTTGCCTAGGGTCACACATTTAGTAGTGGTGGAGGTAGGTTTCAAACCCAGGCAGTCTGGCTCCAGTGTCCATGCTTGAACTAACCATGATGCTCTACTACCCAGATTCTACCAGCTCCTTTGGTGTGACCGCACCTTTCCTGCCCTGAGTCAGATGCTTAGAGCTGTGCCACTGTCCTGGATTTGATGGTGTGTAGTTGGTTATTCTTGGCCTGAACCAAGTCCACACTTCACTCACTCTGGCCAACCATCCCCGTACATGCTGCAGGGAAGAGGAAGCACAGGTCCTAATGAGTGCCTCATGCGAACAAGCCCCGCCACCGGACAGACCATTCAGAAGCAGCATCTGGCAGTTATTTGAGATAGTGACATGCTCCTCCAGGGAAAGAGGGACACCTGCTATGGGTGACCCCTTTCCACACCTAAGGGAAGGCATGTCTGAGCCACATGCACGGAGATCTCCTGAGATCCCACCTGAGCCTGCAGGGAAGCTGCAAGGCCAGCTGGCATTGCTTTTAATGTACTTGCATGTCAGGAGCTTAGAATCCACACTGGCTGCAGCCTGGCGCGGGCCACGAAGGCCTGCCCTAATCCTCCTACTCCTGCAAGATGAAGTAGTGATCAACATTCTCTGGTGCTCAATGTCTCTGTACCCCACTGCTCCTCAAGAGAAGCCCCACAAAAGTTGCCTTCTGCTGGGGGTTGTCAGTGAGAAGGGTTCTCACTGTATTTGTATTTGTTCATTAATTCAGTCCTTCCCCCCACGCACCAAGTGCCCATCTGTATCAGGGGACACGTTGGTGAATGAGACAGACAGGATTCTCTTCCCGAGGAGCTCACATTCTAGTGTGGAGAACTTCCCCAAATGAAGGGGTGGAAGAAAAGACCCCCCGCCTCAACTGTTTACTATGAAACTCAAAACAGGCAAGGTTTCAAATTCCAGATGAGTTATTTATTCGGGAATTTGTAAATGATCGCCTACTCCTTCACTCTGCATGTACACATGGACACACACATTCTGAGCTGATACAGGTTCCTTACCTGTCCTAGATCTGGGATAAACAGGCTCGCTGAAAGAGCAACAAAGTTTTTCTCCAGCAGGTGGAGTTCTGGAAAGTTAAAGGGAAAGTTCCAAGTTAAAGGGAGGCTGGGGATCCCAGTTGAACAATCTGAGCTTGGTAGAGAGAGGCTAATTAATTAAACGTACAATTGTTCGTTTGTTTATTTGATGTTCATTTGGCACTTGGTACTGTACAAATGTTGTTGATGATACCAGAATAGTAGTGATAATAAAATTAAATGGTTTTAGTCTTTAGGAGGGTTAGATCTAGGTTAGCAAGAGGACATTGCCAAGTGGAAGCTTCAGAGATGATACAAAGTTCTCGGAAGGGCGCGATGTCTGTATGCTGTGGCATTTGGGGGTTTTTGAGTTGGTGGAACCCTGCTGGGGCTCAAAGTACGGGTACTTCTCAAAGAGGGGGAGGGTAAGCAGGAAAAGGTTCTTTGAGGAAACAATAGTGCAATTTAGTGATTAGGAAGAAGGAGGGAACAGTAGAGGCTGGTGGGAGCAGAAGGTCCCTGAGAAGTCATGTAGCCTCTGGAGTGTGGAGAAGGGGCCCTCAGAGGTCAGCTGGCATAGCCCTCTCACTTGACAGTGGAGCAGAATGAGGGACCCAGAAGTTACCGACCACGGTCGGGGGAATCTGGAGCCCCCGTGCCATGGTCCACCAGCTTGCAGTGTCCTCAGGAGCTGGGGTGCAGGTGGAGCCAGCCTGGAGTGGGAAGGCATTGGAGAGGGGGCAGAGGCTTTACAGTTGTGTCCTGAAAGCTGCAGAAAACCACTGAAGGTTTCTGAGCAGCCAGCCATGGGGTAATTCTGATATTTTATTAAGAATCATTGGCAGCTGAGTGTTGAAAATTCCCCATTAGACATTTTCTGCCCCAAACCTGCTCGTTGGGCCCCTGATCACCTGAGCCTTTCCTTTCTTCCCTCCTTCTGTTTTTCTAAGTAGCATCAACTTCTTTCCTCCGTCCTCCCTGCCCAGGGTTTCTCCCAGGAAGTTTAAATTTCTTGCTTCTTTATTACACGGAGTAATTTTTTGGACTACCTTTGTGTCTTGAACTTGCTCTGGGAGGCTTACCCTTCCCCAGGACTGGTTTTCCTTCATCATTCACCCAAGGGGAGACTCTGGCCTGCAGTTTTGTCTATAGCTTTCATACCGAAAAGGTCAGTGGCCGCAGCCATCAGACGTCTATGACATGAAGGGTAACAAATGCCTTGGGTACAAATGCAGGTTCTTATTGTGGGATTTCATGAAGGTTTCCACACTCTTGGGAGCATGTTGGCTTGGTTTGGGCTGTGAATTGGTTGACAACATAAACATATGGGAAAGCATGTGGAGAAGGGGGCTGGACTTGGCAGGTGTTTGTGTGTGTACACAACCCTTTGGGTCCCTGGGTGCACAGGATACAGGTCTGCCAGCATTTCCTGCCAGCAAGTGCCTGCAAACGCAAAGAGCAGCTGGGATCTTGCTTAGCAATCAGAAGACAAAATCTCATGCAGAAAAGTCTTAGCCTCGTCGTCTCTGTCTGTATTGGAAGAAACATTGATTCTGGCAAAATTTTGCTCCATCTGACGCCGCGTTAGTTTGATAACCTCCATTCAAGATTCCTCTGCCAAAGCCAAGGAGTTGAGTTCCGCTATTATTTAACAGAGTTTCAAGATAGGATTTGAAAAAAGAAAAAGATTTGCTTGTGTTGGTGGGTAAGGAAGGCTTGTTCATTTCTCTGTCTGTATTTATTTATTTTATTTTTTCCACATAGACACTGATTATAGAAAATAGCCTTGAGGCTGATAAAAACCAGCCTTCTTCAGTCTTCCTCTGCCTGCTCAGAGAGTTGCCCTTATTTCCAATTATCCAACCCACTGGCTGCTAAAGTATTGCTCTTTCAGCGCTACAGACAAGAGGAATTAGTTACGCAGGCAAATTGCTGTGCTGTGTTTCTCGCCTGAGCCATAATTCATGTAAAGGAGTGTCCAGCATTGAGCACAGATCCTTATTCAAAGTGCAAGTGGGCATGCAAGCTCTCTCCCATGTGGGTCCCACTAGGTGAATCACCCACCTGTCACCCAAACCGGAGCCAGCAAAACACTCCCTCCATCCATTTCCTTTGGTTCAGGAACCCTCACATTTTGATACCACCACAACTTATAATTTTTTAATGTTCCTAGCTTTTGGAGCTAGGAGCACCTGGTTTGGGTGCAATGTTCCACGAGTGAATATTTGGGAGTATTATATTTGCTGTCATTCACATCTGGGTTTGAGTCCTGCCTCTGCCACTTAGCAATTCTTTTCAACCTCTGTTTTGTCATCAACAAAAGGAGAACGTTGTTTATCCTAGAGGTGAGACAGGAATGGATGAAATAGCATGTAAGTCACGTCTCTTGGTCCCTGCTACCTAGCAGGACCTCAACTAGTTTCCTTCTTTGATACAGGTGGATTCTGCTCAATGCACCCTACTTATTGATTGTCTATAGGATGTCAGACACTCAGTGGGGCCATGGGGATACAGCAACAAGTGAGGTGTGACCCTCTCCTCTCTGGAGTCTTATAGCACAGCAGGAAACTGTTGAAAGTAAAACTAGAGTGACTTACTCTTTCCTGACCATTTTGGCTCTGCAGGGAGCCTGATTGCTGGAGAAGTAGGTACAGTTTAAAAGCCGTGGGGGTGCAAAGCACAAAACAGGGAATAGAGTCAATACTATTGTAGTAACTATGTATGTGTCAGGTGGGTACTAGACTTATGGGAATTGCTTTGTAAGTTATATAAACGTGTAAGCACTCTGGTGTACACCTGAAACTAATATAATACTGCATGTCAACTGTAACTGAAAAATTTTAAAAAATCTTTTTTAAATAAACAATTTAGTTTCCTTCTTAGTCAGTGCCTTTTGGCTTTGATTCTGTCATTCTTTTGTCATGAGGACTGGGACAAGATCCTACAGCCTGTAGAGTCTTGAGGGGCAGAAGTCGCAGAGCTTTGTGAGGCAGGAAAAATGATAGATCACATGTGTCCCATCACCTAAATACTCAATCTTACCCTGGCTGCTGTGGCTCAGTGGATTGAGCATCAGCCTGCACGCCAAGTGTCACTGGTTCGATTCCTAGTCAGGGCACATGCCTAGGTTGCACGTCAGGTCCCCAGTTGGGGGCACAAGTGAGGGGCAACCACATAGTGATGATTCCCTCCCTCTCTTTCTCCTTTCCCCTCTCTCTAAAAATAAAATAAACAAACAAATAAATATATTATTAAAAAAAATTAATACTCAATCTTTAGTCTAAACTGGTGCTTTTCAAAAAAGTTTCAGGCCTAGAAGTTTCTCTAAATCGTGAGTCTTTGGAAATTTGTGAATTCCCAGATATGGCATACTTGGTGTCTTACCTCATCTTGCCTCCCACTGTGCACTGGGCTCAGGGTTGTGTCTGAGCCAGGCTGGTTAGCTCCTGAGGGCACACCGCTGGGTCTGTAAGATGAGAGAGGATGGACAGGCCCAGGAGGGACCTTTGGAAATGGGAATCCACGGTTCAGGTGTTTCAGAAACCTTCATTTGCTCACACTGTATGCCCAGCTGGAGGATGGAGTGCGGAATTGGAGATGGATGTGTGTCTGGGGTAGTTGTGGGCATGTAGGGGTGGTCTGATTGGATGTGAGAGGAGTGTTGAGTATGAGGTGTCTCATTTCCAATGTTTTGCAAAGTGAGCTTACTATTTTTACTTGGACTTCAAGTTTATTTTATTTGGGGGCAGGGCATGCTGCTGATAGAGAGTATTCATACAGCAAATATTGAGTGAAGGTCTGCTATGTGCCAGGCATTATTCTAGGTACTAGTATGTAGGGGTGAATAAAGCAAGGCCCTCAGCCCTCACGGAGATATCCTACAGGGATGCTAAAGTCCCCCCATCATCCCTTATCTTGTAGCTACTTTTTAATCTCTAGTATTATTTCTGCCCATGACATCTTAACCATATTGCCTGGGATTCCCCTGAGGGTGGACCAAAGTAACCAAGCAGGTACAGGGAGTTCATGTTTTCATATGTGAACTGAGGGATTGTGAAGTAAAAAAGGAAATAATTTATAAGGGGTTCTACTGTTTAGAAATACATTAGAAAGAAGACATAAGCCCATGCAGGTGAAAAGGTGAGCATTGGTTATCATACTGCATTATTACAGGTATTTCTTAAAAATAAATAGGCACAAACACAATTTAGGCCGAGTTGTCTTCAGAACTACACTGGCTTGATGTCGTTTCTTAAACAGGTTCCCCTGAATACTAAGAAAGGAGGCCAGGAAGATATTAGTGTCTAAGCTGCTTGGGTGAAGCTTAGCTACTGTCAGTGGTGCTGGTTTCTTGTGCCTTTGACCTTAATTTTGGCACCAGCTTGCTGTGGGAACTTGAACCTTTCTTTCCCTGTGGTTGGCCACTGGCGTCTCAGGGCCAGAAACCTCAGAGCTGGTGATGGTTTGGAAGACCATGCAGCTAACCACACAAGGTATTAAAAATAGAAACGATCTTTCCTTAAATGAGATACATGCCTATTGTGTCAGCTGTGGGGGTTTCTCCCTTAGAAGTAAGTATAACCTCAGCCAGCCTGAGTCATGGATTTCTGAAAAGTAATGTATGGTTTGGGATGGTTCCCAGGAGTACGTGCCTAGGTAGCCAGGAGGATTCCCCTCCCCTCCTTCCTCTGCTGTTCTCCTCCTTCCCTTCCCACTTTTCCTCCTTGCCCCTCACCCTCTTACTCTCTGAAAAGAAGTGCAATGCAAAGCTCTCTCCTGGCCTCTGGCATGTGGTCAGAAAGTCTCCCAGAGGTCCCCAGAGCGGTCAGTCTCAGTTGCCCAAAGTGGAAACCTGCTCAGGAACACACCCTTTTATCAGCTTCATTCCCTTCCCTGACTCACGTCCTCACTCCTTTTATGGGGCTTCCTGGAATTTCCTTTCAGATAAGAGACTTGCTCCCAAATCCTTGTCTGAGGGTCTGCTTTGGGGGGAACCTAAGTTCAATCCTACAGATCCTTACACAGAGGCAGTGACTGTACCCACTCTTCTGCACCTTCCTTTTTGGCATTAACAGCATATCGTGTTGTTTGCTTATCTCGAGTTCCGTTGTAGGGTGCCTTCAACCCTGGCAGAACTTTCCATTTCATTTTCTAAACCAGTCTTACAGAACAGAACATTTTTGTTGTTGTTTACTGAATTCCAAATACTTGTGGCACTGGGCTGGGCCCTGGGGTGTGAAAAACACAGGCTCTGGGTGGGCCAGGCCTGGATTCAAGTTCAGCCATCTCAGTCCAGCTGCATGACCTCGGACAGATAACTTAAGCTCCCTGAGCCTCACTTTCTTTGTAAAATGCCTACCTACCTCAGAGCACAGGGGAAACGAGGAAGACAATGGCTGCAAAACGCCAGGCCCATGATCATTGCTCGCTGTTGGTGATCTGCATGCTGACCTCCAACCCATCCTCATGGGTTTCCCGAGATGTTGTAGCATCTGTCACCTTGCTCTCTAGTTGGTGGCTTTATCTGCACTATTGTGGGACATGAAGGAGGGAGGGCATCAGGATTAAATTCAATGGAAAGCATTGGGTAAAGTGTCCCGGAGGAGGTGACATTTGACATGGGCCTTTAAGAGTGATTAGGGTTTTGCTAAGACAAGCAAGAAGGAGCGCAGACACTCTGAGCATTGTTCTGGGTAATTACAGCTCACCTGGCTGGAGGTGACAGGTGCTTAGGCAGTCCCACTTACAGGCTCTGCAGGAGGCTGGTCATTTTGCTTGATCACTAATTTCTGTGTCATCCAATGGTTCAAATCCAACACTGGCCTTTGTGCCTCAGACAGGACAGAGTGGATCTTGAAGGATAGCCTCTTTGTTACTTTAGTCTCTGAGGTCTACAGAGAACATGAGGTTTCCCTTATTTCAGCCCCTAGTCTTTAGGGCAGGGTTTGCGGCCAACACACTTATTTTATTTAGTGCTTAAAAAAAAAAAAAAAAAAGAAGAAAAAGTTGGTAATTAAGACTTGGGAGAAGTCATCTGAAAGTCCAGAAAAAATCTTTTGTAAATTGGGAAGATGTGTCAAAGTGTAACCAAGGAAATGGGGGCTCATGCACGTGGCATCTTGGTGCATGACCCAACAATTGGTGTTGAGGGAAACAGGTTTTTATTTATAGGATTCCAAGCTCAGGAGGTGGGGCAGGGGTTGGGGGGGGGGGGTGGGCGCTGGAAGCACTCCTGCTTGGAGCCCTGTTCTCCCATGAGCCCTAGCACTCCCCTTGCTCCCCACCAGGCTATAAGCCGAAAACACGCCCAGAAGTTCCCCATTTCCTTATCTGTTCTTAAGCTGACTTCGCCGACAGTTCTCCATCCCCTCTGGAAGGTTCACTTGTGGGTTTCAGAGTTACCACCCTCTCGCAGCGGCTCTCTCCTTCAGGGTCTGGGGTACGCTGCCAGTTCTCCCATATCTTTTATCTTTTTTCAGGTGACATCTTTAGTCAGGGCAAGCGTTCTCAGTGACGCACGAGCCTCTGTCTCCCGGCCTCTGGCACAGGCACTGTGTAAACTCTCCAGCTACGTCAGGTGTCGCCAAATGCTGTCAGAGTCACGTAGGACTTTTACCTGAGGCAGTAGCACAGCTCTCGACTAGCCAGCAACTTGCCATAGTTATGCAATGTATCTTAAGCTGTATCATCCTCTCTTGCTTCCCACAACCGAGGGCTGTGGGCTGTATTTGGGGGATCCCCCATTCCGTACCCTATTAAAATTGCTCTGGCCATGTTCTTGTATGCCAATGGTCCATTGGAGCCTGGGGGGCTCCATCCCCCTTTCCAGGCAAAACCTTTGCTCTCCTGCTTACTCCAGGGACCCCATCACTCCTCCACTCTGAGCCAAGGGCATTGTTCCTTACACTATGCTTGCACTATTTTTTTTATCTTCAATTGAGGATATGCTTATTGATTTGAGAGAGAGAAGGAGAGAGAGAGAGAGAGAGAGAGAGAGAGAGAGAGAGAGAGAGAGAGAGAGAGAGAGAGAGAAACATTGATCAGTTGCCTACTGTATGCACCCCAACTGGGGATTAAACCCACAACCTAGGTATGTACCTGACCTGGAATCAAACCTGCAACCTTTTGGTATATGGTACGATGCTCCAACCAACAGAGTTACCCAGCCAGAGCTATGCTTGTACTATTTTTATTTTAAAAAATTTTGTGTATATTTTAAAATTTATTTTAATTATGTATTATTGATTATGCTATTACAGTTGTCCTGATTTCCCCCCTTTTTTCCCCTCCGCCCAGCATTCTACACTCCCTCAGGCAATCTCCCTACATTGTTCATATCCATGGGTCATGGTATAAGTTCTTTGGCTGCTCCATTTCCTGTACTGTACCTTACATCCCCATGGCTGTCCGTAACTACCTGTTTGTACTTCTTAATCCCCTCACCTCTTCACCCATTCCCCTACACCCCCCTCCCAGCTAGCAACCATCAAAATGCTCTCCTTGTGCTATTTTTTTAAATAATAGAGAAAGTTTTCTCTGCAGCCATGTCTCCATCAGAAGACTGGTGGTCACTTGCAGCTTTCCTGGCTGCAGGGTGGAGCAGTCAGTTTTCTGTCTTTGCAGATGTGCTTCTGGAGAAGCAGCTCCATTTTAAAGAGCTCTTTGATCCCCTTCCTATTTAGAAGGAAAATTTTAAAAGAAATTTATTATCCCTCTTTGAATTAGGACTCACTCCCAGACAATGACTCAGAGAGACTTCTTTCTTGTTGCTGATAACACATTGTGTCCAGCTGGTCTTCTCTCTCCTCTCTCTAGATCACCCCCCCCCCCCCCCCCCCATCTATATCTCTGGGCCAAAAGGTGTAGCAGTAAAACCCTCTTTCTGCAAAAAACATTTGCTGTTTGCTCCCAGGGTACCAAACCCGTAAGCATGGCAACTACTTAAAAAAAAAAAAAATCACTTCTCTGGGTCTATTAAGCTTCCTCTGGAGAGGGCATACATAAATCCTCCAGGTAGTTTTGTGTCCAGTTACATTTCAAGAGCCACTATCTTGACTGATGAGGTGAAAATTGCTTCTCTTTGTTGCGAGGTGTCCCAGACAAATGAGGTGAAATTGATTCATTTGGGGACCAAAATCTCTGCTGTCCAAGACAAACAAATGGGTCTGAAATGAGAGAGCTGGGGCACAGTGATTCCCCTCCCCCACTTGGGGCCTTCTTGCTCTCAAGATAACATCTGAACCCATCAGGCAGGCCATGAGGTGGCCCCTGTCTTTGGAAAGGCCTGGGAAATGGCTCCTGGGAACAGGGAGGGATTCTCCACAGGATATTTGGGCATGTTTTATGGTTTCTGGGAGATTAGCTGGCAGTTTTCATATTTTTATATAGAGTTTTCTGGGAAGCAAGGAGTTATACTTGCCACTCCAGGATTAGGTTAGACCTTTTGTTGGAGGCCACAGCTCTACTCAGAAGAGAGAGCTAACTTGGGATGGAGATCAGCCCCAGGGGTCAGTTCAAATGTGGGCCCAGAAGGCGAAGCTGCCAAACAATTGAAAACAGAAAAGTCACCTGGGGCCCTTATTAAAAAGTTCAGTTTTCTGGGCTCCACCTGCTAACAATTGGGTTTGAAAGGTTAGAGGTGGGACCCAGGAGTCTGTATTTTAACAAGTGCTGGCCCTTTCTGTGGCAGGCACTCTCTTGACCGTGGTTTTGCAGAACTCCAGCTCAGTCTCTCTCTCTCTCTCTCTCTCTCTCTCTCTCTCTCTCTCTCTCTCTCTCTTTTCAAAGCCACTTCATAAATTTTTTTCAGCTAGTTAGAAAAGTGCTTAAGGATTTATGAGTATGTCCTCAAACTGTGGATTCGGCACTGCTTCAACAGACAGCCTTATTATTTTGGATTTAACACAATGGGATTATAAATTATTCATTCCTGGTTGGAAAAGGGAACTTGACTCAACATCTGGGGGCTGAACGCAGCATACAGATTGCTTATGCTGTTTCTATAAAAGTGGAATTCAGCTTCCACTGAGGCCTGTTTTGCCTGAAGTTGCGGGCTGCTCTGTCCTGCTGAGAGCCTGAAGAGGGCTTGTTAAGTGGGGCCAGGTTGGCAACCAAGCTGGCCATCTGCTTCTTCCGGCCATTCTTACCTTCCCTGGGCCTGGGCCCAGATCACTGCTTCTCAATGTTGGCATGCAAATAATCTGCTGGAGAGCTTATTAACAATGTGGATTCCAGAAATTCTAATTCACTTGCGCCGGGTGAGGCCTGAGACTCTGGATTTTAATCAGCAAACTTGGTGGACCATGGCTCTACCACACCTCAGGGACACTCTTGGGACACCTAGTTATTTATTTCTTGGGCATTCTAGGCACAGTGTCTGCAGCCTAAAAGCTTTTCTGAGGCTGACAGAAATGTTATGTGGGCTCCAACATAGAAAAAGACAACTACAAAATCAAAATTGTCTATCAAGCATTACATGCCAACTGTATTTATTATTAAATTTAATATTCATAAAATTTTTATTACATTTGTGAACAATCTGTAGGCTACATTTTTTTCTTTACTTCACAAGAATTCTTAAATGTGCACAACAATTGTTAAAAGGCCATAATTTATGGTAAGTGACTTGTAACCAGATTTCAAAGGCAAAGTTATAAAAATCTCCTTTAAAATATTTTTATGGTGAATATTTATTTATGCTCACATGTATAATTATGTTTATTATGAAATGTAGCTATGATTTAGTAGTTTTGATGCCATATTGGGATGACTCTTTCAGAAGTGAAGGTTCTGATGTCTTTAAAGGGCTTGAAATGTCCCAAGAGTACATTTAGGATTTTTTTTGTTTCTGGGTCACTGAGTTCATAGTACCCCATTTATTTGTGAAGTAGACAGTGATGTAATCCCTACTTTACATAGGCGGAAGTCAAGTAGTTTACTGATTTACCCTACAACCAATAGCCAGTAAATGACAGTTGGAATTGAAACCCAAGTGTCAGGACTCAAAATTCACTATATCTTGTACTTCAGTGTCAGGAAACATGCAACCCAAGACCTTATATACTACTATCTTGGGAGGGCCCGATCTTTGTATCAGCCAAGAACCAATCATATCAGAGGGGCAATTTAGAGACCTTTGACCAAAGTAGAAATAAACCTCACATTTTGGGTCAGAAAGCAACATACTAATAATAATCTTTGTGTGTACGAGAAGCCAGCTAGCAGAGAGATGGCTTTGGAGTCATGACAGTACAGCTATTTTTGCTGAAGATAAGGGAAGTAGGGCTATTGCTTGACATATCTATAGATCTGCTTTTTGAGCACATTAAAGCCTGGGCAATCTTGAAGCATTATTCCAATAAAGCCAGAGCAAGAGAGTCCATGGATCATAAAAGCAGCCTGATTGCTTAGAGGACAATAGTCAAAAATCAGAAAAGACCCAGCAGACTGTGTCTGGTGAACTTTGTGCTTCTGACCAGACTGCAGAAGCCTCATTTTGAGAGCCTGGGCTCCTAATGTTCACCCACGGTGGTCTCCCCACTACTATTGCCCATGTTTTTCCTCCTACGATTCTCTCTGGGGTTTAAAACACTTTTAAAAAGAAGTGAGGGAAGAGAGCTATTTATTGATCAGGTTATT
This sequence comes from Furipterus horrens, assembly GCF_987537825.1. Taxonomy (NCBI): domain Eukaryota; kingdom Metazoa; phylum Chordata; class Mammalia; order Chiroptera; family Furipteridae; genus Furipterus; species Furipterus horrens. The sequence goes on from NW_028327175.1 coordinate 188,813,402, forward strand.
TTTCTCCATCTGTGAACAAGAAATCCATGTTCATTGAAGAATAATGAGAAAATATGGTGAAGCCAGAGGGAGAAAGAAAGCTTTGACATTTTTCCACCCAGAATACCTGCCATGAATATCTTAGTATATATCATTCTGGATTTGTGTTATGTATAAAGACATGCCTCCTAGTACTAAAATGGGACCACTTCTTTTTCATAACCCACTTTTTTCCACCTGACATATTGTGAATTTTCTACCAAACAAACAGACATCTATGAATACAGATTACATTTGATAAACAGTCTTTACTGTATGGCTGCACTACATTTTTACCAATATCCTATTATTGGGAAATGCAGCTGTTTCTAAATTTTTGCATTTATAAACAATGCTGGAGTGAATACGACTTTACATATAACTCATATCTTTCTTAAGATGAAGAATTGCTCAACACCTTTGCATAGCCAAGGCCCTAAACAGAAATAAAGGGAACATCTATAAGAAAGTGGGTACTTTTGCCCAGAATGTTCAACAAAGCACTTTTCCTTGGCAGCAAACTTTGGTAGGTGGGCCTCCTGGGTCAAGAACTGTGAAGGTTCTGAAATTTCACTCTATTTGCAAGATAACAAGTTAGACTTGCAACAGTTTTATGGAGGCTGGCAGAAGGTATGAGACTCTCAGTTCAGAAATAAAGGACAGTTTATTACTTACAACAATAACAACAGCCCAAGTATCAGCATTTTCACCAAGTTTCCCAAGCCCGAGTTTCCACAGTGACACGTGACAAGAGCCAGATGACAGCTGACTTACCGTGTTGTGTGTTACAGAGAAGGAGCCCTGCGTTTAGGGAACCTGAACCTTTATTTTACTGGATAGTAAGCAAACTGCCCTCCACTCTGCAGGGGAAGACTCTATCTCTTGGTTGTTCTCTACACAAAAATACTTGAAAAGATAATATAGGACAAAGGCTGTTGACATCTCTATGCAAGACCTCAGAAATATGACAGACCCACAGACCCATGTTGAATTGTGTTCCAATATTCTGTCTGTCTGCTGGTAGCATTTTGTTCAAAGTATGAAGTTATTATATATGTAATGGCCTGAATATTTCTGTCCCTCCAAAATTTGTATGTTGAAATCCTAACTCCTAATGTGATACCTTTGGGAGTGTCTAGGTCATGGGGGTGTAGCTGTCATGAATGAGATTAGTGCTCTTATAATAGACACCCCAGAGAGCTCTGTCACCCCTCTGCCATGACAGCGAGAAAATAGCCATCAATGAACGGGGAAGTGGGCCCTCCTCAGACTGAATCTGCCAGAGCCTTGATTTTTGGACTTCCCAACTTCCAGGACTGTGGGAAGTAACTTTTTTTTATTTTGAAGCCATGTAGTCTATGTCATTTTTGCTATAGCAGTCTGAATGGGGATTTTATATCTATCTCTCTGAGATATGGGATAATGGATGTTGACAGGAGTACTAAATAAATACCTTTATCCAATACAAATATCTAAAATGCTCCCTGAAAGGTCATCCAAACCAGTCTTCTGCCTTCGCCTAAAGTATTTTCCCATCTGTTATTATTCTCTTGCTAGTTCCAGTTCATTAGGTGTTGTGACAGATCACACTTCTGGAATAATAAAAGAAAGAGAATACATCTTACTCTCGAATGTACAATATCAGTGCTAAGATTATTCTTAAACTTGTCCAGCTGTGAAGTATCTAGAATTCATGGTACTTCGGGGGAATATCATGAAATATATTATTTTGTGATATATTGAGTTTAATAAACCAGATATCTTAGAGGAAATAGTAAAACATGGCTTAAGAAAAATTTGTAGGATACAGCTTTTAAATTGAGAAACTATTATTCATTAACTTAATCTTATGTGGCCTGAAAGACTGTCATTGTTCAATTTTAGTAGTGGAATACCTCTGCATACTCACAGAATGCTGATGTTTCGTGAGTCCTTAGTTTGAGAAACTCTGATTCCTGGAATTACCTTAAGCTAATCACGTCCTCTTTCTGAGCTCCAGCATCTTCATCTAGATCAGGATGCACCCAGGATTAGGACCCTGGTCCCCCAACACCCAGTGTAGTACTTTTATACAGCACCACACACCTGAGCTGACCTGGTGTCCCAATTGCTCTCTGTCACCCTTCCCCATCAGAAGGTTCTTCCCAGGTCTCAATAGTCACTTAAGTCTTAGCACATATTCTCTTACTTTTTTCTTGAGTCGTACATGATGACACCTTCCACAAAATAAATCATAAAACAAAACCCCCTGAAACAGACTTTTTGTGATTCTTTTTCTTTTTAAAGATGAAGCTTTGTGCATATGAATACTTGCATGACTTCCCTGCCTCCTGTCCTGCTGTCTCTATAACCTTCACTGCCCTCTCTTTGGGTGGCACATCTTTTGACAAGAGGTACTCATAATTTTTTTGGAAAACCCATCATCCCTTTGTGATTTCCCCCTCTTAAGTTTCCTTTTAGATTTCTGCCTATGTGAGATGAAGATTTTTTTCAGCCCTTCAGATTCCTTGGATTTGGTCTCATATCTCTTTAGATGGATGACAATGAACTTTTCAGCTATCATTAAACTATTCAAGTAGCCACTTTACTCCAGCTTCTTCATCTTTATGGTTAACTCTACATTTGGCAATAAATACTGTTGGAAGTTTGAAAACATGGCCACAAATTCTTTGACGCTACTTTCATTAAGAGGAGGGGGGGGTCTGTGTTCCTTCTTCTTTCATCTGGGCATGGACATGCCTGCTTTGACAACAGAGTACATTAGAAGGGCAGCTCTGTGGCTTCTGAGACTATGTCATGAAAGTCTTTAGGCTCCTGAGACACTTGTTCTTGGACTCTTGGGCTGCCATGGAAAAAGTCCAGCCCTGAGAGTGTCATGTTAGAGAGGTCATGGGTAATTATTTAAAAAAAAAAAAAAACAGTCCATCATTCCAAGTTCTAGTCCCATGAATGAAGAAGCACTCTTGAAATTGAGTCCTCCAAACCCAGGTATACTAACCTCTAGCTGCTGAGCCTCCCATAGTTCTGTGAGTCATCTCAACTAAGGACTCAGACACAGTGGGCCAGAGAAGGCCCAACCCTGCTGTGCCATTTTCCAATTCCTGCCTACAGCATCCCTAAGCATCAAAAAATTAGTTTTGTTTTATACGACTTAGTTTTGGGTGGTCTGTTACATTACTGTAGATTATTAGAATACAATGTAGCATCTAGAAAACAAAACAAAACAGAAACCTAAAACAAGTGGCATTGGCTTTGGCACTAGATGACAGGTAAACACCAGAAGATTCTTGAGGAGGCTGTGTGCAGAAGCCTGACCTTGAGGAGGCTGTTGTGAGGACTGGAAGGGAAGTGAGGACAATGTCACTGGAAGCTGAAGTAGAGGGGAGCCTTGCTTGGTGACAGTGGAAAGTTGGTCAACACTCTTACCTGTACTAATATAGAAATCAGGGATGTATTGAATGGACTCAGTAACACGACTAAAGAGAATTCCAGGCATAGGGTTAGAAGGGCCCCTTGGATTTTTCTTTATGTCTTTGAAAAAATGTTGATGGAGAAAGATAAATTAAAGAATGAATTATTTATTTTGAATGCAATTTGGAGCAAACATAAATGTCCCATAGACAATTTTTCCACCCAGAAAAAAAGTTCTCAAACTAACAAAGAACCCCAGGGGAAAAATTAAGTCCAGAACACTGCCAGGAAAATGTGGTCTCAGGGTAAAGATGAAGCCAAGAGTGTGACTGTAAAACCCTCCCTTTTTGGGTAAGACTTCAGAATGGTTTAGATGATGCCTCATTAGCACTTTTACATAGATAAAAATCGTGTAAGAATATTAAGAATGTGTCTCACAGACCATAAGAATATTAAGTTTTTGTTCCACAGCGGCTTCATAGGAAGCCCAGGAAAGAAGAAAGTTTATCTGGACGAGTTGTGTAGATATAGTTTCTATCTAATAGAGTAGATTTTAAATTGATCATAAGAGACCCACCAAGTTTTTAAAGAAATTATACCATATTGGACTAAAAAGGAAAGAAAAAGCACAAAACGGAAAGAAGACTTTGGACTCCCCATGGTTTTATGAGCAGGAGGCAGGTGAGAACCTACTCAGATACAGACAAGGGGGTCTTTATTGAACAAGGATGACTCAGAGGGCAGAGCTAAAAGCTCTGGAAAGTCGCTCCCAAAAAGCAGAGCTGGACCCTGGGAAAGGAGCTGGTAACACGTGCCCTGATGGCTTGCAGAATTGCCATGGACCATTGACTGCTGTGTGCCTCTAGCTTTCCTCTTCCTTGAGCAGGAGTATCTGTATTCATTTTCTCATGCTCGTTCCATGGTTGTGTATGTGTGCGCGTGCGCGTGTGTGTGCGTGTGTTTTGGGGCAGGGGCACAAATAACCAGTTTCTTTAGATAATGAATTTTCAGATCAAGAGAAACTGTAGCTAAGGCACTGACCTTGAAGAGCCTCGTTTGCACATGTCCCTGATTTAGAAAATGCTGTTCAGAACCTTGAGCCTAGGCCTGATTCTATTTTAGGATGATACTCTTAGGGGTCTTGAGGGGGAGCTGAGTACATTTTGCCTAGGGGAAGAATATAAATGAGTTGTGGCTGCAAATTAAATATGATTGTAAATTCTCTGTCTCTCTTTTCATCAAGAGGTGATATCTTTGTCCCTTCCTCTTAATCTGGGTGGGCCTGTGTTGACTTTAGCAAATAGAGTAGAGTATAGCAGAAGTAATGGCTTCAGTGGCAAGATTATAAGCATCCATTCAATTTTCACCTTGTATTGCCGAGAGCATTTGCTCTTGGAGCCCTCTGCTTTCATGTAAAACTGCAAACTGCCCTGAGATGCCTGGCCATACTGGCAAGGCCACCTGTAGGCGCTCTGGTCAAGAGTTCCAGCTGATCTAGCCTCCCACTATTCTAGCCCAAGTTCCAGGATCATCCTGGTTCAACTGTTCCTGCCCTAGCTGTTTCAGACTCCTCTGGCCACTAGAGTCACCCAAACTAAAGACGCAACCATCACAGACTCCTGACTCATAGAATCTATGTGCATCAGACAATTATTATTGTATGCCACTAGATTTTGATGTAGTTTATTATGTAGCAACAGTCAACTGGAACAAATGCTGCATTATTTAATTGTTTGTTCCTCATTCCCAAAACATATTATATGGTAAAAGAGCCCAAGGGTTTTACTAGGGATAAGAAGTCTGGATCAAAGGGTTTCTTGGAGGAAGTTAGAATACAGCCCTTTGCTTGGCTCATAGATGAATAAAGAGACTTAGCCATCTAGAGCAATCTGCCAATTACTAAAAGAGAGTAGGGTCATCCTATCCTGGGCAAAGACCAGGAAAGGCCCACTGCTGCCTTCCACTTCAGGTTTAGTGAGATGCAGGGAAGGAAGAATATTGGATCTTTGGGTGAATGGTGATCTTAGCAGAAAATCCTTTGTTGTCTGGTGATAAGGAGAGTTTATGGTAGAAAAGTATGACACAAAGATATTGTTAGGGCATTTAGTGGTTTGGGCAAAAGTTTTAATCTAGAACACCAAGAAATTCATGGGGGCAATAAGCCAGGACCTTCCTTATTAGGAATCTGGAATGTTTGTATGACCCTTCAAATTAAAAATTTTTTAAACTGTGGCTTCAATATTTTTCAAAAGTGTAATGAATTTTAGTACCACTGTTCAAAGTCTAAGGTCCCCAGGTGTGAAGCTGCCTTCTTTAAAATTCCTTGGTACTAAAAATAAGGCTATATCAGTACATTAGAGTTGATAATAAGCAACAATCTATGCAGAAGATCTGAGTGTGCTAGGCTTTTCCCTGTTTCTGAAAGTTCTATAAATTCTTTGGAAAAGATGTATTTTTCTTTCCAGCTTTCAGAGCAGGCATTGGTACTGGAGTTATTTGAAGAGATAGTTTGTCTTAGGGCAGACATTTGATATGACAAAGGTGAGTGAAGTTGGTTCTATTCAACTGAATTGACTGATACTAACTGAGAAGAATTTTCTCTGTGACAAACGTTGTGCCAGGCTCTGCCTTAAATAGGAAAGAAGTGATATGAACCCTTGTCAAGCAGTTAGTTGCACTATGGAACAAGTTTTTAATCCTCAAAGCCTGGTTGGCTCTCATTTGTCATAATCCTCCTTTTACAGATTTGTTGCAAAGGTCAATTGAAATAAAAGGAGAACAAACGCAATAAGATTTACAAAACATTTGTGTCAGAACATGGTAGCAGCTGGAATGCTGCCTGAACTTCTGATGTATGCAAATCAAACATATGTAAATTAAACTGGTCCTAGCCCCTCCCATAGGAAATGAAAATGGACCTTGCTTGTTTCCAGAAGAAATGTTGATGGACCTAGCACAATATATTGACTGGCCTGGTGGGGGAAAAGCAGGGAGATGTAAATACCCTGCTGAATGTGTTGATGGGTAAACTCACCCTAACTGAAATGTGCGTTTGGCAAAGTGTGAAGATGCCACCTGCAGAGCCTTGGGCAGGTGGACCAGGAGTCTCCAATCTCCTTTTCCTTGCTCCTCCGGGCCCTTGAGTTGGTCCAGGAGTTTCCTCTTCCCTTCACTCCCCCTTCTCCCTTTTTTCTCAATAAACTGGTTTAATCCTAGGGAGGTCTCCAGGTTATTTCTCAGAGCAAGGCTACCTGACAACTCTCACATTCTAGGAGAGGATGGTATCTCACTCAGCCATTTGCTAGTGCGACACACTTTGTCGTGCGTCTGCCCAGTACTTAGTGTATAGCAGCAGCTCAATCAACATTTGCTGAATGAATGGATACATTCAAGAGCAGTAGCTGTTGTTCTTTACAGGTAAGATTTGACTCCATGTCCTTCAGTCCTAACAGGCAGTCCAGCTGGAGCAGGGGCCAGTGTGAGATTCCCTTGCCATTCACATTGCAGCTCTGAGGTGAGTGGGGTGACTGGGGGCCATTGCTGTCTCTGGGAAAACATGCTCCCCACAGTGAGGAAAGGTGAGTACAGGTGTGGGACTGAAGGTATCCGTTTGGAAGCTCTGTTTCCTTAAGCCAGTGAGTGGACATGGAAAGGGCCCCTGGGGGTGGTAGTACAGGCACAGAGAGAGAAATCAAGATATCTGACCCAGGAGATGGATACATGTCTTAATAGTCAATAGTGCAGACCCCAGAGAACCCCTCCCAGACAAGGCTGAACAAATCTCCAGACTAGAGCCAGGAGGGCCTCCCATTCATCCAGGACCCCAAGTTTAGACTTGGCACATTTCTACATGCCATCCTTGAGCTGGTCTGGTAAGACTGAAAGAAGACATGCGTCATATATTAAAGTTGTGTCCCTTTATCTGGTGACAGTTTTTGAAATGTAAGCATTTAAAATGTTATAATTTTGTAACAATGGCACAACATTTTTTCATTTTCAACATTCTGGCAGCTGCAGACAAAACAAAAAGATCAAATGGACATGACTTAGTCGTCTCCAGTCTCTGAAAGTCCCTGACAGGGGCAACCTATCTGTGTTCAGAAAGTTTAAGAGGAACCTGAGGGGTCAGTGGGCAAGTATCTGACTTAAGTCCTGCTCGGTGGCTGTGTCTATATCTGAAGCAGCAGCAAAGGCAAACCTAGGATCTCTGAAACAAGGTTTGAAAGGATCACAGAGTTGTCACGAAAGCTGAAATGGCAGGCCATGGACCCGCCTGCATTATTTTTGGCTACCACCATGGCAGTTCCGGCAGAGACAGCTGGGAATGCACACTAAGCTGGGGGAATGTGGGGAGCAGGGATCATCAGCTCATGCTGCCCAGATCTGGCTCGAGAACTGAGGGATGATTACCCATTAATGGCCATTCCACCCAGGCTGTCCTGTACTTGCCGTCTTGGCCAATGGTCCTCTTGTTGTAAATTTTGCTTTAAATGGCCACGCTGCAACCTTGTTTCTTTGTTCCTGTTCCAAGCTTTTCAAGCTGCAGGAACCCACCATTACATAACCGTTTACACACTTTCCTTGCATCTGCACTTAAAAAATGCCTGATGGAAGGAGGAGGATAGCATGTGATGTGGGTTTGCACATGGACACAGTCATAGCTGTAATGAGCGCTGTTGAGAATAGCCCTGTACTACCCCATTATTCTTTAATTTGATTTAATTTTTTAATCCTCACCCAAGGATATGTTTATTGATTTTAGAGAGAGAGGAAGGGAGAGAGAGAGAGAGAGTAAAACATAGATGTGAGAGACAAACATGATTGGCTGCCTCACATGCACGCTCCAACCCTGGATGGAATTTGCAACGCAGGTATGTGCCCTGATCAGGAACGGAACCCACAACCTTTCTGTGTATGGGATGATGCTCCAACCAACTGAGCCACCCAGCCAGGGCCAGTGCGACCCCATTATTAATGCACTCCTTCGCCCGAGGAGAGAAGGGCTTCCTACCAGCAGTGTATTGCTTTCTGTGATGCCAAGAGGGAAGTTGGTACAGGAAATCATGTCCACATTTGCTTAAAAGAGAGAATGTGAATTCTACTAATATTGTCTTTTCCTTCTGAGTATGTGTCTGCCAGGGCTTGAATGAACAGAGGGCACCGGAGCCCTCCCATGGGTGCTGGCACTGACAGTGCCTCTTCCTTTGGGCAGAGACTGTGTCTAACTCTTTATGCCCTCAGGGCCTAGCACAGTGCCTGGAGCTTGGTGAGCATTCGCTCCTCGTTTGCGGGTTGCGTGAGTGGAAGGAAGAAATGAATGCATGCATTTAGGGCTGAAGAAAAAAAGAATGGCCTCTAAGAACTATCAGTTCTCTCCTCCTCCCTCCAAACAGGTCATTTAAGTTGAACATTTACCAGATGCCCCTTGATCAAGTTTTTGTGCTTGTTGGGCAGATATAGAGCTGTAACCAATGGAGTCAGTCAGTCTTCCTGGGAGATAAAGGAAAACAATGAGCTTTTGTGGTTCCTTTGACATGTATAATCAATGGCTTCATTAGTCATGGGCATTTGAAATTTACCAAAAAACAGTCTCAGGAGTTAATCTTTTTCTATAGATTATTTGAGAGTTTCCTATATGCCAAGCAAACTCTTCTAAGCATTTTAGTCATAATTTCTTACCTAACCCTTCTCCTGTTTTTAAGAAGTGGGGCCTAATGTTACTTTCAGTTTTACAGATGAGGCTGAGACACTTGTCCTAGATGATAGGTTTGGTAAAAGACTTCATTGAGACTCAAACCAAAACATTTATGGCATCTCAGGAGGATCTGGAAAGAGCTATTAAGTTCTGATGACCATGAGGACGTTCCCGTGTACCAGGATGGTGAGTGGGTGGAACAGAGAGAGACTTATACTGTCTGTGGTTCTGGGATTCTCAGGTTCTAGATAGGCACTATTGAATCACTGTAGGTAGAGTATAAATCATGGTGAACCTTCTGGGATTAATCACTTTGGTTAAAAAAGGGAAACATTTTATTGAAAGAGTTGAACTGAGGTGAAAGTTTGAGAAGACTCACCAAGTAAATGATCTGATCACAGAAAGAATGTAATATATTAGGTCAGAAAGAAAAAAGATCGTCTTTGTCAATGGTTCTCAATTGTTTTGATTTCATAATCTAGTTCAAAAACATTGGGGGCTGGTTGAGTTGACAACTTTTAATTTTGTTAGTAATATATATTTTTTTAACAAAACACATGAACTGCCACCAGCATTTTTTAATGGAAAGATACTGTAACATTAAAAAGGTTAGAAAGGATAGAGATTCAGAAAAAGGATAGTTTCTCTTAAGAAAGAGAGTTGGGGCCCCTGCTGGGTAGCTCAGTTGGGTTAGAGCATTGTCCTAATATGCCAAGGTTGAAGGTTTGATCCCTGGTCAGGGCAAATACAAGAAGCAACCAAAGACTGTATGAATGGATGGAGAAACAAATTGATGTTTCTCTCTCTCTCTCTCTCTCTCTCTCTCTCTCTCTCTCTCAAACCAATCAAAATTTTTTTTAAGAAAAGAAAAGAGAGTTGGTAACTTTATGTTGGCATTTAAAGAGAAATTATGTTAAGTATTTCTTCACTTCTAAGGAGCTATCAGTTATGAAGCATACCATCAATTTAAATTCAATTGAGGAAGCATCCTGCTTTTAGAAACATTGAAATAAAATAAGTTGAATACTTATGAATTTCTGACAGTAAAAATACATTGACTATTTTTCTTTTTACTATTTTTCTATGTTTCTTTGTAATAGCTTGGGCCCTTATAAATCATAAAAGGTATTAATAAGAATCCTTTCACTACCTTCAATATTTTAAAGAAGTTTAACAGAATTAGTCTGTGAAATCTAACTGTGAATAAATATGCAAACTAAATTGTTGCTTTGCTTTTGGCTGAAATTCTAGCAACTCAGTGTGGTGACACTTTATCTCATGCTGACTGGATTGTTTAATTTGTAGTCAGACATGCCTCTGATGTAGAAAATTCCAGGATATAAACTGTTAATTAATAATTGCAGTATATTTGAAAGTACAAACTCTCAAAGCCTAGTGTTCATGGAGGGAAAAGAGGAAGGAGCTTGTTCGAGTAAAGATATTGAGCATGTGGATATTTGCTCAGCCTCTGGTCATTTGAGGTGGGGGGAACCAGGCAATACCCTAGAATGAATTTTTCCTTCCTGCCTCCTACTGAAGGGGCTTTGATTTTTAGTCTAAATTGATATAATTTTTTTTTTCAAATGCAGCAGTACTCTTGTACCTTAATCTAATGGAGCTCCCCATTTCTGTGATTTATTATTATGCCTTCCTCCCCTTTGCTTAGTTCTCAGTATGACAGCTGGTGATGGCTCTATGAAGACATTAGGCCGATAGACCCTGTCCATTGGCATGGAGACCCTGGGATGGAGGGGAGCATACTGCAGCATGGTAGCAGGCCTTTCTTTGTTCCCCCAGGCCTACCTCTCTGCTTTGGAAACAGCATCACCCTTCTTTTGTGGGAATTGCTTTTCCTTGTTCTTCACTCTGACATGTAGTCCAATAGAACCTGCTATCTTAAGAGGTAATCCTCCCTCCTGGGCACAGTGATTGGTCTAAAGATTGGTATTTCTCCTGTACCAGTTACCTACTGCTGCACAACAAACCGCCCCTAAACGTGATGATTTGATAAAGCAATAAGATAATTTTTATGATTCTGTGGGTTACCTGCATAGTTCTTGTGCTGGCCTCAAATGTATTCTCTGATGTTGCTAAAGTCAGCTGATGGCTTGAGTGGGGCTGGAAGGTCCGTGAGATCCTCACTATGTAACTAAGGGCTGGGTGTTGGCCATTGCCTGGGCCTCTCTCTCCATGTAAATCCATCCCGGGTTTCTTTTTTTGCAGCAGTGGGAGCACACACTCTGAGGGCAAAAATTAAAGTTCTTAATGCCAATGGTTTGATGTCAAACAGCATTTTTTTTTCTACTGTATTTTGGCCGTAAATCACACAGCTAGTCTGGATATCAGGCAAAGGAAATAGACTCTACCTCTTCACAGAAGGAACAGTAAAATCATACTGCAAAGGGTCTTGTATGCAGTGATGGAAGGAATTGCTGCAGTAATAGTTACAAATAATCTACCATGTTATGGAAGCTGGAAAACTTAGAGTCAGGGTCCATTAGCCGCTACTGTTCTAGCTTGTGGAAGGCGTTGGTGAGCAGTAGATGAGGATGAAACTGACTTCTGGAGAGAAGCAGAAATAAGGGCTCGAGGGCTTTGAGAGGATCAGCTGTTAAGGCCACTCTGTGTCTGTCCTCACAGCTTGGGTTTCCTGAGCAAGTTAACCCTCGTCCCCTCTCTCTTAATCTACTTCAAGCCAGGTTCATGTGTTCTCCAGCAGGCCAGCTGAATGCAGACTTGCTACTTTTTTTCTTTATTTGCTTCCCCTGTAGAATGGATGAAAAGATTGAGAGCAGAGATCTATGAGTTTAAAATTAATTATGCACATGGGCACAGCACCTCTCTTTCTACACTCTACCTTCCACCAAATCAAAACTAAGCGGGCAACATCCTTGCCACCACCATTCACACTTATCCTGAGGACCGAAATGACTGTGAGGATCTTGGTGGAAGGTCAGGTTTTGAATGGCACCATCAGAAGAATGTGAGAACATCTGAGTACATATGCAGGGTCCTCCATCTCTTCTCAACAACAGTTATAAAGTTTGGACCTGGGGAAGCTATGGCAGCATCTGTGTCAACAGTGTAACAGAATCTACAGTCGTGTTACCATTTTGGATTAATTTCTAGCAATGAATAAACCAGACTTGCTCTCAAAAGGTTCTTAACACATCAATCCCAGCCCCTCTTCCCTTGGGGGTCTTTTTCAGGTACATGGGATCAAGAGAGGTTGGTGGCCTTTTGAGCCAGTAGACTTTAAAACCTTGAAATCCTGTGACTTAAAATGAAAGGAAACTGCAGTCTTTAATAACCAACAAAGGAGATGATTATTTTGTGCAGCTAGCCCTTCAATCTATCACATACACCTTTTCATCTTCAGACTTCCTCTGTTTTGTGTAAAATGTCATTATCCAATTATCTTAGCAAACCTCTCCCCAAGAATTTGACCTTTTCAGTATTCTGTAATTGAATCCTCTAACCACATTACATTCCCAAAGCATTTATTTGGTCCAACACATAAACAATAAATATTTCTAAGCATCAGGTCTAGACTCAACTTGAAAAGTGCCCTGTCTCCAGAGCTACTGTGTTGTGAAGGTGTTATTGGGGTCTCTGCTTGGGTTGGACTTTGGGAAGCCTTTATCTCAGTAAGACAAAGGAAATAGTCATGTAGGATGTTTCATTTTGCCCTTTATGAGTTTTCTCCCTTGAACACTTTCCCTAAGCTATTTACCACTGGATCCGAAGGGATGAAAGATGATTGGGAAACTAATGTAGTGGTTAAGGGTTTAAGATCTAGAATCAACCAGACATGAGTTTGAGTCCTAACCTTGACATTTTGCATCTACACAAGAGACAAGCTGCTTAGCTTCTCTGATGTCCAGTGTTTGCATCTGTAAAATGGAGGAAATAATACCTCCTAGGATTGTAGTGAAATTAAATGAGAATATATAAGTAAAGTATTTGGCCCTGTGCCTGGGACATAATAAGTGTTCAATTAATGTTATCCATTATTATTGAAGTATCTAATTTATATAATTTATTTAGATGCAATTTAATTTGTCTAAGGAAGTTTGCATGTTGTCACGGGGCAGAAGAATCAAGTTGGAGTTTTAATGTAAGTCATAAATACTAAGGCAGTCTCTATATTTCCAGAATGAGCTGCCATGTGACTTTCATGAATGCTTTTGGAGGCAGGCCATTTATAATGAGAAACTAAAGACAATTGTCCGAATGTTGGACTTTACACATGGAGAAAAGTTTGTTGACATTTTATCCACAGGAAACAGCACTTGAGAAAGGCCCACTTTAAATCAAAATACAGAGGGATATTTATAGATGTTTAGATAAATATCAGTCATCTGGATTGGTAATGATGCTGCGTAAACATCCATATTCTTAAGTAGATTATTTAAGAACAAATGAAACTTCCTTATATTCTGAAGTAAGTATCTAATAGGTTCTTAGGAATGAAGTAAGTACCTAACAGGAATTGAGTGTAGAATTTGCTTTAGGGGTTCATATTTAATTTTTGAGAGTGTCTCTTGAAAAATGTAGCATATTGTGCTAAATCTAATTGCATTAACCCAAAGCTAATGCAGTAACCCACATCCCAGACCTAGGATGAACATATACACCACTGTGCATAGAAGAGTTCTTATTAACATAAGTGTCTCAACATCATTATTAATAGCACTCCACTTCGCTCTCAGAAGTGTGCTAATCCAGATGACAAATTACATGATCACCTTGTTTAAAACCTCATGGTCTATCTTTCTTTAAAATATTTTAAGACTTCTGGTCAAGATGGCAGTGTAGGAAGACATGGCTCGTCTCTTCTCACAACCACATCAAAAGTACAACTAAAATATAGAACAACCATCACTCAGAACCATCAGAAATTGAGTTGAATGAAATTGTGACAACTACGGAATTAAAGAAAGCACATCCATCCAGATGAGTAGGAGGGGTTCAGACACAGAACAGGCTGGCCCCTCTTCCACATAGCGGATAAAAATTCAGAAGGTATATCTTGGGAGCGAGGAGTACCAGCTGCACACCAGGTGCCCCAGCCCTGGGTTCCAGTGCTGACTTCTGGCTGCAAAAATCAATGGGGATTGAGCTGATGGAAGAAACTGTTGGAACCCTAAGAAGTTCCTCATAAAGAACCCACACACGGACTCACCTACTTAGATTCACTGCCTCTGAGTTCCCGCACTGGGTTGCAGTTGAAAGACACCAGTGGCATACAGGGAGAAACTGAAGGGTCTGGTATCAACTTGAGCAGAGTCCATTGTCCCTTTTCTAAACCCACCCCCCACAGGGCTGGCAAGTCGGTGCTGCATCTGAGACTCCATCAACCTGGCTAACAATGTTTGACCTGCCTTGGAGATCCCCGGAGACTCCACTCAACTCTACTTATAGCCCACCCAAGCTGCTTTTTCCTATGAATGGCTGGTCTTGAGTCCTATCAAACAAGCACAGCTGGCCTCAGTGAGCTCCAGGCCCAGCACTAGCAGCAGCCAGCCTAAATTCACAGCTTGGCTTTGCCTGGGGATCTCCAAGCCCAGCACAAGTAGCAGCCATCTCAGATTGCTTTGTAGGTCAGGCAGGGTGGTCCAGGCAAAGCACAGGTAAGGGATGTCCTCGGCCTGTGCCACCCAGGAAACCCCAGAGCCTGTGCACCCAGTGGACAGCTACAGACCATATTGGCCTACCCTGCCCCTGTACTGCTGATCCTGCACAGAGGGTGTAGGTTGGTGGTCAGTGGTCACAGCCAACCATTGCAGCTGACTGGCCTGGGTAAATCCTTTCCATTGATCTGCCAGCAGCAACCAAGGCTCAACTACAAGAGGAGGGTGTACTCAGCCCACACAAAGGGTACACCTCAAATACCCAGCTTGGGTTATAGGGGAGGCTGTGCCACTGGACTGTACAGGACACCTACTACATTAGGCCATGCAACCAAGACACGGAGTCAAAGCAACTCTACCTAATACACAGAAACAAACACAGGGAGGCTGCTAAAATGAAGAGACAAAGAAACATGGCCCAAATGAAAGAACAGATCAAAGCTCCAGAAAAGGAACTAAATGAAATGGAGATAACCAACTTATCAGATGCAGAGTTCAAATCACTGGTTATAAGGATGCTCAAGAAACTTAGTGAGGACCTCAACAACATAAAAAAGATCCGGTCAGAAACAAATGATACCCTAGTTGAAATAAAGAACAATTTACAGGGAAACAACAGTGGAGTGGATGAAGGAGAGAATCAAATCAATAATTTGGAACATAAGGAAGCAAAAAACACCCACTCAGAACTACAAAAAGAAAAAAGAATTTAAAAAATGAGGCTAGTACAAGCAACCTCTGGGACAACTTCAAAAGGTCAAACATTCACATCATAGGGGTACCAGAAGGAGAAGAGAAAGAGCAAGAAATTGGAAATATATTTGAAAAACTAATGAAAGAAATCTTCCCTAATTTGGTGAAGGAAATAGACATGAAAGTCCAGGAAGCACAGAGAGTCCCAAGCAAGATGGATGAAAAGGCACATTCCAAGACACATTGTAATTAAAATGCCAAGTGTTAAAATAAAGAGAGAATCTTAAAAGCAGCAAGAGAAAAGAAGTTAGTTCTATCTACAGGGGAGTTCCCATAGACTGTCAGCTGATTTCTCAAAAGAAACTTTGCATGCTAGAAGGAATTGGCAAGAAAAGCAGAGACCTACAGCCAAAATTGCTTTACTCAGCAAAAGCTATTATTTAGAATGGAAGGGTATATAAAGAGCTTCCCAGACAAGAAAAAGCTAAAGGAGTTCATCATCACCAAACCATTATTGTATGAAATGTTAGAGGGACTTATTTAAGAAAAAGAAGATCAAAATTATAAATAATAAAATGGTAAAAAAGACAAGTCTATCAACAATTACATTTAAAAAACAAACTAAGCAAGCAAGGAGAACAGAGACAGAATCCTGGATACAGAGAGCATTTTGATAGTTGCCACATGGGAGGGGGTGTGGGGGAATGCGTAGAAAGGCGAGGGGATTAAGAAGTACAAATCAGTAGTTATAGAATAGCCATGGGGATGTAAAGTACAGCATAGGAAATGGAGCAGCCAAAAAACATATATGCATGACCCATGGACACGAACAATGGTGGGGGGACTGCCTGAGGGAGTGGGGGATGCAGGGTGGAGGGGGGCAAAGGGGGAAACTTGGGACAGTTGTAATGGCATAATCAATAAAATATAATTAAACAATTTAAAAATATTTAATGGATTAAATTATCATTAGCATATTTGCATTCTTGGCACTTAGAAGTAGGAAAATATTGTCTGTCTTCATGAAATGACTTTTTTATGTCTATTAGACAATGGGAAATATGTAAGCCATTGGGGTCCCCTCTTTGCTTTGGCTACGAGGAAGCTGACAGCTAAGTTAGAGTTCACTTGCAGGACCTTCCATAGCCTAGGATTTTTTAAGCAATTATTTCCTTAATTACCATTGTTATTTCATTCTTGTTTTAAGTTTTATTGTCCTTGTGATTTCCCCCCCTATGGTTTCATATTTTTTCTCTATGATTTCGAATCATTTTTTAAAAAAAGAAATAAGTAGAATATAAAAATGGAGAGGGTTATGAATTTTTTTTAGTATTTTAAGTTGTATGCAAATTTATATTAATACACAGGGCTGGACTGACCAAGCCACAGGAAATCCCATGTGGATATCTAGAGTCCCCTCTTCTGCATCGCCACACATGATGATGGGTGCTGGTTTATTCTCATGCTGTGGAAGACTGCATTGTTTGGTCTTAATGCTTTATCCCTCCTTAAATTTGTGACTCTCCCCAGGTAAATTTGGGTGCAGGGTAATTATCTCAGTCCTGACCTCATTTTGGGCTGGTTGATTCCCTGTGTGGGTATTGACAGAATTGACAGGAAGAGCTGCAACCTTTAAGTCCCAGCATGGGGACTTTAGCCAGGTTCAGCAGAGAGAGAGAGGGATTTCTCCTCCCTCAAAGAACTGTGGCAACTTACGGGGGAATGTCTACCAGAGCAAGGAACCAAACCAGAGTCTGGTTTCCAACAGTGACACTGCATGTCAACAAGAAGCCCTGGCAGTGATGGCTCAAATAGACTTGAGCTGTGTCCATGTAGACAGATCATCTTCGGACAGGGTAAACCTCAAGGGGGTACATATTAAGGGATGAAGACATACACACCAAATTTCCTGCTAATAATACAGGTGAGAAATCATATTAATTGTAAAAATGAGAGATGTGTGACCACACCTGCCTGTTTGTAGAACAGTTTACCCCAACTCTACTGTCACCCTCAATGCATATGGAATTGAGCGATGAGGAAGAAAGTATGGATCACAGTGCATGATACAGCCTGGGATGAGATGGAGTTAGTAAGAAAGTGCTTCTGGCAAGAGGTGACCCCTGAATTCTGAGCTCGGTCCTGCTCTGTTCAGAATGAGTGTAACCAGACCCAGGTGGCATTAATCATGGGTCCCAGCCCTGCTGTGCCGATTTGCACTCTTGAGTTCCAGTGGCAGGAGCCTCAAGTGTGACACAAAGGGGGCAACAGTGACAAGGAAGTCTCCTGGAAGGCTTTGAAAGGTAAACTGAAGCCATACTAACCTGCGACCCAGATTTCAGGCTACAAGTGTTCTGTTACACAACAATTTTAAGCAGATCCCTTCTGTGGATTAAAAAAAAAAAAAAGAAAGAAAGAAATAGGTATATCTCCAGAGGGCATCGCAGATTCTTGTTTTACTTGCCAGGAGATACAGATACCAAGGAAAAACTCCCTGGGAGGGAAATATAATTTTGGGGGGTGGGTCGGAGATTGTTGTTTATTTGCTTTATTTAAGACTCTGCAACACCAGGACTGACCCAGCTCTTCCCTGTCCTCCAGCAAATTTGCTTTCCTCTGTGACTGCATCAATTTCCCTTTATTTTCCATCAGAGCTGGAGGAAGCAGTAGCCTCACTTTGTTTAGCTGTCTTACACTTTGTGCTGACATCAATTACTTGCTTGACAGAATGTTTGTTTTACCTCAGTTTTTCTCTGGGTTGAGCATCTTTTTTTCCCTCTTTTCCTTTTAATGGCACCTCAAAGCCCACCTGAATTGATCCACTCAGACATAAAGTGAATGTCAGAAAAGCTGCTTTTTAGTATTCAGTTAAGAACAGCAGATAGCTGCGCCCAATATCTAGTTTCTTAAAGAAACAGTTCTCCACAGTTTGAACTTGCATATCAAATCCAGGTTACTTGGAAAGCATCACTAGCCATGATAATCATTAATGGAGAAAAACAAAAACTGGCATTCAAATACAATCACCCACAAAGCCAAATGCATTTGTAACTTTGCACTTAGATATCAAAAACAAGAGTAACAACAATGTAGCTTTTATGCCTTATCAGTTTTTGATAACTCTGCAAGAGACTGTGTAGTGTGGGTTAATCTGAATCCTCAGTCTGCTGTTTACTAGCTGAGTGACCTTGAGCAAATTCTTTAGCCTTTCTCCTGCCTGATATATACCATGGAGCTACTTAAAATGGCTCCTATTTATGGGATATTTGACTGTGTGTCAGGTTGTGCTTCAAGATCTTTATATTTATTGACTTAATAATTCTCCCAACAACACTTAAGGTAGGTGTTATTCTGTCCATCCCCATTTTTTGAATGAGAAAACCAAGGCATAAAGAAGCTCACTCACTTGCCTCGTGTCATAGAGCTTGAAAGTGGTGGAGCCAGGATTTGAACCCAGGAGGTCTGACTCCAGGGGCACTGTAGTGCTTTGATGATAATTATAATAATAACACTCTTTGGTTGTTGTTATTGGGTTGTTGAGAGGAATAAAGAAGAGCTGTGTCTGGTGCAAGATATGAGCTCAGTAAATGTTCACTGGTGGTGTTAAGGTTGGATAGTTCAAACCCCTTGGGGATCAGCAATTGCCTAATTTTAAACTTGAGATTCAGTTCAAATGCTCTGGCTATTCTAGTGACTTCTCTCATTTTGGAACAAAACCAGTCACCTTTTGTAATCCTCACATCAAGGCAGCTGGTATGAACAAGGATAGGATAATTATCAAGGAATTAGCTGGTGAGTGGCAGTCAACTTCTGGTCTACTTTGTGACTTAGAGAAAGTGGACTTGAAGGTCCCATTCCTGACCCGCTTTGTCCACTTAGTCTTGGTAGCCCTCCCTCCTCTGTCCTTGGAGTTACCATCATATCATCAGAGTTCTGGGAATCATATTTCATCTCGTTTTGTCCTCTTCCGGTGCTCTAATTGCAATGAAGCATTACAGCCCCAGAAGAGAGATAAGTTAATCCATTTTTGTTAATGATGTCAAATCGTATGTGAATGAATTTGCTGAACAACCATTTAATTAGAAGAGGTTTGTTTGCCCCTCCCCCCTGCCCCAATTAGGTGATTCATGGATGGAGAAAGACCTTAGAAATGTACCATACTCTATTAAAGGGCCAAATGTCTGATTTAGGAAGGTGTCCATTTTGGACTGAAAAGAAGAGCAGTAGTTACCTCGGGCCTGGGTTGGGCAGAGAGAATTGACTGTAAATAGGTATGAAGGAGCTTCTTATGGTGATTGATTTGTTCTATTGTTTGATTGTGGTGGTTATTTCACAACTTTGGACACTTATCAAAACTCATCAACTATACATTTAAAATTTTGAATTTTATTGTAAGTAAAGAACCTCAGTAAACTTGATTAAAAAATAATCGCTAAATCTGCCTAAATACTACCTGGTTTGGGGTCCTCCCTTGGTAGTGTTACCTCTTGACCCTTTCCCATCTTGGTTTGTTGGGAAAATACTGTAGTTTTATTTTAACTCTTAGGTTTAAGTTCATGGAGTCCTTTTTGGTTTGTAGAATAAAGCATTTTGGAGCATAAGATCCTGGAGATGGGACTTCTGGTCAACAAGGAGGCATAGGTGGACATGGTTCATCTCCTTGTGCAACCATAGAAAGAATTACAACCAGATTTTAAAATATATAACACTCAGAACCATCAGAAAATGGAGCTGTATGAAAGTTTGATAACCCAGGATTTAAAGAAGCCGCTTTACGTATCCTGAATGGATAGTTAATTCCCCTTCATTATCACTTGCGTGTTAGGAATGTTTCAAGATCTCTCATAGTTTTGACAAACTATTTGTAAAATTATTTTGTTTTGTTGCAGAAAACATCCAAGTAACGTGATTTTTAAAAGTCTAGTTCTCTAGGTGAAGGTTCAATGCCTTTGTGATTTGGACCCACTGATTCCTACTTCTTAGAAGCTTCCTTCTAGAGTCCAACAAGAACCCATCATGTTAGGGTGACATGAATTCTAGACACATAATCTTTGGTTATTTTTCTCAACTATAATTCTTTAGCTCCTTCCTGAAACTCAAGGTTATTTTGCCTTAATTTTTCCGTTTATTTATTCATCCATGTAGTCATTCTTCCCACAAACAGCAAGTGCCCACCATGGGTCAGGCACTGAGCGAGGACTAAAATGGTGAGCAAAACAAATGAAGACCTTGCCTTCATGGAAGTCACATCGTTAGAGGGAAAAAAGACCTTAAACAACTGTTTTATACGATTAATAAAATGTGGCAAGAATAACAAGACAGAAGTATCAGGGGCTTTGAGATAACATAATAGGCGATCTGTGTAGGGATACCATCTAAGTCAAAGACAGGACATTTGAGCTGAGATAGAAAGAGGTAGAAAGAGTATTTGGAAGTATTCCAGGCAGAAGGGACAGCATGTTCAAAGGCCTGGGGGCGGGTAGGAACTTGGTAAATTCAAAGACTTAAGAAAGACTGGTAGATGGGGTGCAGAGAGCTGTGGCAAGGGGGGCTGGGGCTGCATCATGAAGTGCCTTCTAGGCCGTGGGACGGCACATTGCATTCATACTAAAGCAGTGAGGAGTCCTTGATGGATTTTAATCAGGACTGCTGTGAGTTCATTTCTTTTAATTGCAGTTTTTCTCTTTATTATAATTTTTTAAATTATATTTTTAAATTACAGTTTACACTCAATGTTATTTTGTATTAGTTTCAGGTATACAGTATAGTGGTTAGATAATCATATACTTTCCAAAATGTTGCCTGATATTTCAAGTACCTACTGGGCACCATACAGAGCTATTGCAGTATTATTGACTGTATTTCCTCTCCTGAGCTTTAGATCCCCATGATGATTCTATTGCTACTGATTCGTACTTATTAATCCCTTCACCTTTTCTACCCAGTCCCCTAACCCCACCCCACCCCCTGGCAACAATCAATCTGTTTTTTTTGGTGTCTATGAGTCTATTTCAATTTTGTTTGTTCATTTATTTTGCTCTTTAGGTTTCCCGTGGTATTTATCTTTCTCTGACTGACTTATTTTATTTAGCATAATGTTCTCCAGGTCCATCCATGCTGTCACAAACGGTAAGATTTCATTCATTTTTATGGATGACTAATACTTCTATATATATCTCCACAACTTTTGTTATTCACTTGTCCATTGATAAGCACTTGGGTTACTTCCATATCTTGGCTATTGGAAATAATGAAGCATAGATATGGCTTCATTTTTGCTTTTCAGAAATATCACTTTGTTTCCTATGTGGATAAAAGACCAGAGAGAAGCAGGAATAAAAAGTGGGGAACCAACCTTTAGACGCTCAGCTTTATCGATGAAACCTCGGTATTTTTTTGTTTGTTTTCAGAGTGAAACTATATCTGATACAATATACAACTGCTCAGGTCCCCTTGCAGACCAGGATGGCTATGTGACACAGATCTGACTAGAGAGATGCATGCTGAAATCTGCTAAAAACATCTGGTCAAGTTTGGGTTATCCTGATGTAGCTGTTACCTGTGCTTGCTTTCTGCCCCTCTCCCTCCTGCATGAAACATGAACTCAAGACTTAGAGGATACCTGGGGCATTGATAACTTTGTAGATGCGCTCCCACCCTGCGCATCCTAGCTCTAGACTCTGTTTATTGAGAAACAGAGATTCTATTTGGTTAAGCCACATAGTTGGGTTCTTGTGGCAAGCAACCCAAGGTAGGGTGAAGTAAGGCAAATGTAGGGTAATGTATTTAGAAGAGAAAATGATAGCTTAGAGTATGGTGGCAGCAGTGGAGATGGGGAGAAGCTAAGAAATTCAAAAGCTTTCGAGGAGACAAAATTTACAGCTTCACCGGAAGACGCTTGTCATTTTCCTTGGCTCACAGGGGCTGCTGGGAGGTGGATTTAGGGCCTGGCTGTACTCTCCCCAGCCTAGTTCATTTCTCTCAAAGTTTAATTGCCCAAACCTCTACACCATCTGCACTTCATTGGCTGTTCCCAAGTTCAAAGTCCCTCTTACTCAAAATCTCTCCATCGTGGATAAATATTTGGGAGGTCTGACAGACTTAGGGGCAAGTCATTTTAATGATTCTCACATAGTAGTTGAATAACCTTGTACCAATCTCTGAACCACTAAGATATTAGTTTCTCCTCTATAAAATGGAATTTAGAGTACTCAATTTGCAGGGTTGGGTGAACTGTATGTGAGAATGACACGTTTTGTGATACCCAATTACACCCCAGGATGGTTAAAGCATATTCTCTGGAGGTGGAATCCAGGCATCAGCGTTTTTAAAGCTCCCAGGTAATTCCCATGTACGGTTAAGGTTGACAGCCACTGATTCACGGGGTGTTACTTCATGACAGACACCGTGTTAAGCACTTTGTACACATTACTATTACTTATTTTTGACTGGCAATTCATAGTGACTGAAACCAAAATGGCAGGAAAATCACCGCAAGTGAAACTGCACATATTCAGTTCCCTTGCCTGGACAGAAACTTGCAGGTTACTACTCGTCTTTTGGTTTCAATTATCACAGAAATTTTTTGCCTTGATTTCTCCTTTCTTCCTTCTCTCCTTTGTGTGGAGATCTGTTCTGTTAGTGCAACTTTCATAGAGAAACCATTTTCCTGCCAGTCCTCATGGGTCAGTTGCCAGGGAAACCTCAGGATGAGAGAGAGAGAGAGAGAGAGAGAGAGAGAGAGAGAGAGAGAGAGAGAGAGAGAGAGAGAGAGAGAGAAAGAGAGAGAGAGAGAGAGAAAGAAAGAGAGAGAGAGAGAGAGAGAGAGAGAGAGAGAGAGAGAGAGAGAGAGAGAGAGAGAGAGAGAAGTGGGGGTAGGCCTAGGAGATTCACTGAGTTGACCAAGACTTAGAAAATGGCTGCCAATGTCATTGGGAGACATTTCCACATCCCTCTAATCCTCTTTGCCTCTCCCAGAGCCCATGGAGAGCTTCCCCAGCAGTTCCCACAATTACATGGGCCTCCTGGGGGCTTCCCTCATTCAAAGCCAAAATCCAAAGGGTGCTCCACCCCCCAGCAAACCAACAGTGGTATCTGCTAACCACGGCCCTGCCCTTTGGGCTCCTACTTGGCCTCTCTCTTGGCCATCCTATTCCTACTGCAAATATTTTCTTAGCTGTAAACTCAGAGACTGACCTTTCCCATATCACAGGACATCTTCATCAAAGGGATGAGATCAGACATTCAAAATGTTGGAAATTGGTGGAAATGAGAAGGGGGGGGTGTTTGTGTGCTTCCTTTTTGTTAGGTCCTCTGTTTTTATTTTGTTGGTTTTCTAAGAGAAACATGTCTGACTTACCCGAATGAAGCATGACTTCTTCGCATGAACTTTCCTGACCATTCTTGGCAGTGGTCCTCTTGTGTGCAGGAACCCCAGTTAGTGGATGGCCACAATGTGTGGTCTGGGACCATTAGCATCAGAATTACTGGCCCTGTGGGAAGCTTGTTAAAAATGGAGATTTTTGAGGTCTATTTTCAGATTTATAGATACAGAACGTCTATGGATCAGGCTGAAGAGCCTGAAGTTTTCACCAGCACCCCGAGTGATGTGGAAGTACAATAAAGCTTGAGAGCCTTTGGTCTTAAACTACAACATTCATACCTTCACGTGAAATTTTAGCACTTAGGGTTATATTGCCTTTCATCATTTTCTCTTAGGGGAAATTTATTCCATGAACCAGGCAATAAGTCTACAAAGTTCTCGAGGGCTTGTGTCTCCATTTGCACCAAGCTCAGCCCCAAGCCGTGAAAGACACCGGACGCACGCTGTCCTGGATGGACTGTAGCGGCAGCTCGGGAAAAGAATGCTGTTCGTGCCAGGTTACATTTCACGGACTAGTGCTTGGAAAGTGCTGGGCGGAGGCCAGGTCAAGGACTGGCACACTCTAATGATGCCAAGAACAAAGATTCTTTTTAAAGGGATTTTAAAGAACAGATTAAGGACAGCAGGTATATTGCACTTGGGGCTGCAGCCAAAGTCTAGCTGAAATGGCTGAATTCCTTCTTATAACTTCTGATACATTTAAAAAAATGAATTGTAATAAAGGTCTCCTTTCTTTTCTTTGTTTTCTATGGCTGCCGTTGAATTCAAATTACCCCGAATGAAAATAGCTTCAGTCACCCTGAGATGGAAAATGCAATCCCTTTGCTTAGCAGACTTTCTTGGTATCAGTTACTGACCATGATATGTTATAGTGTATAGTTAAGGCAAAGTTCTGGTTCTGGGCTTGTCAGCTGGACCAACGTAGGATGAGCTGATAGTAGCAGAGAACTGTCTTGTGCAGTTGTTGTGAACTGCTGCTTGATTCAGTCACCTGGTTCTTCTGTCGGATTGCCCAGGATGGAAGGGGCAAATGGCCTTGTTTGACCTGAATCTTCGGGTTTTTCAGATTGACTTTTCCTGTGTGTCCTGCAGCTTGTCCCCTTGAAGGTTGAGCCCTGATGTCTCCAAAGAGTGTTTAACCTCTCTGAGCCTCTGTTTTTCCTGATGGAGCCCATCTCAGAAGATTCCCAGAGATTTTTTTTTTTTAAATATGGCTTCTTTCACTTGGCATAATGCAGCTGAGATTCGCCTCTGTTGTTCTATCAGGAGTTTATTCTTTTTCCTTGCTGAGTAGTATTCCACGGTAAGGATATAATATAGTTTGTTTTTCCACTTAGCAGCTGAAGATACTTGAATTGTCTCACATTTTTGTTTTTAAATATTTGTGTATTGACTTTTGTGTGAACTTTATTTTCATTTGAGAGCAGGATTCTTGAGAAGCACTTGCGAGGATGATTTTTTTTGAAAGTTCTGTGTCGAGTGCTTCTTCTATTAACCAAAGTTAAAAGAGTTGGGCTTCAGCCTGACCACTCAGAAAGCTTGATATGTGTCTCTGCAGTTAGGGGAACACAATGGGCTGGGGTTCAGCCTGAGTAGTTGGTTAATCCACAAGTAAGAAAGGCTATGATAGGCTTTCTTGGTGCTCAGTGTTTCTTAGAGCAGCACTGCCCTCTTCCTGTGTTCCGAGTAAGTTCTGGTTCGAATGGAAAGTGTGACCCCCCTCAGGGCTGTCAGTGTCCCCTGCTTACCCTATCTTGGGTGCAATGTTCTTAGCTTATACTCTTGAGTCTTGCTAAACTCTTAAGCCTCCTGAGTTCACCAGAATTTGGTGCTCATGGGGCATTGAGATGCTATATACAAATGACAAGGAAGGGTAGACATGCATAGTGTGCATATCTCCTCTGCTCATGCTCCCTGGTCCCAGTGAATGGAAGAAATGGAGTATTTTCAACTACAGGGATTGCCAATGCGGGGATGGGACCCAGTGGCTTCTGTGGCTGTGGAGTCTTTGAAGAGATGAATCAGGTGTGGGTCCGTGCTCAACCTGTGCCTACAGTCTTTTTTCTCTTCCGCATTTCTTTTACAATTTTTATAATAGACTTGACTTGTGCCTTGAAGGCATGGAGTAGATTTCTTGGGACAAAACTGAGATTTCTCACTAGGACCTGGTTTGGAACGCCCAAGGCCTGGGTTCAAATACTGTCACACACAGTGCAGTCTCAGACAAGTCACTTTTCTCTGAATCTTGGTTTCTCCCTTTTGATATGGAATTCAATTATATTTACTCAGAGGATAATTGTGAGTAACACCATCTGAGGAAAATGAACTTGGCATGGAGCAGACATGTTCAAACCTTAGGGGAGTCTGCACAGTGCACGCTTTGCATCTGCTCCTTCCTCTTCCCCTGCCTGGGCTTGCTGACTCTCCGCCTGCCTGTCTTTCCCAATGGGCTCCGCAGACATGGTACTTAGTGGTCCCTCAGCGCCCCAGCTCCTACACAGAAGAAGCTTTGCAGATACGAAAGGCTGGAGGTAAGTGTGTGGGGGTCTTCCTGTAGCAGCGTGCAATGCACTTCTTTCATTTACAATTAAGAAAAGCTTCCTGTAGATCAAAGATATGTTGATGAACGTTATGTGGTGAACTGAAGACCTACTTCCTTGCCCACACCCCCTTTGGTTCTGCCATGGATTCCCCCTCTGCACAGCGCTGTTCTGGGAGTTCCTGAGACCCGCTTTTGCTCTGTCTTTGCTCTTTTTGTTTCATGTCTTTGAGCAAATCATATTGTCTCTTTCAACTGAGCTTTTTTTTTTTTTTTTTAATCTGTAAATTGTGGATAAAGAATGCTTATTCTATCTCCTCCTCAGGGAATTTAGAAGCTATGATATGCTGTGTCAACATAAAAGATGATTATAGCTATTATCTAATAGTTTGTATGATTTTAGTTCAGTGTTTTATATTGCTCAGAAATGACAACTCCCTCACCCCATCTTTTATAAACAGACTAGAGAAAATAAATCCAAAAGAATGAATGTCTAATTGTGAAATTTCTAGTGCTTTGGCCCAAGGATGGTCTAGCTATTAAAGAGTAAGGAGAACTTCTTGGTATCCCTAAAAGAGTGTAATTTGGGCAGTTGAATATTTTGCTTGCATCTCAGGCTGCCTCTGCTCTGAATCACACTCCTGGAGGCTCACTTCAGACTTGTGGGTGGCTTAGAAATTTGTTTTAGAATCAAGGTTAATGTGTCAATTGCACTTCCTCTATGATTCTCTCATTGTCTATTTCTAACAATATTTGCATGAAAGCAGATATTTAATTTCATGAACATCTGTTCTCATGATTCATTTCCCACCTGAAGCAGTGCTCTTCTGCCTGCCCTAAAAATGTTACTCTGCTCAGCAATATTCAGAGTGTGGGCAGCAGGGAATGGGGAGAGACATATAGGGGACTCCCAGGAATTCCAACAAGTTTGCTGGGGCATCAGGTCTCAGAGGATGATGTGATGAGGGTGGAGGCCTTGGGAAATTACTGTTGTTTACCTCAATATTTCAAATGGGCACCTATTCTTTTAAATACCAGGACTTAAAATGGTTTATAGCCCTTTTGGTGCAATCTTCAGCAAATATGGCGCTCCTCCTTACCTCCCGAATTAGAGCGTGTGAAATTTATTGAGCGTCCATTGGTACCAGACTTTGTTTTCTGATTCTCTAAATGAAAAATAAAGGCCAATACATAAACATAACCCTTGCACTGGATCATACTATTTGTGATACTTTCTGGGTTTATTAAGGGCAAGAGGCTTTATTCTTGTGTTAAGTGGTCCCAAGGCCCAGAGCTAGAGGGAAGAGGTTGTGGAGGAGTGGCTGAAAAGAGGTACTATGGCCGGGCTAGCAAGCCAAGAGTTGGTTGATGTGGGCTGGGTCACAGACAGGCAGAGGCCACCCCCCCCCCCCCACCACTGGGCACCATGCCTAGTCTGCAATCCTCACAATGATAGAACATCATTGAGGGTTTTAAGCAAGGGCATGAGGATGGTCAGCTTTATGTTTTGAAAGGTTACTCAGACTGCAGGTGAAGAACAGAGTGGAGGGGTGCAGAGGAGGCTCCCACAGGCAGTGGTCCAGGATGGGGGGATACGTGAATGCCCTTGTGATCTTGCATCTGCCCAGTCTGCCTTTCAGATCATTCTGTGTGTCCTTCCTTCTTGGCTTCTGCTCAGATCTTTAAGTCAGACTATGTTTCTCTTCCACTTTCCCACAGAAACTCTCTTCTACCTTTATTAAGTACTTGCCTTCATCTTGTATTGAGTCAAGGTCAGTAGTTGACAGTCCAGACTCTGAGGGGATTATTGCTTCTTTGAAGGTTGGGGGCGGGGGGGGGGAGCAGGGGGAGTGGCATAGTCTCACTCATCTTTGTGTTTCCCATAGAACCCAACTCAAATGCGTAGCAGTCTTAGATTATACATTGTTCTATGAATGTTAAGTGTCATTTGAAATTAGAGAAGACAATGAATGAATGGATGATAATTGAATGGGTGAAGTTACTGAGGAAATATTTTGTAAATTGACTCTAATAAGGTATTATAAGCCAGATCCTCAAGTTATAACTGTGTGTAAACTTAGAGTAAATTGCTTAGATAAAAATGATTTCTTTTACTTGTTTCTGAAAGTCTTTTTTCCATTGCCGTTTAGTCCCTTTATAACCCGCAGCCCGCAATCACTGCACTGTTGTGCATGTCCATGAGTCCTTTTTCCTTTTTGCTCAATCCCTTCACCCCGAACCTCCCCCTCCACCGCCCCCACTTGGCTGTCAGCCTGCTCTCTTTCTACGAGTCTGTCTCTATTTTGTTCGTTTGTTTAGTTTGTTCATTAGATTCCGCACATGAGTGAAATCGTACGGTATTTGTCTTTCTCTGACTGGCTTAATTCTCTTGGCATAATGTTCTCCTGGTCTGTCCACACTGTTGCAAAGGGTAAAATTATCTTCTTTTTTATGGGCGACTAGTAGTCCATTGTGTAAATGTCCCGTGGTTGTTTATCTTCTCCTCTACTGATAGACAACTGAGCTGCTTCCAAATCTTGGTTATTGTAAATAACACTGCAATGAACAGAAGGGGTGCTTATGTTCTTTTGAATTAGTGTTTTAAGTTCCTTTGGATATATTCCCAGAAGTGGGATTGCTGGGTCTAAAGGAAGATCCATTTTTAATTTTTTGAGGTATCTCCATACAGCTCCACAGGGGCTGCACCAGTCTGCCTTCCCACCAACAGTGCACCAGGGTTCCCCTTGCTCCATATTCTTGCCAGCACTTGTTTGTTGGTTTACTGATAATAGCTATTCTGACAGGTGTGAGATGGTATCTCATTGTGGTTTTGATTTGCATGTCTTTGATGATTAGTGATGAGCATCTCTTCATATGTCTATTGGCCATCCGTATGTCCTCTTTGGAGAAGTGTCTATTCAGCTCCTTTGCTCATTTTTTTAACTGAGTCATTTGTTTTTTGGTGTTGAGTTTTGTAACTACTTAAAAATTTTGGATATTAACCCCTTATCTTGTATATTGATGATATGTTCTCCCATTCTGTGGGTTACTTTTTAATTTTGTTGATGAGTTTCTTTTCTGTGCACAAGCCTTTTAATTTGATATGGTTCCACTTGTTTATTTTTTCTTTTGTTTCCCTGGCCTGAGGAGATACATCCAATAAAAAATTGATATGAGTTATGGCTGAGATTTTGCTACCTATGTTTTCTTCTAGGATTTTTATGGTTTTGGGTCTAATGATTAAGTCCTCAATCCATTTTGAATTTATTCTTGTGTATGGTGTAAGAAGGTGGCCTAGTTTCATTTTTCTACATGTATCTGTCCAATTTCCCCAGCACCATTTATTGAATAAACTTTCTTTAACCCATTGTATGTTCTTGCTTCTTCTGTCAAATATTAATTTGACTATAAAGGTGTGGGTTTATTTCTGGGTTCTCTGTCTTATTCCATTGGTCTTTGTGTCTGTTTTTATGCCAGTATCATGCTGTTTTGATTACTATGGTCGTGTAGTATGGTTTCATAATAGGTAATGTGATTCCTTCAACTTTGTTCTTCTTTCTCAGGATTGTTGTTGCTATGTGGGGCCTTTTGTGGTTCCATATAAAGTTTTGAAATATTTGTTCTAGTTCTGTAAAATATGTCATTGGAAACTCAATAGGAATTACATTGAATCTACAGTTTGCTTTGGGAAATATGGACATTTTAATGATGTTAATTCTTCCTATCCATGAGCATGGTATGTGTTTCCACTTATTTATATCTTTTTCAATTTTCTTCTTCAGTGTCTTATAATTTTCTGAGTACAGGTCTTTTACATCCTTGGTTAGCTTTATTCGTAGGTGTTTTATTCTTTTTGAAGCAATTGTGAATGAGATTGTTTTCTTAATTTCCCTTTCTGTTAGTTCATTATTGGCATATAAAAATGCAACTGATTTCTGGATATTAATTTTGTATACTGCTACTTTGTTGAATTCATGTATCAGTTCTAGTAGTTTCTTGGTGGAATCTTTAGGGTTCTCTCTATATAATATCATGTCATCTGAAAATAAAGATAGTTTTACTTCTTCCTTTTTAATTTGGATGCCTTTCTTCTATTCTTCTTGTCTAATTGCTGAGGCTGGGACTATGTTGAGTAAGAGAGGTGAAAGTGGACATCCCAGTCTTATTCCCAATCTTAAGGGGAATTCTAGCTTTTTCCCATTGAATATGATGCTGGCAGTGTGTTTGTCATATATGGCCTTTATTATGTTTAGATATGTTCCCTCTATTCCCACTTTGCTGAGAGTTTTTATCATAAATGGGTGCCCAATTTTATCAAATGCTTTTTCTGCATCTATTGATATAATCATGTAGTTTTTATTCTTCATTTTGCTCATTTGGTGAACCACACTTATTGATTTGCAAATTTTGTCCCAACCTTGCATTCCCAGAATAAATCCCACTTGATCATGATGTATGATCTTTTTGATGCATTGCTTTATTTGGTTTGCTAATATTTTGTTGAGGATTTCAGCCTTTTATGTTCATCAGGGATGTGGGTTTATAATTTTCTTTTTTTGTAGTGTCTTTATCTGGTTTTGGAATTAGAATAATGCTGGCCTTGTAAAATGAGCTTGGGAGCCTTCCCTCTTGAAATTTTTGAAATAGTTTGAGAAGGAAGTTGCTAATTCTTCCTAGAATGTTTGGTAAAATTCACCTCTGAAGCCTTTTGGTCCAGGGCTTTTGTTTGTTGGAAGTATTTTGGTTATTGCTTCAATTTTACTAGGTGTTATCTGTCTATTCAGATTCTCTGATTCTTCCTGATTTAGTTTTGGAAGATTGTATGTTTCTAGGAATTCATCCATTTCATACAGGTTGTTCTGTTTGTTGGCATATAGTTGTTAATAATATTCTCTTATAATCCTTTATATTTCTTTGGTGTCAGTAGTTATTTCTCATCTTTCATTTTTGATTTTATTTATTCGGGTCCTCTCTTGTTTTCCTTGATGAGTCTGGTTAAAGTTTTGTTAATTTTGTTTATCTTTTCAAAGAACCAGCTCTTGGATTCATTGATCTTTTGCATTGATTTTTTAAGACTCTGTTTTGTTTATTTCCGCTCTGATCTTTACTATTTCCTTCCTTCTACTCACATGGGGCTTTGTTTGTTGTTCTCTTTCAATTTCCTTTAAGTATAAAGTTAGATTGTTTATTTGAGCTTTTTCTTATTTTTATGAGAAAGGCCTGTACTGTTATGAATTTTTCTCTTAGGATTGCTTTCCTTGTGTCCCACAGATTTTGGATTGTTGTGTTCTCATTTTTGTTTGTTTCAGGGTATTTTTGATTTTTTCCTTGATCTCATTGTTGACCCATTCATTGTTTAATAACATGTTATTTAGCTACCATGTCTTTATGTGTTTTTCAGTGTTCTTCTTATGATTGATTTCTAGTTTCATAGCATTCTGGTCAGAGAAGATGCTTGATATGATTTCAATATTCTTAAATTTATTGAGATTTGTTTTGTGTTCTAACATATAGTCCATCTTAGAAAATGTTCCATGTTCACTTGAAAGTATGTATATTCTGTTGCTTTGGGGTGAAATGCTTTGAAGATATCAAGTATATCTGATCTAGTGTGTCAT
Source organism: Furipterus horrens (assembly GCF_987537825.1). Taxonomy (NCBI): domain Eukaryota; kingdom Metazoa; phylum Chordata; class Mammalia; order Chiroptera; family Furipteridae; genus Furipterus; species Furipterus horrens. The sequence goes on from NW_028327175.1 coordinate 188,845,392, forward strand.
TTAAGGCTGTTGTCTCCTTGTTACTTTTCTGTCTGGAAGATTAGATCTATCCATTGAAATCAGTAAGGTATTAAAATCCTTGACTATGACTGGATTTCTGTTGATCTCTCCCTTTATATCTACCAAGATTTGCTTTATATATTTAGGTGCTCCTATGATGGGTGTGTAAATGTTTATTATATTGTGTCCTTCTTTGTCTCTTACTATAGCCTTGGTTTTAAAATCTATTTTGTTTGATGTAAGTATTGCTACACCAGCTTTTTTTTTCCTTTCCATTTGCTTGAAATATCTTTTTCCATCCTTTTAGTTTTAGTCTGCCTGTATCTTTTGATCTGAGTTTGATCTCTTGGAGACAGCATATGTATGGGTCTTGTTTTCTTATTCATTCAGCTACTGTTTGTCTTTTGGTTGGAGCATTTAAGCCATTTACATTTAAGGTTATTATTGATACATATTCAGTGCCATTTTATTGTTAAACTATTTTCTTCTGTTTTTTTTTTTTTCCCCTTATTTTTCTTCTTCTACCTAAAGCAATCCCTTTAACATTTTTTTTTCTTTTTTTTTTTGTAGTACTGGTTTGGTGTTAAAAAAAACTCCTTTAACTTTTTCTTGCCTGGAAAGCTCCTTATTTCTCCTTTGATTTTTTAAAATGTTAGTCTTGCTGGGTAAAGTAGCCATGGTTGTATGTCCTTGCTTTTCATCACCTTGAATATTTCATGCCACTCCCTTTTGGCCTGAAATACTTATGTTGAGAAATCAGATGACAGCCTAATTAGTGCTCCCTTGTATGTAACTACCTGATTTTCTCTTGCAGCTTTTAGGATTCTTTCATTGTCTTTAAGCTTTGCCATTTTAATTATGATGTGTCTTGGTGTGGGCCTCTTTGGGTCCAACTCGTTTGGGTCTCTCAGAGCTTCCTGGATATGTGTGTCTTTTTCCTTCACCAGACTAAGAAAGTTTTTGGTTATTATTTGTCTAAATAGATTCTTGACCCCTGCTCCCTCTCTTCTCCTTCTTGTATTCTCATGATGTGGGTGTTGTTACAATTCATGTTGTTCAAAATGTCTCTTAAGCTCTCCTTTACTTTTTAAATTATTTTTTCTTTTTGTTGCTCTCCTTTGGTGTTTTTCCTACCTTGTCTTCCAAATCACTGATTTGATCCTCTACTTCATTTAACCCACTGTTTATTCCTTCCAGTGTATTATTTATTTCAGATAGTGCCCTCTTTATCTCTGACTGGTCCTTTTTATGTTTTATTTATGTCTTTTTTCATGCTGTTGAGTATCTGTATGGTCATTACTCTAACATCTCTGATAAACTGCTTGCCTTCACTTCATCTAGTTCTTCTTCTGGAGAATTCTCTTGTTCTTTTTGGGATTTGTTTCTTTTCCCATTTTGACTGCTTCTTTGTGTTTGTTTCTATGTATTAGGTAGATCTGCAAAGACTCTGGTTCAGACCTTTATTGGATGATGCTTGTGACTGGCCCTGGGCAACTTATTTGGAGCTATCAGTGATCCACAGCATGTGGCTCCCTCTTCTAGTCCTGTTTGTGTGCAAAAAGAACCAGACTGCACACTAAGGCTGGCTTTTACCAGCACTGGGCTCTGGGGGAGGGCCAGCTAAAATCTCACTGCTCCCAGAGATCTGCCTTAGTTATTAAATGTAATGATATAGCCTCAAGCTATAATCAGCAGCCTTATTTAAGCTCCACTGGGTGAGGCAGAGTAATTCCTGTGGGCAGGGCTACTGTATCCCCTCAGGCTGGTGTCACTTGGAGGGGAGTGTTCTGCCTGAGAAAGATGACTCCTGTAGTATGAGGAATAACTGAGCACAGGGATTCTGATGGTTATTCCTTCAGTTCTTTCCCCAGAGCCACTGGCCCCAGACTTTCTTCACATATGTCTAGTCTGCTCTGTCTGCCCCCTGCTGGAGCCCAGAGTAAGTGGTTGCAAGCAAAATTTTGTGTCTTGGCCTTTTAAGAGTTTCTCCAAGTCTCCAGTCATCTCTCCCTGGCAGACAGAAACCCCACTGCTTTTCACAGCTTAATATTACCTTGTTTCCTTTCCTGGCTCTGTTGCTGTAGGCTGAGGAGCCCGGATTGGGGTTTAGATCTCACATTTCTCAAGGGGAACCCCCAGCTGCTGAAATATCCCTTCAGAAATTCAGCTGCCACTCGTGGGAGCCCAGCCAGCCCTCTTGCATCTCTGCACTCCCTATCGGTCTTGTTGTAGTGAAGTGGTTTCTTCCATATGTCCTTGGTTATAAGGCTTCTCTCCAGCTAGTGTTTAGTTGGTTATTCAGGATGATTTCTCTACAACTTAGTTGTAATTCCAGATTGGTCCTGGGAGGAGGTTAGTGTAGCTTCCACTTACTTCTCCACCATCTTGGGTCTCTCTAGCTAAAAATACTTGTACTCTAGTGTATTGGATTCATAATTTCCATTTTTGACTGCCCTGAAGACTTTTTGGTTTACTTCCTTGTTCTAAGCTATGTTCTTGGTGGATGAAACTGTTATAGAACTGAGTGCATCTATTTTAAAGGGAGACAGGTAAGATTTTGAAAGACCACATGTTATTAGATTACTCTCAGGGCTACTCTTTCTTGTAGCATTAAAGAAAGCAGTCACCTGCATGATGTAACTTCAGGGAACTCTTGAGGGACACCACCTTCTCCCTAACACAATCCTTTCACTTGTTCACTAATGCCTTTAGTGGCATCTATGTTTTTAAAGGCATGGCCTAATGTTTTTCCTGAAAGAGGGCACACTGGGCCTCAAATGTGTTTCCCACCAAGGTACAAATGACTGATGGCAAATCCTTTCCTGAGATAATTAAGGATCTGCCCAAGGGTAGGAAATGATAAAGGAAAGGAAGAGGAGGCCGGGGAATGTAGACCGCAAGATCCTCAGACTGATTATTGTGCCCAACTTCCCAGTTTGATGGTCTAGGTAAGGGACCGGTGAATGTGTTCTATAAAGGGTAAAACAGTGAATCTTTCAAGCTTTGTGGACCATATTGTATTACCTGTGATTTCAGGCACTAACTGGGAGTCTTGGAACATATCCCCTATGAATAAGGGGGTGGGGGTTACTGTACTGCATTTTATTTATTCCTTCAACAGTTGAAGGACATCTGGGTTGTTTCTAATTTTTGGCTATTCTGAATAATGCTGCTACAAACATCTGCCTGCAAGTCTTTGTGTGAACAGATGTTTTTATTTCTTTTTGGTAAATACCTCTGAGACTCCTTAAATTTCCTTCCAGTAAGATTTTTTTTTCTTTTTAGAAAATATATATGTTCAGTTCCAATTTGAGCTGGTTCACTGGTTTAAAAAAAACTTTAAATTCAATTAGAAAGTTAATATTTGGATTCTCTGTGGGATTTAGCAAATGAGTACATTCATTCTAGTTTCTGGTTCATGTTCCACTTTAGTTGCTGTCCCTGATGGCAACTTAAAAAAGTCTATAGCAGGTTTTCTGTTAGAAATGAAGACAGATTAGTGTACACGAAGTGATAGGCTTATGAAGAGAGAAAACTCATCTCTATATTAAACTCAACTATTGCAGTTCATTTACTATCTCTCTTTCATGCCCCAATCCACATCCCCACACATATCCTTGAGTATAAGATTTTATTTATTTTATAAAATCTCCCACAGTCATCTCTGTTAGAAGGCCATGGGTTATTGCTCAGGAGGCCACCATGGTCAGGATCTCAGCACCTGTGAGACAGTAAACTGAGCTTGCAGAGAGTAATTATATCTGGCTGTAACAGCAGGGGTATCTCCTCTAGGAGTGTAATTGTACCACTGGGTAACAGTAGTTGACAAAATCATGACCAGTACTTTCTTTTCTTTGAACTGCTGCTATTCAGCCATTGATCTTATTATAATGCAGTACGTAAGAGCAATTTTCTTTACTAGTAAAAACATAATTATAGGTAAAGGTAATGTGATTGTAAAAATCTCACCTACATCTGGTACCTTTTGGCTTTTAACTTTGGCGGTAACTGCTATGTATGATCTACCTTTCAAATGATTGCAACCCTTTTTGGGTTCTGAAATACCTTAAGATAGAGTTGAGAAATGATCTAAGAAGTGACATTTGTATTAACTATGGGAGCCCTGTAGGTATACTGGGTTCAAGCTTGACATGCAAAGTCACTCTTTAATCTGAACTTGTTTCTTGTTCTCCTAAATTCTTACCTCCTTGTTGAGAGACAGGAAGGTCAGAGGGAGAATTATTGGACGAGAGATGGACCCTTGTGTTTGCTGCAATGACCTTTGTCTTTTGAACTGGGCATTCTGTGCCCGCCTTCTCCTGCGAACTCCTAGCATAAACATCAAAGAATTTTGGCTTACCAGACACATTTGCCTGTGGCCTTCTTCTTCTTTTCCAGAATTAATATTTCAGCAGACAAATATCTAAGGTTAGTCAACACCTGCCTATCAACTAGGGAAGAGGAAGAGAATGAAGTGGTGATAATCCAGTGGTTCCATCCATAAAATAGGGAAATGCAAGCTGCAGTGTTATAGGATTGCTTAATCCAGAGTGGCAGGACTGGGGACAACTTCTGATCTTGAAGCAGCTGTGGTCTTGAAGCCCAGAATCTTCTGTTAGTTCTGTTATATTGTCTTCCTCCTCACCAGCTTCCTGTGAGTGAGACAGGATACAGAACACTCTCTAGATTTTACAGAAGACAAAACTGTAATTCAGTCCTGTGAAAGTGGCTAAAATCCATGCTACCTCCTCTTTGGTTCAACATTCTTTCTTCTTTTCTGCAGATTGCTTATTTATTGTCTTAAATAATATCTTTATTTTTGTTTCTAAGCATTAAAGGGAACAGGGAGATAGGCATAAAGCATTTGAATTAATTCTAGTCTGCTACTGTTGGTTTATTTTGCCTGTCCTTGAACTTCCTAAATGCAATCATATTTGGCTGGAGTGTGGACCTATTTATGGCTGGCTTCTTTTGTTCAACATATGATTGTGAGCTTCATCCGTGTTGTTGCATGTATCAGTTGTTTGTTCCTTTTTTACTGCTGAATTATTCTACTGCAGAGATATACTGCTAGTTGTTTATCTGTTTATCTCTTGGTAGATATTTCTGTTGCCTCTGGTTTTGGGCCATCGTGGATGGAGCTACTATAAACATTTTTGTGGGTGTGTTTTGGTGAACATATGTTTTCATTTCTCTTGGGCAAATGCATGGAAATGAAGGTGCTGGATCATAGAGGAAGCATGTCAATCATTATTAGATGTTGACAGTTTCCCAACGTGGTAGTACCAATTTACATTTCCAGCAGCAACATGTGGGAGAGTTTTATATGTTTCACATCCTCCCAACACTTTGTGTTCCCAGCCATTTTAATTTGAATCATTCTGGAGGGGGTGTACTGGCAATTTTGTGGTTTATTTATTTATTTCTATCCTCACTCAGGGACTTTTTTTGTGTGTGTGTGTGTGTGTGTATTGCTTTTACAGAGAGATGAAGGGAGAAAGAAAGTGAGAAATGCCAACTGTCTTGGTTTAAATTAGCCTGTTCATGATGTTGAGCACCATTTCACAGGTGTACCAATCATTTGAAAACCCCTTTTGTAAAATGTCTATTATTATTATTTTTTGAAATACCTGTTTTATATGGGTTGCCTGTCTCTTATTGGATTTTCAAACACATATATCAAGAATATTTTTTTCAATCTACATTTTGCTTTTAATTCTCTTGAGGGTTACTTTTGATGAATAAAAGTTCTTAATTTGTTGAAGTCCAATATTGTTGCCTTGTTTAAGAATTATTTGTCTACTCCAAGGTAATAAGAATTTTCTTTTATTTTTTCCTGCTAAAGTTCCATATAAGCCTATTCTTGAGTTAATATTTATGTATGGCATGAGAGGTATTAAGGATAAAATTTTCTCCCTTATGGATATCTAATTGCCCAAGCACCATTAATGTAAAAGACCAACTATTCACCCATTAAACTGTAGTTACGCTTTACTGTAAATCAAGTGACTATATATGTGTCTTCTATTTATGACTTTATGAACTCCATTTTATTTCATTGGTTCATTTGTCTGTTCTTAAAATAATAGCGTATTAACAGTGCATTTTAAGAAGTCTTAAAATTAGGTGACATAAATCCTCTGAATTTATTTTTCAGAATTATTTAGATTATTTTAGATTTGATGCATTTTCACATAAACTTTATAATAAGCTAGTCAATTTCCACACACACACACACCACACACACAACCCTTGAGATTTTGATTGGAATTAAATCTATAGTAATATTTGGGAAGAAGTGACCTCTCAACAATATTGACTCTTACAATTAATGAGAAAAGTATATTTTAAGGAGCATAATAGAAAAAGCCTAGATTACCTTGAAAGCCTTTTAGGTGAAATAATACACAGTAATGGGCATTGAAGATGCTGAAGGCTCAGAGCAAAGTGAGAAACATGTTACTAAAAACCAGAGGATGTGGCTGAAAACTTCACAGAATTGCCTCCCAGTTAGGTGGAAAGCAAAACTTACGAATGATAAACTTGGACATTTAGCTGAGAAGATTTTCCAGCAAAGTGTTGAAGGTGCAGCGTAGTTTCTCTTTGCTGCTTCTAGTAAAATTTGAGAGGAAAGATATAAACTGAATGAAGAACTGTTCAACAAAAATAAACAGGGACTTGATAACTGGGACATTGTCAGTATTCCCAGGTGGCAAAACGTGCCACAATTTAGAAATGGCTGCTGAAACATGGCATAGAGAAGAGGCTGAAGCAGTAGTTATACAAAGTTTTGCTGAAGCCCTGGAAGGATCAAAAGATCAGAGTATTCAGCTACACAGAAAACCCTTTTGAGAGATGTATACATCTTCTAAATTAAGCCTGGAAACATCTAGAACACAGGAGCACAGTTTCTCTGTGATGTCAGGAGAGCCAAAGATAGAAGGAAATCCTACCTGTGGCCGACCGCCGTAGCTGCACCTGTGTGGTTTCATCCTGCTTGTGAACCTGTGGATGATGAGAGAGTGCCCCTGCATGGCACCGTTTACCTTAAAACAGGGAGGTGATCCAGGTGAGCCTCATTTAATCGCATGATCCCTTAAAAGCAGAGGCATATCTGGCTTATCACGGAAGAGTAAAGCAAAGGTCAGAAAGATTAGAAGCGTGAGAGGTACTTGATGCTCTTGCTGGCTTTGCAGATGGAGGGGAGCACATGAGAAAAAGGAGGGCAGCCTTCAAGATATGAGTGAGTCCCACCTAACAGCCAGCAATAAAACGGGGACTTCATTCTTACAACCACAGAGAACTGGATTTTTCCAGCAACCTGAATGCACTTGGAGGTAGATACTTCCTCCCCTCTACCCCGAATCACTAGTCCTGACTTGCAGATAACAACCCAGCCTGGCTAATTCCTTCATTTTGGTCTTGTGACTCCTGATGACCTAGTCAATCTACAGAATTGTGAGATAAAAATTTTGCAGCTAATTTTGTGTTGTTTGTTACATAGCAACAGGAAATGTATACAGTCTTCTAAATTTTAACCATTCTAGTGGATGAGTAGTGCATCACTTTGCGGCTTTATTTTGAATTTCCCTGAGGACTAGTGAGGTCATACCTTTCTTTATTTTCTCTACCTGAATATCCTCTTTGGTGAAATGCCTGCTCAAATACTCTGCTCATTTTTTTTTTTTTTTAACTAGATAGTTCATTTTCTCATTATCCAGTTGTAAGAGTTCTTTCTATATTCTGGGTATAAGTCCTATGTTGTACATACGTATTGTGAATATTCTCTGGGCTTGGCATTCTGCCTTCTTAATGTTGTTTTTCCAAAGACAAAGTTTTGATAAAGTTCAGTTTATCAATTTTATCTTTTATGGTTTATGGTTTTCGTGTCTTACTGAGATATATTTTTCTGTCCCCCCAGATTACAAATATTTTCTTTTTTGTTTTCTAGAACTTTTATAATTTATTTTTGTGTGTATAATAGCATATAAGGAACAATACTCATTTTTTTCCCATTTGGATTTCGTGTTCCAGCACTATTTGTTATTTGTTAAAATGTCTTTTTTTTTTCTTTCAGTGAATTCTGTTGGTATTTTTGATGAAAATCAATTGACCATATATATTTTGGTCTATTTTTGGACTCTGCTTGGTTCTGTTTATGTACACACACACACACATTTATATTTTATTTTGCAAATGCCACACTGTCTCAATTACTGTAATGTTATAGAAAGGCTTTTAAAATTTTTTAATTAAATTCATTGGGGTGACATTGATTAATAAAAGTATATAGGTTTCAAGTGTACAATTCTCTAATACATCATCTTTATATTGTATTGTGTGATCACCACCCAAAGTCAAGTCCTCTTCTGTCAACATTTCTTCCTCCTTTACCCTCTTCTGCCTTCCCCCATCCCCTTTCCCTCTGGTAATTACCATACTGTTATCTGAGTCTGTGAGTATTTTTTCTTTGCTCAATCCCTTTACCTTTCCATCCTGCCCCCCAATGACCCTCCCCTCTGAGAACTCTCAGCCTGTTCTCTGTAGCTATAAGTCTGTTTCAGTTCTGTTAGTTTATTTTGTTCATTAGATTCCACGTATAAGTCAACTCATATGGTACTTGTTTTTCTCTAACTGGCTTGTTTCACTTAGCATAGTACTCTCCAGGTCCACCCATGCTGTTGCAAAAGGTAATATTTTCTCCTTTTTTTATAGGTAAAATGATGGTCAGGGTCTATAAGTAGATAATCCCTCCAGGTGCCCATCCCCTAACTATATTGTGTATACAATTCTAATTCCAGCATTTAGATGCAATAGTTGGTGAGAGTAACAGCTCAATGCACTAGACCAGTGATTGTCAACTAGGGAGGGTCTTGCTTCCTAGGGGACATTTGGCAATGTGTAGAGACATTTTTGTTCGTCACATCTGGGGAGTGGAGGAGGGGGAGTGTGCTACTGGCATCTAGTGGGGAGAGGCAGGGAAGCTGCTGAACATTTCACAATGTTCTTTGCAAACCTAGCTGTGCTGCACATACCTGTCAGAATGGTGTATTTACCTCAAATGCCTTTGGTGGATGCTGGTTTCCATGATGCAGTCAGGGTTACATCAGGGAGTCAGGCCTGCCCCAACAAAGTGCTGGCCACCTGGAAAAGTTCTCATGGGAGCAATAGTGCAGCAGGAACCCAGAGGCAGGGGTCTGGACTTTAGGAGTGTCTCGGAGGTGGGGCTCCCTATGAAAAGGCCACGGTAGGCCAGAGCCATCCGTGCATGTGGGGTAGCCTTTCAGAAACTTTGCTCCTTGAACTCTGTTCACCTTTTGATTTCTTCTTTGGCCTCTACTAATATCTCAGATTTGTCTCTGCTCCAGTTCTTTGAAGATCAAAGATACAGAAAATTAGGAGAAGAAAAGGCACTTGACAAATTTGGACACGTGTCAGATCTTACTCACATACACATTATTGATTTATAAAAATGACAGATGTCGATTATAAAGAATTCAAACAATGCAGACAAGTGAAAAAAGACTACAAATCTCCTCAAATCCCACCACCCAGAAATAACCATTGAGCATCATTACAGATGCTGTCTTCTGTTTCTGTGTGGTCAGGGGGATGTGAGCAAGAGGCAGAATGCAACAGAGAGAAGGGTAAGGAGATGGATGGATGGGGACAGCGAAGTGAAGGAACTTACCCTGGTTGACACAGCTAGCTCTGGCCCTGGTTACCATGGGGTTCAATTCCATGTTAAAGGCTAATTAAAATAAGAAGTAAAATTGTAATGACTCATTCAGATTTAAAATAAAGTTTACTAAACTTATCACTGGTAAGGGAACTGGTAAGATGTTATAACTAGTCCAAAGAAAAATCCAAAGGACAGATTGGCAAGTCAGGAAAGTGAAGGGGGAAGGGAGAGGGAAGTGGGATTTGTTCCTCTACTAAAAAAAAGAAAAATCCAATTGCATGTCTATAGAAAAAATTCTTTTGCATTGCAATTGGTTACCCACAGCTTACAAAGCTGTGAAATTGCTCAAAGGCAGTGAAAGACTAGAATCAAATCATCCTGAGGAGTATGAGCAAAGCATTGTATAATTTTCCTTTGGAAATATCTAATAATCTATTTTGCTTCTTCCAAATATCCTTACCTCAAGCTCAGGGTCCTTTTGTCCACATCATGCTGTGTAGTCTTCTGAGGTTTCTACCTCTTGTTCTTGTCAGGAGTTTGTAAGCACTGCATGTATAACTCCGAGAGTGAGAAAGGACTAAAAGATGCCTTTCTTCTTTTAGATTTTTTTCATTCTTTATTTCTGAAAGATCAGGTACTTTATTCTAAGAAGTAAAAATACGTCCAAAACATATGAAAAGTACAATAATTTCTGCACTACCCCACCCCCTACTCCTCCCATGTCCCCTGCCTCTGAAGGTAACATACAGTTGATTATCTATCCAGCTCTATTTTTCTCATGCTTCAGCAATCACACATAAACATTGAGAAACAGACACAGGAGTTTTCATTGTGAGAGTTTATGAAAGTGGGAAAATATTATTTACATGGCTGCATCTCACTTTTCTCATTTGAAAGAGCACACCAAGGCCATCTCAGATGTGTGCATATTGGTTGAATGCATTCATGTCAAGAGCTGCAGGACGTGCTATGACGTGGTTGCCGCCCTCCCAGCCTCTGATTCCTGAAACTGAATGAGGAAGAATTGTAAGCAGTTGTGGAATAGGAGAGGAGCTGTCCTCCTTGCTGTCCTTAGGCCTAGCTGGGAGTGGGGAAGGGGCACAGTCTTTGTCACTTGGAGTGAGTCATGGTGGTGGAACAGTGTTTACATCTTTGTCCAGCTAGACTGCCTGCCAGCACCCTCCAATCATGATGGTGCCTCACAGTCAGTCAGTGTGTGAGTATGGAGCATTGCTTGTTAGCTTTAAAGAAAATAATTATTTCCTTAGTAATAAAAGCCAAGTAATGTTCAAAGGAAATGATATGTTCTATTTACTTTTGGGAAAAACAGTTTCCCTACCCCACCTTCTACTGAAAATCTGGCATAGTCGTAGAACATCAAAGGCGTTCTCACTACATATAGTGCAAAATAAATAAGTACATAAATAAATATACACACACACATACATATCTATATACAAAGCCAAAAGTTGTTTGTGTATTAGAATTTAGTGATTGGAAAGAAACATTCTCATTATTCGTAGGAATTTATTTTATCTGGAGCCAAGGAAAAAAAGTCTGCCAGTGGAATAAGAAAGAAAATGAGTATAAAAAATCATTTCTGAAAAAGAATGCTATGAAATACACTCCTTTTGTAAGAAGGGAGGCAAACCCTTAGAGCACCATGGTGCTGTTAATGTGGAAGATGCAGAAACCAGCACCCTGGGCTCATGGAAACAGTCGGCAAGAAGGGGCTCCAGCCAAAGGGCGCCTGAAGTGTCTACACCTCCCTGTCCCCGGGCCGCGAGCCCGCCGCTTTAAAAAGCCAGCTCCTTTACACTTTTCAGTGCTGCATTTCTGTCCACGCTGGTTTCTTGCTTCAATCAACCAACACATGTCTTGTTGACTATTTACTATGTGCCGGGTGCGATGGTGGTTATGACTTGTAGGTATGATAAGCTCCTGAAGGGCAGAAACCATCTCATTGAAGACAAAGGGCATAAAAATAGAAATAATGTACAAGGCAGCATGCAAGTAATTTTTAATAGCAAGTGAAGGCTTTGCACTTTTGAAAACTTTGGAAGTTTTCAGCTGAAAGAAATTCTGGGAGGGAGAAAGTGTTTTGTGTGCAGCAGATGAGGTTTAGGAAGAGAGACTCCTTTGAAGCTGGGGTCTCAGAAAAGGTCTCAGTGAGGCAGTTGGGTGTCATGGTAATAGAAATAATAGTAATTATGATCATGATGAGAATGGTAAGAGGAGCTTCCATTTATTAAACATCCTTTTATTTAATCCTCCCAGCCACCATGGGAGTTAGACATTTTGATTATTCCTATTTTAGAGAAGAGAAGAACAGATGCCTAGGCCAGTTCAGGGTACAGGTAAGAATGTTATAGAGTGACGGGAAGCCACAGACCTTAGACGACAGGAACACACCTGTAGGTGAGAAAGTGGAGTCTCTTACTGGTTGAAGCAGTGGGAGAACACACACCATGGGTAATCATGGGGTGTCTCAGTAAGAGGGTGTTAGAATTATTGTAGGATTTGTAATTCATATGGGTAAATTTGGGGAGTGTCAAAGAAGAGGAAATTCTCCCTTAATTGAGCAATTCTATGATTGATTAATAAATTTTATCTAGAAGCAGGGTAGACTAGAGAGGATAAGATTATAATTGGTAAAGCAGTAGCAGTCAGTTGTTTAGCCCAGTGTTTGTTGTTTTGTGCATCAGTGAGATTGTTTGTGACCAAGAGGAGAAACAACTGATTTTCCTGTAAGTATCAGATCCACTTGTAATATCATTAGGGTTCAGCCATGAGTTCCCGGATGCTGAGGCTGCCATTTTTCTTCCTAATCTTTCAGTAGTTCGGGCCAGGGACTGAGCCAGCTGATGTTCCTTTCCTTGTCTATTTAGTAGACCTGTCATGAGGATTCATTGTCATATAGACAAAGAATGTGGTACCCAGCCCATTGAAGGCTGTCCATCACTGAGTTCTTCCTGGAGGAGGATGGCCAGAGATGGCTGGAGGATGGACAGGATTTCTCACCACTCAGAAGATGGGCAAGGGCTTCTGGCTGCAGAATGGCAGGCAGGGGTAGAAGCAAGAATATGCAGAAAGTATTATTTCCCCTAAAATGCCCGCTAATTGATGTGACTCACATTTCAACTTCTTTTTATTTATTTCAGAAGAAAGCAAAAATATCTTCATAATTTCCCCAGCAATATCCTCTTTGTTGTTTGTTTATGGAGAAGACAGTGTTAGTCTGTGAGCCCCTGGAGGCAAACTGTTTTTCAAGAAGTGTTTTTTTTTTTTTTTTTCTTTCCATGGCAGGTATTGGTGAAATAAAGATGAGCTCATCACCTAATCTTTTCCTTTTCGATAGTTACAGACAACATTTATTCCTTAGGATCATGTAAAGTGCTGATGCAGCAAAACTCCTGGCTGCATAATTAATTTCCAGCACATCAGCTGATAAGTGAAGCTCAGCTATAGTTGAAAAGAAATAATTTCTTTCCACTTTGAAGATACAAAGGAGTAGGAAGAGCTATTCAGTTTTAAAGTGGATCTAATTTGTTTTTAATGAGTAAATCCAATAAACAGCACTGTTAGATGATTCATTTGGCCATTTCTAGTTAAGGGCGAGTTCATGGTATTAAATACCCCGAAGTGATTCTCAGGAAGGTGGGGAAGGGTGTACTTCCACTGCCTGAAGATGGACACATTTCATCAGAGCGGCTGTTACTGTATAAGAAAAATAGGGCATTTTGCCATTTTAAAGGCAATTGTTGTGCTTACAAATAATATTAAAGGAAGTGACAGTGCTTAGCAACATCAGCAAAATGAGAACTGCCAAAAAAAGAAAAATTGCAGTATGCCTCCTGATGACAAATTTTTTCTTTCTAGAGAAAGAAGATGAACTCTAAACATACCTTCACCACAGAAAAGAAAACCCTAGATAGACAAATTTCAGTGTTACCTGAGTACTAATTGCTCAGTCATAAGATGATATCTAGACCAATTCAGATAAGGAAAAAAGGAGAAAGCGGGGCGTCCCTGGAGGTTTTAGGTTTCCTTACATCATGGGACTCGGGAACCCTTTAAGAATTATTTGTGTGTTTCAGATAGACCAACTAGGCAAAGAAAATTGCCCAGGGTCAGAGTTCTCATTCAAGAAATGGTGATAATAGGTTTCTTACCATGTTTTTGCTGTCATGAAAGGATTTTGAGATTTGGGGTCTGTTTGTCTCCAGAAAAGTTTTCCTTTGTTCATTTTTAGTTGCAGCCAGCACTTTTAAAATCTTCAAAAGTTCACATACATTTTATACCATATAAGCTCAGTGATTTATATTACAGCTGTGGAAATTAAAATCCAAAGAGATAACCAAATTAGCCAGAATTGACCACAAAGTCTCTGTGTAGGATGTCAAGATTCGATGCCTCTGGATAGCAATTTTTCACTCCATTTACATGTCATATTTATTAATGCTTAATTCTGTTGTACATTTTAAATTAGTTTAACTATGATTTATAGTTAGAACCAGGAATCAATCTAATGACTACAGACTTGCTTGAAACCTGATTTTCTTAGTTACATGGTTTTTTTAATAGGAGTCTCTGTGCTAGACAGGCTGTAAGCAGGGAGTACAATGTACCATTTAGTGGATAAGCAATCAGGTAGGGCTGAAAAATACACCTTAGCAGCTTTATTAGTTAGTCCCTTTTTGGCTGCAAGTGACAGAAACCTAGCTCTGTCACTGTTGCCCTCTGTCCCCAACTCTGTGGGAGCTGCAGAATGCAATAAAGCTTCAAGGATCACTGGAGCTTAGCCCCCAGATGTGCCGGTAAGAGCCATGGAGGGCCACAGGCTTTGGAGTCAGACAGTGTTGGGTTTAAATCCTGAATCTGCCCGCTAACGACCAGTGTGAGCTTAGCTTGGTTGAGGAATCTCCCATGGTCATTTCCCTCTGCAAAACGGAGGTCACAGTTATGTCCTCCTAAGGTGGGCATTTGATGGGATAAAATAGCACTCTGGAGTTAAAGAATGGAGGTCTAGAGGCTGGGGAAGGTCAAGGGAGACAAGCATACGCAATCTTTGTGCGCTGTGAAAACAGCAATGTTGGGGCTGGATGACACAACTCAAGGTCACACTTCCCGTGTACTCTTTTTGTTTTGGTCTTTGTTACAGCGACTCAACAGCCATGTGGTTTTACTCTGGCGTTGCAAGGGGAATGATTCCTTAACCGGGAGGTTCCAGCAAACAGTAAGAGAGGTGGGAAAAGCCATTTTCATGGGAAAAGAGAAACACTGTTAGATGAAGGCGACCATGCACAGGAAAATGCCCTGATTCCGTAGCTGGGGAGACTGGAGGCTTTGTGACTATTTCACCCTCAAATGGGAAAAGATGTAAATGACTAGAAAGTACCCTAAGAGAGGTAGGAAACTAAAATACAGTAGAATCCAGAGTTGAAAATTAAGAATTATTTTTCTTGCAACTATTTTCAACCTCCAGGGGACAAATCCACCTCACCTTTTAAGCATAAAGATAGAACAAAATATTTCCAATTATTTTTATTAAAAAAACTCTCAGTCTAATACAAGTGCAAAGATTTTTATAGATCTTTAAACAGTGTAAATATATAGTGTTTTTACTTGGGCATTTGTAGTCATCATAGCAAATAGAATCCAGCAGCATTTTAAGAGAAAAATCACCATGTGACAAGCTAAGGTTCATTTTAGGACTTTATTAATTATTTAATACTAGAAAATCAATATATTTAATTTATTAACAGAGAAGGAAGAAAACCAGTGTAACCGATCATCTTGACAGATGCTGAAAAAGCATTTGCTAAAAATTAACTTCCATTCCTGATACAAAAACTCTCAATAAAATATCAATAAATAAATAAGCTTATAGCATTAAACATGAATTTATAATCCATTGCTGGCCTCATGCTCAGTGGTAAAATTCCCATTAAAGTCAGAATCATAAAATGAATGTTCATTGTTGTAACTATTATCTGATAGTATTTTCTTCCAGGCATGCCAAGTCTACTAGAAAAAGGGCGAAAGTGAGTAGAGGAGACAATATGACTTGAAGACTGTGAAATACTATGAAGCAATAAAGACAGTCGGGTTCTCTATATAGTGACTTATAAATATGTCTGCTCCATATTGGGAGGGAAAAGTAGGAGATGAACAATAAATAGCATATGATGTTATTTTTTGGGGAAAAGTTGAGTATGAAGGGAGACCCCCCAAAACCTCGGAATTTCCTTGTAAAAAATTGTGTATTTATCCTTACATGTTTAAACTTCAGTTACCTTCAAAGTACTGTCTATTTGATGCAATACACCTATCGAGATTTTTTTCCCACTGCTCAAAACAGTTTTGAACTCATCGATTATGATGACTTTTACTGCTTCTGTCATTTTTTGTTTTACCTCTTCCATATTGGCAAAATGTTTCCCTTTGAGGACTTTTTTTCATCAGGGAAACAAACAAAAATCACTCAGGGTGAGATTGGGTGAGTAGGGAGGGTGGGGCACAGGGTTCATGCTGCTTTGGGTCAAAAACTGCTGAACACTCAGTGTGGTGTGGGGAGGTGTGCTTGTACTCACCCATCATGAAATGGGCAACCACATTGAAAGAGTAAAACAAAAAAAAAATTCTCTGAAGTTGAACGCAGCCTCTCACAACAGTGCCAGCTGGTACACTGATACAGGTGGGTTCCCAGAACACTCAGCTAGCGGGGAAAGCCTGCACCACAAAGGGCCCACCCTCCAGAAGGCAATTCTGATTTATTTTGGGTCCCCCCTCACACATGAGTGTGTGTAGGGGGGTGAAATGCACAGGAAAAAGTCATGAATTTTACTTAGCAAAGTAACAGTAGCTCTTTTGCTTTTGGTTGATGATTGACTTACAGGACAATCTCATTTCTTCTTTGTGCCTTTTAGGAATTGCTTGACTCTTTTTGTTTTTGTTTTTTAAATAAATAAGTAACTTGTCAAAGGTTAAAGGCAGTTTGACTTTAAATCCTGAGCTTTTAATCACTCCTCTATTATTTTTATTATTAGAAAGAAAATGCCATTGCTATTTCCAAAACACAAATTTATGTTTTATATATATGTATATAAATACAGCTGTCATATATAGGATAGATGGATATAAAATGTATTTGTATATAAAATATGTATATTTATATGGGTAAAAAGGAACTTTTACAAATATATATGTAAGTATACATTAATAGATATGTGTATAAATACACAAATATGAAATATTTAAAATTGTAATATAATACATGGTTAAAATATATTTATTAAATTTTATGAACCCTCTGTACCTGAAATATAAGTAGGGACTATGCTTATTTAGCTTTTACACCCTAGCAGCAAGCAGGTGTCCTTCACAGAATATTAATATGAAACAGAAATATTTTATACATGCTAATATAATAAACAGTAGACAATTGAGTTACAATGCATGAGCAGCAGGGTGCTCTTCTGTGATGCCCCCACGGCCCTCCTCTGTGTTGAGCAGCACACTGGCCTGCAGCCTCCATGTAGATGAAGTTACTATCACTGCAGGGGTTGGAAGGGCCATGGATCCAAGGCCTGGCATTGGGTAGGAGAAGCCTCGAGAGAAGTTAACTTTCAGATGTAGAAGGGTTTGAATTTCCTCTTTACAGAACGCCGGCTTCTGCCAGGCCTGAGCATAGATTTTACCCTTCTGCTCAGTGCTGCGAGGAGGAGGGCAAATGTTCGGGAGGCTGTGGGGTGGGTGACTGCCACTTACGTGATCCAGCTGGTACCACCAGGCTGGAAGGCCTTAGCTGAGTCATCTGGGAAAGGCCACCATTCGCTTTTGTTCAGCTAGAACACAGCCTCTGCCTTTTTCCACCGGCTGGTGTCTGAGCTTGAGAACAGGAGGAGACCCATGCTAATGCCAGAACTGGCCACAGGAGAAACTAGGTTCTCCCATGAGTGATGCCACCCATGTGGTGCCAGTAGGAGGGGGCCATACCTTCATACAGTGCCCTCTCTTGCCTTGGGTGGGGGTGGCACTGTGAGTGTGCCCACTGCGGCCACAGGGGTTCCACGGGACACTGCTGCCGCTCAGGAGCCTGTGAGGAGCCAGGGCTGCATGAGTGGCTGCTGGGGAATGCACGGTTGGAAAGGCGTCTTTGCAGTACGGTGGGATTCCTAGAGCTTCTCCCTCCCCTTCCTACTACACCCACCACCCACTCACTGCCCCCCAACTCTTCTTAGGACTCGGTGTTACCATGGCTGGCTATAGGGACAGGTGAATCACCTCTCTTGTTACCTCTTAGATGCCCAGCTCTTCCTTTACACCTGAACCTTCCCTTCCATTGGGTCTAGGCTTTGGCCTCTTCCCCTCCTTAAATCTGTTCACCTCATCTTCTATTCTTATCTCCTTGAGATTTCCCTGATTCAGGTCTCTAGCTTTGTGTGGAAAAATTCAGTGAGTGAAAATAAAGGCTTCTTTTTTGGTGGGGGTGAGGTGGGGGGAGAGAAGCCTCAATGTGAGGAACATCAATCAGTTGCCTCTTGCACATGCCCCAACTGGGGACTGAACCCATAACCCAGGCATCTGCCCTGACCAGGAGTCAAACCCATGACCTTTCGGTTCACGGGTTGATGCTCAACCAACTGAGCCACACTGGCCAAGGCAGGACAAAGTCTTCTTCATTACCCACAGCACGCTAAGAATGACTTAATGTGACCCCTCCCCTCCCCACCACTGGGTATTTTCACATTTGCACTGAGCTCTGGCTGAACTTGAGGAACTAATTGGTAATGGAGAAATTCAGGCAGGCTGCTGAGGCAGATGGGTGAACTGGCAGTTTTTATTAGCATTTTTCTAATCCATGAGATAAGTGACCCCAATGTGTATTTTACCATATGGAGGACTCATGCAAATCATATTTGTGCCTTCAAGGATGTAACAACTCAGGGACATAGATTATAAGCATGGATTAAAAATATAGTAACACAGGAATTAAAAAATGGTATAAGCATAAGGTATGGCATAAGGCATGCTTAGCCAATCAGGGCAAAAGGATGGACTGGAAATGGTGCTCTTTGAGCATCTGTTGTGTGCCAGATGCTATAACAAGCACTTTTATATATTCTGGTTCCTCTGATCCTTTCCAAACTCTTTAACTTAGGTTTTGTTATTTATTATTTGTATTATGAAGGTGAAAAAAGTGAGGTTCAGACATGTGAAGTAAATTGTGTTGAAAGTCACCCAGACTGAAAGCTCCCGAGTTTTTCAGAAGGGAACAGGGATGAACTTGACTTGTCCATTTTTGAGAGACAAGACCAGGGAAAAAAAAGCATGTTCTGAACTCACATATGTCAGGACTACCTGAAGATTTTGCTAAATATACAGATTTCTGGGCCTCACCAGAATTTCTGGGAGTGGGGTGTCAAATTTGAATTTTTGAAAAACTTAAAAAGTAGAGAAGAGGATAAAGAATATAACATGGTAGCCTTCCTGTAGCTTATCTGGGATATTCCATTTCCAAATTTTTATTACTAGGGAATAGAAATATGATTGATTTTTATATATTCATCTTGTGTCTTACAACCTTACTGAACTCATGTATCATATTTAGTAGCCTTCTTGTAGCTCATTTGGAATTTTATACATAAACACTCATGTTATTTGTGAATAAAAAACGTTTTTCTTCCTTCCTTCCTTCCTTCCTTCCTTCCTTCCTTCCTTCCTTCCTTCCTTCTTTCCTTCCTCCCTCCCTTCCTTCCTTCCTTTCTTCTGTCCTCTCTTCCTTCTTTTCTTACTTTATTTGTTTCTTTTTAGCCTATATTCCTCTATGCCTCTTATTTCCTTTTCTTGTCTTAATGCACTGGCTAGGATATTCAGCACAATGTTGAATAGGCATTATCAGAGTAGATATCCTTGACTTCTTCTGATTTTAGGAGGAAATAATAATAATAATAGTAATACCTTTTTTTACTATTATTATGTTAACTATAGTTATTTTTGTAAATACCCTTTATTGAGTTAAAGAAGTTGCCTATTACTACTAGTTTGCCAAGGGTTATTATCCTGAATGCATTTAAAATTTTGTCAAATATTTTTCTCTTTATCTTTTGAGATGATCAAATTTATTTTTTCTTTTTTACACAGTTAACATGTTGAAATACATTGACTGATTTATGAAAGTTGAACCAAGTTTGCATTCTCAGGATAAACCTTACTTGGCCTTGATGTTTTATTGTTTTTTATAAACTGATAGATTTGATTTACTAACAGATGAAGAATTTTTCATCCATGTTCACAAGAAATGTTGATTTGTAGTTTTACTTTTTTATAATGTTTTTGTCTGACAATTATGATAAATGCTGATGATAAAATGTTAACATTTTGTGATAATTGCTTTGTGCTTTTTTTTTTTCTAATAAAGCCAAACTTGTTAAATATTTATCAGTAAGTTTCCTTGTACTCTGGATTTTTATTGGTTTTGGCCAAAAGGATATCTTGGCAGAGACGAGAGGGCAAGAGGAACATGAGGTCAGACATTTATTCACCTGCCTCCTTCCCTAACAAGTCTCTGCATTTTTCTACCCAAGACCACAGCTCCTGTAAGGCAGGTCTTCCCTTACGGCCCTGTCTCTGGGTCTAGGAACTGTTCCCTCCCCTTCTCCCTTTGCGTCTGGGGTAGTAAACAGTTTCCTCCCCTTGTTAGCTCTGCTACTGCACTTGTGGTCTTCCCTTAGCCGGGAGCACACCTTTGTAACTCCCTTGTTAAAATAACTCAGTAGCCCTGTTTGTGTGATCCGATTCCTTCTAGGACCTTAGCTGGTATACCTTTCACCAGTTTTCAGTATTCATATCCTATTGTTTGGACTTGCAGATATCTTTGGTTTTCATTAAAAATTAAGTTTCTGTTTCTTTTGGTGTTGGAGATTTTCTTAAGAGAAGAAGGGGCAGAAAGTACTTTAGTTGGAGAGAAGCTTTTCAGATCATAAATTAACTGTTACTCTTCTTCAACACTTGTCAATATTTGGTTTAAAGATGACACATCCACTTTCCCATACCCAAGGCGGAATAAAGCATTACCTCTTCAGTGTTCCCAGATAACCTCGAACATGGCTATTGTAAGTGTGCCAGTATGTCTTGAAGGCAACAGTTATGTCTCCTTTGCCTTTGTGTCCCCAGAGAATAGCTCAGAAATGAGAAATACAGCCATTTCCCTAGTTAGAAAGGGCCTTTCTCAAAGAGTGGCTAACAGCCTAAGGAGATTAAGATGGGAAATGGTATATCCTTGCATGTGGGACTCTCTCTGTGTGTGTGTGTGTGTGTGTGTGTGTGTGTGTGTGTGTGTTTGCAGTAAAGTCCTAGTTATCCCAGAATAAAGTGCTCAACTTTAGATTTCTAGAAAACTCATTTAGCATACACTTAACTTGTTTTAAATTATTTAATTTCTAAGTAATGACATTCCATTTGATTTTGAGAATAACTTCTTTTGCTTTTTAAGAATGAGGCTACCCATAGGCACACTTCTGATTTAATTAGGAAGAGCTCATAAATACTGTTTGGATGATGATGTGCAGGATACTTCATGCAAATCAGGCTGCTCATAAGGACCTCGGTTATAGTGCTGTCTGATAGTGATGGGGTGTGTGTGTGTATTCCTTATTGTGTGTTCATAGCCTTTTCTTTTCTTCCTCTTATTTTTGTCTCTTGTTCCTAATCCTAATTTCTTGCTACATCTTTTCTTTCAAATTTGCACCTTTTAGTCTTCTGTGTCCCGGCAGCTTGTTAACAAACCAGTTTGCACACTGTTCTACACGAGTCAATAAGCCTTGGAGGCAGAATGTTTTCAGACCAAATGGTCTCTCTTCTAGTTGAGCGCTTCTCAAATTTTAATGTGCAACAGAATCCCCTGAGGACTTTGTGAAATACAGATTCTGGTTCAGTTGGCTTCTGGGAGACCTGAGATTCTGCATTTCTAACAAGCCCCTGGTGATGCTAATACTGCTAATTTAAGGATCACATTTCAAGTACAAATTTAGACTATTGGTGATTAGCACAGACTTGGTCTTTAGTTATAGGGGACATTATTTTTCATATTTGCTGTATTTCTTCAAATGCTATTGGTGTATGGTTCCCTCTGAAAAGCACTGCGTTCCTGACAGATGAATCAATTGGAAGCATGCAGCCAAAATGTGGCTCAGCTGCCATTTAAAAATCAGAACTCCGTGAATGAGATAAATGTGTAAAACAAGTGTTGGGGCAAGGGAGAGTCTTTGGGAAAAAAAAAAAAAAGAGTTGAAGTTTACCATGAGTCTACTTCAGATAGGTTAGAAACAACTTCAGAAATATGGAAACATTGTGGTATTTCTCTCTGCTATCTGTCAAGGCTGCAAGTGCTGTAGTGCATGCTCTGGGTGTCACTTATCTTTTAGACAGTTTGGGGAGAAAACCTTGTAACCGCATTTTAGGATTTTGCTTAGAGGCTTGGAATTATGGGAATTGCCCAGCATGCTTTGCAACCACTGACCAGTCTGTAGGAGGGTAGCCTATCTGTTCACTTACACCTCCTCAGGCTCCTCTGTGCCTTAGGGTTGTCCTGGATCCCCTTCGTCAAATATTCTTAATAGGAAATTGATTTAGGCAAGAGGTGACATTTAGGTGTTACCTTTCACCGATTCAGATTGATTGTTAGTGGCACAGGGATTAACATGTTGAAAAGGATTATAAAGTTTTGTTAAGATTCACAGATGATGTCTTCTCAGAGATTAGGAGTGACGCATGTGTGTCAGACATTCATCATTTACAATCCAGCCTTAGAGGGCCCCTTGATAGACAAGGGGAAGGTTGGTCCATTAGCCCTAAGCCCTGTAACCACTAAAATCAGCCTACATGCTGTCTCCCTCTTTTCCCTTGTTTTCAGCACCACTGCACCTGCATTTGAGGATAATATGCCAGTTTTGGCATCAGAAGTAATTTCTAATTACCCAATCCGATATGATTTGGTTTGATGTCTTCTCATTCTTATAACACTGGGGAACACAATTTTTGTTGAGTTAGATCTGACACTTGTTTTTGACTTGCTTTTGGCATCAGAATCCAAAAATGACCCCAGTTTTTAACTATCGTATCAACTTTTTAAGGTACAGGATAACCTCCCTTTGTTCCAAAAATCACACAAAATATATATATAAAGGAAAAATTTTAAAAATTGCCTGAATATACTGTTTATTTAGTTATTTTATTCATATGAAGGCTATATATTGTTACTCTAAGTCAAATTGTGTACAAGTAGTAAAGTTCTGCTACCAAACATACATATTAAGGTATTTTATCTTTTCAAATGACAGGCTAGGAAATGCCATAATGAGATACTTGAAACAGTCTCCTTCATTTGGCAAAGCTTTCACAAATTGCTTCATGAGACCGAGTTTTATGTGCAGAGGTGGGAATATAATGTCCTTTCTGTCAACGAGTGGCTCATGTAGAATGTTTGGATCACAGGTTTGAGGTCAGATCTTGGAGGCCAATTCAACTCCACCTGATGCTTCTCATGAGCTCTGCTGTCCCACATACACAGAAAACAGGGATACTTGGTGTATCTGCATTGCTGACCAAGAAGGAAGCAGACAATTTTAAGGTCAACACAGATGATCCAATAGTGCTTGTGATATTGCAACAGATCAATGGCTATTTTTATGTCTTCATATTCTTCACGAAAACAAACTGAATGGCCAATTGGGACTGCACCAAATAAATTGCCATTGTGGAGGGGGACACACTTCAGGCTCCGCTTTGAGCTATCGATGAACAGTCTCCATTCACTTGCATTCTAGATTGGAATTCCCAATTCCTCCACTAAATCATGTATGTTATGGCAATACATAAAGCCACCATCACTTTGAACGTACTGCAGAAATGTACTTTCTCTTGATCAAAAGTAGGATAACTTCGCTCCCTTTTCAAGAAAGTTTTTCTCATGCAGTCTTGATGCTAGGAGTTCTGAAGCCTTTTTGGATAGTCCCAAATCTCATGCCAAATCATTCAACTAATGCCGATCAGATCCCTTATGAACTGAGTCATCTTCAGTTTCAAAATCTTCATCATTGCTGTCACTTAGTTCTTCACCATACTCCTGTTTTTCGAAAGAGGGTAGTTCAGTGAAAACTGGCACTGGGATTTCAGCTGAATGGGGCACTGGGTGTATAGCTGATGGTAGATTAGAATACTCTATTTTACATTTATTTTTCTTGTTGTATTCTGATGTTTTCACTATATAAAAGTAACTGTCACTTGAATGATCTCTGGGCTCTCGCCAAACCACAGGTATACCAAATGGCAATTTATCACGTGTTCCCTTTGTCCACATTCGTAAACTCTTGACACACTGCTTACACACCTTGTGAGGGGCCCAAGGCTTATCTTGATCACCAAATTTTACTTTAAAATATGGAAAATAGGCTTGCCTGACAAATGTGCTGATGTTTGTCCTTTGGGAATGGTGAAACTGCTGTTACAGAACCCCTGGGCTGCTCCAATTGAAAACAAACCCACGGGCTCTTTAGTTAGGGGCCTGATTGCCCGTCGCCAAAATTATAACTCTCAATACCAGAGTTTAGTGAAAAGAAAAAGAATTGTTTATTTAACAGTTATATAGATTTAGTTATTTGCAGATTTCTGTTGTTAAGTCTTATGTTCTTTAAAACACCCATAAACACATATCCTTGCCTCCCCCCCTACCAAACCAGGCTAGTTTTAGAAAAGTCAGAGAAACTCTTTCCCTACTTTCCAAACACAGTTCAGCTTTACCAGCAGCTGCCAGTCATTCAATCCTGATTGGGGAGACCTCGTCTATGTTATGGGGTCCACCAGCTTTTAATCCAGAATTTCATGGATTCTCAGCCTCCTTGTAAACTGTATAGTTAGTCCTTTTGTATTCCACATGGTCAGTCTGTTCCTTTTCAAAGCAGCAAGGTATGTCCCTTAAAACTGCATCGTCAGTCCCAGTTAAATTTACATAGTCAGCCTCAGCCTCAGTCAAATCCGCACAGTCCGCCTGGCTAAAATGTCTGCCGCTTCTTTTTAAATCCCTGACCACGTCCTCTGATGCAGTGGGTGCGGTAACCAGTTCTGACCATTCACCTCACGCAGGCTCTGTGCTTTCTCCATACCATCCCCTGGTCCAAGTCCCCCCCCCCCCCATCTACCCGAGGCTTTGGATGCATTAAAGCCATTTTGCATAAAAAAAGACACTAGCCACCAGCCTCAGGCATGTGGAGGCATTCAAAAAGCTGCTTCCTTCTCCCCATCCCCCAGCCGCAAACTCTGGGGTTTTTTTGGAACACACCTGTTTCTGTAACACTGCCACAGATATAACAAAATGAATTAGGGTTGTTTAGGCACTTACTATGAGAAACAGTAGAGGCAGACATGATCTGAAGGAAAGAAAATGAGTACCTATGAAAATAAAAAATAAATTCTGCTAACTCCTTGTATACAGACAAGAACTCAGACTACACTTTGGAATACAATTCACTATATAGAGCAGCACACAACCTCTCACCACACTGCCTCATGTGTAACTAAATAGCCTAGACAAGTATAAACCTGTTGCTGGTCTCCAAGGTCATCCCCCACCACTCCCCACTTGAGGGAGGTTTGCTCGCAGCCAATAGGAGAGCACTAGTGCTTCCCTCGGTCCAGGCTCTATCCAGCCTAGAGTGGTTGCATTAAAATAAGCTGTAGAGAAAAACTTGATGTGACAGAAGAAAATTAACTGAAGTTTTGAAATCAGCATGGCTATTTTAGTCTAAAACAGCTGAAAAAATCAAACACAACAGGAATTATGTTAAAAACTGTTCCCCTGTGTTATCTGTCCTTTACCGTGGGCATTTCTCAGAAGGCAATGGTTTCCTAGCTAATGAAAGGGAACAAGGTTTGCCAGTTGTGTTGGTTGGCTTTCCTTTTCTTTTAAAAAAGTTTTTGTTAAATGTTTACTTACTTGTTTATTATTTTATTTTATTGTTTTTCTATTACACTTGTCCCAGTTTTTCCCATTGCTCTACCCTGCCAACCCCCAGTCAATCCCCACCCTGTTGTCCATGCCCATGGGTCCTTTATACATCGTCTTTGACTAGACCCTTCCCCTTCTTTCCCCCTGTTCCCCCCCCCCCCCGCTCCTCCCCCCAGTCACTGTCAGTCTGTTCCTTGCTTCCATGCCACTGGTTCTATTGTGCTCATTTGTTTGTTTTGTTCATTAGGTTCCTCTTATAGGTGAGATCATATGGTATTTGTCTTTCGCTGCCTGGCTTATTTCACTCAGCATAATAGGCATTTTTGTACACCAACAATGAAATATCAAAAACAGAAACTAGGAAAAAAAAATCCCATTTACTATAGCTACAAGAAAAATAAAGTACCTAGGAATAAACTTAATTAAGGAGGTAAAAGACCTGTACTACAGAACATTGAAGAAAGAAATTAAGGAAGATGCAAATAAATGGAAGAATATTCTGTGCTCATGGATTGAAAAAATCAACATTATTAAAATGTCCATACTACCCAAAGCAATCTATAGATTCAATGCAATCCCAATTAGAACATCAATGACCTATTTCACAGATTTAGCAAAAATATTTCAAAAATTTATATGGAACCAAAAATGACCATGAACAGCCTCAGCAATTTTGGCTTTCTTTTTAACTAAAGATTCTGCCTACTCCCTGAAGAGTGTCTCCCAGCAGGGAAGCTGCCGCCTGTCACTCTTGAATCAATCACTAAAAAACATTTTGTCTTGCTCATGCTATGGATGGTGATGTGATCCCAAAGTCTCCTGGTCTGGAGGCCCTGCTGACTGAAAGGAAGCTTTATGTGATATTTCTCTCCCTTTAATAAAGTTCGCTGTTCAAGATTAAATTAAGGTCTCTTATTCCACTTAGCTCAGGCCATTTTTGTAGGGACATTTAAAAAAAAATTTAACCTTAAGAAAAAGTGATACACCATTGTTATGCAGGTCAACTCAGAAATAAGCTCTGAATTTGCTAGTCTTCAGTTTTGTTCAGTGGGACTTAAACTTGTTCATTTGGATAATTCTGGGTTCTGAATTCTGCTGTGGCTCTTCCTAATTGGTGACCCTGAGAAAGTTATTCACCTTTCTGAGCCTTCATTTTCTCATCTGCAAATTGGAGACAATAATAACTACCTCCTTGTGGGTGATGTGAATATTCTGGACACTCAGGATCACTCCTGACTTAAAAAAAAAATATATTTTTAATGCAATAGGTATCCACTAAATGGCCTTTCCCCATTTCTTTCTCTTGTGTTTGATACAAGATCTTATTGTGTTTTGTTTTTATTTGATTTTCTTTTGAAATTTTTATAATATATATATATTTATTTAAGAGAGATGAAGGGAGGGAGAAAGAGAAGGAGGGAAATATCAATGTGAAAGAGAAACATCTATTGGTTTCCTCTAGTAGTCACTCTACTGGGGACTAAGCCTGCAACCCAGACATGTGCCCTGACTGGGAAGCGAACTGGTCACTTTGTGTGATGACACCCAAGCAACTGCGCCGCACTGGTCAGGGTTTGATTTCCTTTTGATTGTGATAATTGAAGTATTCCTGGAATTTATATTACTGTGGGATTTTCTAGGTAAACATCAAGTGCCAATAGAGCAGAGAAGGTGAAACAAGGTATGGAGCAAGGAAGGGATCCCCAAAGTCCTCACAACCCAAGGTTTGGGGGATGAAGGAAGGAGATAATACAGCTTTTAAGGTACTCTGCATATCTATGGCAAGCTCATAGCTAGATGATAGCTGTGCTACTGCCCCAGGGCAAAAGGTGTCTGTGACTTTCAGGATTTGAAAGGAAGGGCGGCAGCCTTGAAAGAAGGAACTTGGGGAAGGTGCCATGGTTATAGGAGCATGTTGGAGAGAAGCAATGATGGAAGTGAGTGCCATGATGTAGGAGGATGTTGTAGCAGCCAGGTGGGAAGCAGGAAGCAGCTGTGCAGTTTGTAGTCAGGATTCGGCCACGCGGCCTGGGCTAGTAAGAAAGCAGGGACACTGCTGCTTTGATCGTGCCTGCTCCAGCTGACTCTGAAGCCACCAAGGGCTCTGTCTGGCAGACCCAGTCTCTATCTGGGCTCTATGAACTTGGGATACATGGAAAGGACACTGTTAGGATTTGTGCCTTTCGTGGACTTCACCATGATCCAGTGTCATATGGCATATGCTTTCCTGGACTATTACGTGGAGGCCGAGGACAATGTATCCCAGATCCTGGAGGAGAGAGTTAACAGATAAGGGATGGGGAACTATTGGGCCTGTTTTTGGTTTATAGCCTTTTGGAGAGCAAGGGGAGTGCTGGGTCTCATGGGAACACAGGGCTCTGAGCTAAAGTGCTCCTAGCATGCCCCCCACTCCATGACAAGGTTGGAATATTGTAAATAAAGATCTGTTTTTCTCAACACTAATGTTGGGCCATACGCCAAGGCGCCAGGTTTGCTCTGTAACAAAGAGAGTGAAGTGAGATCTTAGTGACTCTAGGACCCAGGGCTCAGTAGACTAGAGAGGAGAACAGAATCTGGAAACTTCAAAGACTGAGTGAATCTAAGCAATTGCCAGATTATTAGATACAGAACCTCATTTATCCAGAGGTAACTGAAGCATGGCAGGGGACAAAGTCTCATGAAAATGTTTAGAAATATGTCCTCCAAACAAGGCTAGACCCAGTCAAATTGGGATCCAGGTAATATTATACTCATTCATTCATCCATTGAGTTGTTTATGTCCCAAACATGTACTTAGCACTTTGTATGTGCTAAGCTCTATATCAATCCTTGCCTCAAAGAACTCCTGAGAGAGTGGTAGAATGGTAATTGTGTACCATGTGATGTGTGTTTTAACTGAATTGATGGAAATAAAGCTACTTCTATAAAATATCTGAAGACCAGATCTCTTTTTTCAATATTTGCCCCCCTTTCCCAATCTGTTTTTCCTTCTTCCTGGATTTAAGAACTGTACCTGGAGAGAGATGGCATGTGCCAGTCTTGCTTGTGGCTTAGAGTCCCTGATTTTTTCCCATTGGAATTTGAGCAGAAATGATGGGTGTAACTTCTGTGTTCTTGCTTAAAAGGAAATCCTTTGCTATGAAGTTCCACTCTTTCTTTCTTTCGTGGCATTGACGAGGATAACAGAGCCTCTCTACTTGCCTGCTTCGCCAGATGACTTCACGGAGCAGAGCTGGCCACCTGTGCTGGACTGGCACACGAGAAAGCAATAAACTTCCAAGTACTTTATTCACTCAATTTCAGGATCTCTTTATTATAGTTTTCATTGTAACTAATTAAGTAGTCATGGCTTTTTTGAGGTTTTTGTTGGCTACATCAGATTCCTGAAGACATAGGATTCAAACTCTTGGATGAAGCTTAACTCTAGAGTGCTTCCACACATAAGAAATATATACTCCCAAACTAAAATAACTTCTCAAGTTTTCAGGTACTAAAGAGTCAAGATCCAATCTTTTTCTGGGATCTTACCTCCTTTGCTAGTCTAAGTTTTGCAAAATCAATAAAGAAGCAAGTGAGCAAGTATCCATATTTTGCATGAGTGGATCACATTTCTCTTGGTGGTGGTGGGAAGTATTGGAGATATAATTTTGGAGTGGCAATGGTAGCAATGGAAAGCCAGTCAGTGTCTGACTATTCAAAGTCATGCTTGAGAAACAGTGCTGGAAAAAGAGGGAGGGGACTCTCTTCAAGGTCATCTTGTATACTTCATGCAGGGCCCCCAAAAGCTATTATCTTTAGACAAGCAGCCTCATCGCAGTTCCATTCGACTGAGATCTCCTCATTGCACATTATATCAGCCTTTCTATGGCTCCAAAAGGGTCAATGCCCGTTGCAATCTACGTAAATGAAAGAAGACCCTTCCTACTGACTCACCATTCATTTACTCATTCATTAATTGAATAGTTACTGAGCCTCTCCTTTATTCTAGGAAGATGGTAGATGTGTATGTTAGTGGAGACAGAGCTGAGAAACCCTGCCCCAGAAAGACAGGACTAGAATGTTCAAGAGGCACAAAACAGGTGCAAGGAAGTTAAGAAATACAGTAGGAATTGACACAGGAGTACAGAGACACAGTGCAGGGCAGATGTCTCCTGGCACTCAGCGGCATGTGTCTACTATGATAAAGGTGTGTGATTAATTACACACAAAGACCAGATGTATGTTTCCTCACTTGCTAATTGCAATTAGTTGCAGGAGCACTAACATACTGCTGCTCGAGAATGTCAAGACATTTCAGTGGATTCCCCTTGGGTTGCTAAGAAACCACAATTAACTTTACTAATTATTCCCTTCACCACGTGTGCTTCACTTAATGTAGAACCAAACTAATGACTATTGATCTTTTAAAAACTTTTATTTTATTTTTTCCTAAAAGCCATCTTGGCTGCCATCCAATTAATACCAACATTGGCTCCTTAGACAAAATCACAAATATCATCAAGTCCATTTAAGGTTGGGGTCGGGGGGGGGGGAAGCAAACTTTAGTTTCAAGAATTCTTTCATTTCTTCTCTAGGGAGGGAGAGGCTCTCTATACTGGCAAAATGCCATATGACACTTTTGGTTGCATATGCTTTGAAAGATTTTGTAACTGACCAAGCAAGCAAGCAAGCATCTCTGCAGTGACTGATCCATAGCATCTGGTAGTGGTGGGGAGTTGGCAAACCAGAGATGTAAGCCAAGGACTAGGCTGGGGATGCAGGGCAACTTAAAGATGCACAAAAATCTCACTTTAATGCTGGCAATCCACCTAGAGTTGAGCAGGTGTCTTCATGTTCCATAATCTGGGTAGCATTAATTCAAACTTCTGCATCCTTAAACTTAAATTTCTATGACTTTTCTCAAGATTCCTGTGAATGTGTGTGTGTGTGTGTGTGTGTGTGTTAGAGCTGGCTTACATGCTCATGGCTTTTCCTATGTCTATGTATCTTGCTTCTGTCCCACATTGTGTTGATTCAGGTGTGAAACTCACTGCCTTCTTCGATTTTCTCTCACACACACACACACACACACACACACACACACACACACACACACACACTTTTCCAAAGCATGCATGAGAATTTGAGGACAAGATAGCAGGTGGATTCACAATTCACCTTATGTCACCCCAAACAAACTGAAATGGAAAAGCTGGCATCCTTGCTTTAAGATGTCCTCTAGGCAACCACTTCATGGAGTTCTTCACCCCATACAGTTCTAGCTGAGTCTACCTGATGAGGAACAACACAATTTGCTCTTTGTCTTCTGCAGAGAAATTTTATAGTTCTCTGAAACCTTGTTTGATTCTTCTGCCTCAAGTGTACTCATCAATTTTCCCCCCCGAAAGACCAAGAGAAAAGGGAATTTTCTCCTCAACAGTAATTCTCTCTTTAGCAAGAATGCTCGTACCAGCTGCTAGGACAATAGTCTTTTCACTTCATTGTTACCACGATGCGTTCTCCTAACTGCCACTTAAAACACTTGGTGCTCCCCTGAGCTTTTTAATGCAGCACCTCTGTTGAGTGTTGCAGAAACCTTGTGAGCTAGGCGGAGCAGCCATATCTCGTGGCCACATTTTGCAGGTAAAGAAACTGAGCCTTCTGGGGATGAATGCCCAAATGTGCATTGTTTTTGGTAAAATGTTCTTTTTGCCTTTTTGTGCTCCAGATGGCCATTTCTTGGAGGTATAGGACAGATCAGGAAGTCGTGAATCATCCAACTTGGACTTTACTCCCTCATTCTGCTCCAGATTCCATCACACTTTAAGGCAAAGCTCTAAGCTAAATGGAGCAGCATGTGAGATAAGCCAGCCTGCACTGGGATATTTGCAAAGTTTTTCAGCCTTGACACTATGGAGATTTTATGCAAGCTACTTCTTTGTTGTAGGTGGAGGGAGATGTCCTGTGTATTATAGGATGCTTAGCAGCGTCTCTGACCTCTATGCCAATAGAACACTCACTCTCAACCTTGTAGTTGTAATCATCAAAGATTTCTCCGAACATTGCCAAAGGTCCTCCAAGGAGGCAAAATTGCACCTGGTTGAGAACCATGGAGTTATTGTTACGTACCCATTGACATGATGGTTTCTCATCTTTATGACTTGGACCATAGGTGATTGGTTATTATGAGCGGTTCAGAAGGGAGATGCAAAAACTGCAAAGCACACAGTAAAAAAGAAAGTTTTAAAAACTCATGTTTTCTTTTTTTATTAAATGTATATTTAAACAATTTTATTTATTTATTTATTTATTTATCTCTTTATATTTAAAAAATCTTTATTGTATTTTTTTTCTATTACAATTTAGTCCCCTTATACCCCCCCACCCCCCCAGCAATCACCACACTGTTGTTCATGTCCATGAGTCCATTTTATTTTCCCTGGAAAGAGGACACATGCCTTTGCTTTGGTGGGACAGAAGATAAAATATGCCACCTGTCTCCATGGCATGAGCGCCTCTGGTGGGGTATTGTGGCTGATAGCTCAGCTATGACAACAAATGATCCAAGCAGTGCCAAGAAACACAAGTCAGTCCATTTAGGGAAGAGACGAGATATTTGAACAGCTTGATACTGTGAAGGCATAAATTGTCAGGAGAGGTACATGTGAGCTGGAGAGATTTGTAACTGTGGCAGACGGTAATTCTGGTATTTCATGTTAATTGTTTTTCTCAGGCAGGAGACCTCCTGTGATTTACATTCTGGGGCTGGAGGGATGGTGGGCTTAGCCAGATAGCTCCTCACCTCCAGGGAAGATAAGTGGGGATGTGACAGCTGCCTTGGAAGCTCTCATTTGTTCCAGAGCATGGGGGGTGCTGTCATGTACTCTGGGGTAGGTCATGCAAGATAAAAGAAGCTGTGCTCAATAGCTGAAGGGGACAACTGAAGAATAGGTGGCAGAGTCTAAGGGCTCAGGAGTGATGTGCAAATAAGCAGGGGGCAGTCTCACCAGACAGGTGCTGAAGTTGGCTTATCTGGCCCCTCCTGCAAGTGGGAAACTTCCAGATGTTGTGTGGGTGGGCTTGGGAGGGGCACTTAGGGACTTCAGAAGGAACTGAGTTTTCATACAGACCAGGAAAACCTTTGATCAGGACAGAAGTGTGGATTTAACCTTTGCTCACCTGGGACATTTAAGGGGCCATTCTGATGAGGAGACAAGAAAGGATCATGTTGTCTCTCCTGAGTCAGTATGTTTTTCTACTTCAGTCTTTCCAAAGGCACTTTGCCCAGGAGCTATTTCTCCTTTTTCCAAACCACAAAGATGAGTTAAGTCCCTCTAGCTCTTAGTGGGGCTCAGTCAAACCGGATTACCTGCAGATCCAGGCAGAATTGTGGTGAGTCTGGGTCTCAGAGACTCTGGAAGCCAGTCATAAGAGGTAGGAAAGATTGGTTAGTGTGTGGTTGGAAAGTGAGAGTGAAGCACAGCCATTCCTCTTGGAAGGTGGTCGTGGTCATCCAGGGTGACAGCTGGGCACCAAAGTGCCAGTAAGTCCTGGCTTGCCATGTTCTCCATTCTATGTCTAGCTCGTCCTACTGACTGGGCTCACTAACCACTAGTGCTTCTGCCATTTTTTCCATCTCTTCCATGTGGGTGAAACATTTCCCTTTTAGGACTTTTTTCATCTGTAGATTTCCTGTTGCAGCATCAGATACCTCCCTAGCTTTGTCCTTTGAGGGTGAGTTGCCATCACTGTTGCCTTCTGATTCCTGGTTGAGCTCTGGGATCCATAGTCTGGGGTTTCTGCCTTGTGATTTTGGAGATGTAGTGGCTGATCACTTTCTTTTTTCTCTTTGGACTCTTCCTGCCTCAGAATACATTCTACTCCTTCACATAACACACTGACAGGGCAGACTCCATGAGAAAGGCTCTGTTTATCCTGGCTCGCTGCTCTTCCTCAGGTGTGTGGCCTCATCAGTGCAGGAGCTGCCCTTCTCTCCAGATCAGAGAGTGGAGCTGAAGGGAGTGTGCTTGGGGCCAAGCGGGCCGACGAACCCGCGGGCGGCCAACAGTGCATCGCCCAACCCAGGCCAGGGGACCAAACTGGTGCCCACCTCCCTAGCCGCCTCGCAGCGGTCGTCCGGTCAGCCACCTCAGGCCTCAGCGCTGCCAGGGAGAGGCTTGCGGTGTGGAGCCAACGAGCAGGGTTGGATCAGTGAATTTTTGGTATTAATTATGCCAAGGGTCTCCAGAATCGGCCTCTAGCAGTTTCCTCTGAGTAGAAGAATCAGGATGGTAAGAGCTGATTGGAGCCTGGGATAATGAGCCAACACTGGGCCCTGGACTCAAGGCTCAGATGAAGCACCACGGGCTACATTGATTAGCCTCCTGAAGTGTTTGTTATGTGAGAGAGAACAGCCACCTCAGCCCCAGAAAATGGGCCCCAAAGCAGTGTATCAGCATCTCTGAGGTCTGAGCTTTTCAAAGATGTTCCCTGAAAGGAGAACACAGGCCATTCATTCCCAAGTGCCCTAAAGAGTTTACTGGGTGAGTGGGCACCGAGTCACCTCTGAATAGTCTATTTGTCACTTTCCTGTGATTTGGAGAAATAGTTTCTGGCTTATTAATAAAATTAATGATAAAGTTGATGATTATTGCTAACCGTTATTGAACATGTTTCAGAGTGCATGGCATGCGGCAAGAACTTTATAGCATTATTGCCTTAGGTCCTTAAAAATACTCATAAGGAGATACTATTTTTATCCATATGTTACAGATATTTGAGACTTGGACATTCCTGAGCCTGGTTGGTAAGATGATATCTTGCCCAGAGCCTTACTGCTGGGAAGGTGGAGAGGTAGGGATCTCACTGACCCAAGTCCATGTTTTTAAGCACTAAGTCACTTTCTCTCATTTCAGAGAAAAGGGAATTAATCACTCACTGACTATGTGAAGCCACAGGGAGCAGTGTAACTGGGCTCTGATGTGGCTGAAAGTCTCTCCTTTTGTACTAGTCATTGATAAAATATATTCTAATTTGGCGTGTTGACCTGGTGGGAAAGTTTCTGGGGCTTCAAAACATGTTGTGATAAGTCATTTTTTTACTTTTTTTGCTATTTTGCCATTTTTGCTTTTTTACTCCAGTGGCAAGTTATTTTGCTCACTTATCCCAGATGCACCAAGAATTTATTAGCTGAAGCCCCCTTGTTAGTTCACCCTGGCTGTTATCTCTATCCCAGATGCATCAAGAATTTACTAGCTGAAGTCCCTGTGTTAGCTCACCCTGGCTGTTATCACTATCCCAGGCGCACTAAGTGCACTAAATGCACTAAATGTTTATCAGCTAAAGCCCCCTCTAAATTAGAAAGTGTCTATGTGTAGTTTCTCCCACCTACTACTTTTATTGGGCAGCTCCAAGGACATGAGTCTAGTTTTTTTTTGCCTTTAGAAACCTTTAAAAACCTTATAGTCTGTAAGGCAGCGCGGCTCTCCCATCTTCCGCCTCTGAAGGTGGGAAGAACCGTCCCTGGCCAGGTAAATAAACGCCATCAATTTGTTTCTAAATTGCCTCGTGTCCTCTTTGCTCGCTAATGCTCCATAACAATGTTTTGTGTCTTACTATTCTGTGGCACGCTTTCATGTCAAGGAAATTATGATCTGTTTTGATGCCCAATGTGGCTCTCTGTTCTATAACCAAGGTAGTCAGAAGTGGCAAAGGTGTGAGAAGTCATTTGATCAAGTCCTCATCTCCATAGTTGAGGAAAAGGTGGTTCATGCCTTGTCTAGGGTCAGGCAGGTCAATACAGGTGGAATGAGAACCAGACCCAGCCTCATCTGTTGCCATCATTCCAATACCCTGTTTACGATGTCAGACACACTGCTCCTCCGAAATGGGAAGGAAACTCACAGTATTAGTACTTTACTGTGGCAGCCTTGGAAAAATAATTTAGAATTTAGGAGAACCAGAGACATATGGGAAGGCAATGTTTTTAGTGAAAGGAAACTTGGAATGAGATCCTTGCTTGTTTTTTCATTCATTCATTCATTTTTTTTTAACTGACAAAAACTGAGTAGAAATCCTGATTCTAGATCCAATTCCACTGCTACTTGTGTCATTTATGTTGAGCTTCTGCTTACTCACCTGATGAATGATGGTATTAAAATACATCTAATAGTTTAAATATGGAAAAACTTTTGATCTCATTAGCAACCATAGAAATGTAATTTTACATGTTACTGAGTCACTAATTTATTTTTACCTGTTAAAACAACAAAAACACATTAAAAGAAAATGCCTAATGCTAATGAGGATGTTGTGAAGAAAGCAGTCTTAAATAGATATTGGTATAAATTTTTGGAAAGGAATGTAATGGGTTGGTAAATAGCTATTAAAAGATCCATGCTCCTTGACACAGTAATTCCATTTCTGGGAATCAATTCTAAGTATATTCTAAGAAAGAATCTATGTACACAAAGATGTTTAATGACATTTTTAATATTAGGTGAAACATGGAAACAACCTAACTGCTAGATCAAATGAATAGTTAAATTATTGTCTATCCACAGAGTGAAATGTATATGCAGACAATGAAGAAAATGATTATTGTGAGGTTTCTATCTAACATGGAAAATATTTGATGTGATGCTAATTAAAAATGAAAGTATTCATTATTATCATACAAATGAGGAGAGAGTTACATAGAAGAAAATAATCAAATTCTTAAAAGTGTGGTAAGTGGATTAATGGGTTGTTTTTATATCTTTTTTTTTTTTTTTTTTACGTTTTGAAAACATGTTTATGTTACTGTTTTCCTTGGAGGCAGAATAGTGTTAAGAGCCAGGCCTTGGTGTCAGACAGACTAGATTTGAATTCCATTATTGTCGCTTATAAGCAGTGTGTTTGTCTGAGCTTCCTTTAGGTAGAATGGAAGTGATAATTGAACATATTTCATAAGATAGATGTGAAGATTAGATAAGAGAGTGTATGGTAATGCTTACACAGGGCTTGACTGGTTGAAATCTATTAATTAATAACTATCCATTATTATTTTTATGAAAACTTGTAATGTATTGCTGGACACCAGTGACAAAAAATAAAACAAAAAGAAAGACAAATTGAATGATCTCTCAGGGTCCATTTGAAACATATTTAAATAGGTTTTTCATGATAGAGATATATTTGTAGATTAATATGGGGCTCAAATCGGTCGGCAGCCGTCCGTCTCGAGAGACGATGGTGTAGCTTCTTAAGAGTCTATCTGCACCATCGAGAATGGTTGTGCAGTCCGACTCGGGAGTGACACGGTAGCTGTCTCCTCCCGTGTTGAATCGACATCTTGCGATGACGCTGGAGTGTCCTCTCCAGTGAAGCTGAAGCGACAGAGCCTGGGCGGGGTGATATGGAGGGTCTGCTGTTGCCCATGCAGCAGACCCTATGGGGCTCAAATGTCATGCCAAAATTGTAGAGTTTTGAAAATATAGCTTCCTTGGGGAATGAAATGAGATTTTTTTTGTCTATATCTGAATTGGCTCTTTCTAGTGAATGTGAGAGAACATGTAGAATTTTATATTAAAGGATTTGGGAAACTGGTTGGTTAAGAAATGGTCAGTTCCTTCACTTTCTTCTTCTAAAAGCTGCCTTTGGTTCTATATACAAGTAAAACCATGAAGTCATTACTTATGTACTTAGGAGCAATGGGAGAATATTTATGATGTTATATGTTTAGAGCAGCCCTGTATCTTGTGTTTCCTGAAGCTTTTGATGTGTGGGAGATTTGAATGGTTGTTCACTTGGTGCAAAAAGACTTACAATATATTTTATATATTTCTAGAAACAGATGTATAAGCGTTTCCTGGGAGCGAAATGGTTCTTTCAAAATGACTTTTGGATGATACATGTGTAAGTGAATCAGACAGATATTGACTAAATGTCCTTGCAACACAAGACAAATTGACCAGACATATGAAGGGTTTTACCGAACCCCAGCATTTGATATCATACCCCAATGACATTAGGTTGCTGATTTCCAGCTACAGGCTGAAAGGTGGAAAGTTTGCTTGGAAATGTTTTAGTGGAGAAATGAGAAGGCTGAAAGGCAAGGAGTGAGCTCTGAGGCAAGGATAAGCTTCCAACTGTTTTCTTCAAAGCCATGTAGATATTAAGAAAAAAAAAATCTGAGTCATATGTGCTGATTTCCCTCCATTCTGGTAAGAGAGCATGAAGGAGAGCCAATTGCCTTAAGACCAAAGGCAGAGATCCAGTCAGATTCTGTTCAAAGGACTTTGAGAAAAAAACTTGACCCTCTGAAAATGGAATAAATCCAACAATGAATTTCATAGTGTTTTACAGAATGAGAATCCCTCTCTGTCTGAACCATCATATTATTCTTGTCTGGTTTTACTGACTGGGGTTCCGCCTTGAATGGATGCTTTGATTCACTTGACACTGATACTTTTTCAAGCTCTCTTGTTTACTTGTAGCAACTTGGGTAATTACCAAAGAGCGATGGCAACTTTCTTGTATTATATCTCTGGGATTCCTATCAGTTGAGGAATGTATTTGAGCATCCCACCCAGGCTCTCATGGGCCTTGGTGACCAATTCTTAGGCTTGATTAGGGAAAGTTGGAGAGAGGTTAAGGCAAGTGGTTCCCAAGGTGCTGGTGGAGATGATTGGACATGCCACCTTAAGACTGGTCTTAAATGGAACTAGAGTAACACTTGATTCTGAAGTGAGTATTAATGAGTGTCCTTGAAACCTGAGAATTTTGAGGGGAACATGCTACAAGTGCGAGGCTCAACATCACCTGCTTGGATAATACTCATTGCCACCTTTAAGCTGTGCCCATTGTCAGCCATGTTGTTAAAGCCTGTTTTGGCTTGCAGCACCCAGATTGGTAATATAGGTCTAAGAACTACAGGGTGACTCCTGATATTTCCAATTTAATCTGTTGTAGCTTGCCCAAGGAATTATATTTATGCCAATGGTGGGACTTAGAGGATTGGGAACTCAAATATACAAGTTAAGTATTTGTTTCAATATAGCCATGTCAGTCTTCTGGAGACAAAACCATCTCTTCTGTCCCTGACTAAGGTCGTCAACCTGTTCCTCAGAGTTTACACCACTCAATAGCATTTGAAAAGCACAACATTGTTAATTTTGATGGACTTTTCTTAAAACCTGATAAGTCTGGAGGTGGTGGCTGTGGTATTGAGTTGATGGGGTCCTTGACTTCCAATACTGGACCGAAATGATTGACACCTGTTAATTTGGAGAATATAAATGTGTCATTATCATGAATTGGCTGCTGAGTAATTGATAGCTTCTATTCGACCCTTTCTTGTCTTCGGTAAACACATTCTCTGGTTGACCCAATCTGAGCATGACTGAGAAATAGGTGGCTTGTCCTTCAAGGTCTCCAACCAGGAAAACTATTCTCATATTAAATTAGTTTGTTGATCTCTGATGAAAGAGAGAAAAACCCATTGCCTTGGTAGGGATTAGTAGATCCGAGCAATGGTTGGTCACTCAAAACACCGCGCTGTGCTGAATTCTCCCCAACCTGATCTCACCAAGTCACATGGCCACAGCAGAAGGTGAACAGTGGAAAAGATAGGAACACCATGCACATAACCCTTCTTTCATTCCAAAGACACAACTTTCTTGGACAAGGCTAATACCTTATTTTATTGTCTGTTTTAACAGAGCCTGTTGAAGGACCCAAAAGCTAGAACAAGAACCAATGAAACCTCCTCTCATCTCCACTGTTATTTTTAAGGGAGGCTTTAATCTGTGCATGATAGGACGATAGGATGGTGCTGAGTTCTGGTGCAGGAAGCAGACTGTGCTAAGGATTTATAGATAGATCAAAGGGTGGGAGATGAGCTCATGTTGCCCAGGAAACACATTTCAAAAGGAAGACTCCTTCAGTATTTCTTCTGGTTGTCTTCGTTTTAATAATGAGGAAGCTGACCAGGGAAAGATGATTTAGAGCTTTTTTTTTTTCCTCCAAAAAATATAGGAGAACATGGTTTTGTGGTTGTAACAATTTTATTTACCAAATCTTTATAATAAATCTTGTCTTCTATTTCATCTTCCCATCTCCCTGATCTATTTTCCAGTTTGTAAACTGAATAGCAAATAATATGAGAGGCATAAGCCCTCATGTGACACATAAATAGCTGATTAGAAATGACATTTCAAGAACAGTGTAATCCTCTGGAAAGTTGGTTTCAAAGATCTAAGCTAAATCACATGGTGCACTGGCCATGTTTCATCAGGCCATTATATCTCATGACTAAATGCTCTTCACATGCAGTCTTCCCCTAAATGTTCAATGGAGTATTTGATTTTATCAAACTTACAATATACAATGTGGTCCTTAGAATGTCCTGGAACCAGAAAGGCTGGCTTGGAGTCCTGACTTCACTCCTTACCAGTTGTATGACCTGGGCTGAGTTACCTCACTTTGCTCTTGTAAAATGAAGACAGTCTTTGGTCATTCACGGAGTAGACACTGTTGAGTAAGGTAGTGTAAGCAAGCACTGAATGCTAAGTATTTAGAGAGTGTGCTTAGCACACAGTCAGTGACAATTATTACAAATAATTAGTGAATGCTTGCTGTATACAAGACCTTGTGTCAGGTACAGAACTAAACTCTCTGAAGTGTCAATGACTGTCTTGAAAAAATAATAAGGCTTCCCTTGCTACTGTTGACCTGCTCAGCTAGTAAAGCAGAAAACTGGATGAAAGTCTTCTAATATTTATAACAAAATAAAGCTAAATTCACGAATGAAGAAAGTTCTATGGGCACAATGTTTGCAACATCTGCAAAAGTTTTGAGTTAATTAAATATTCCGTGGGTGCCCTTTTAAGTGACTAATTTTGGTGTCAAAATTACTGTTTGTTTCTGGTGGCATGAAGTTCCATACCTAACTCTCTTCCAAAGGTACATCTGTCTCTCTTTTTTGTGTGTCCATATGTTCTTTTCTCAGTGATGCTTGCATTAAGATGATGCTTTTTACAAAATTGGACTTGTAATAGATGATGGAATGAGAGATTGGGCACAAAACAAAATTAGGCTCATTTTTGGTGCATTCAAGTGCTAGTTACTGCCCCAAATGGTAAATTACAAAAAATGATTGTGGTGCCCTGAAGAGTTGATGGATTTCCTTCCTCAAATTGCTAGACAGTTACATGACTGAGGGTGATTTTCCTAGTGTTAAAACTGTTCCCTGGGGGTAATTTTAGGCATCTTGGGAAGCTGCATTAACTACTTTTGGCCACTAGACAGCCATTACTAAATGGGCACTTAAGTGTTCATATGACCATAAAATGGTACCATGGTAAAAATAATTAGCAAAAAATTTTGGGGTGATAAAACCCTGGGAAGTTTTACTGGAAGATGTGTTCTGACTATATAATTATCTTGAAAATGAACCTTTCCAAAGATAAAACTTGTAGGTCAGAAATGGCTGGATGCTGCTGCTGATCTTTACAACCCCTGCCAGAAAATCAGGCTTTATAGATTTCAAAGGCGTTTTGTGAGCATTAGCACATTGGCTATTCACAGCAATGCTGTCAACTGGTGAGGGGGTTTAGAATGTTGCTTATAAGCAGAAGGCTGAAGGACTTTATAAGAAGACTGGCAGATTTAGAATCAAGAAAAGCTGAGCTCTGATTGGACTCAACTGCTTCCTACTCATGTGGCCTTAGGCAGTTCATTTTCTCTCTTTTGGACTCAGTTTTATTGTTTGTAGAACAATGGGATTGGATTAGACCAGCAACGGCACATTCTTGGCAAGTATGCCACATTTATCTCAACCTGTACCCTTAAGAGGTATTGCTATAATTGGTCAGGCATGTTTTCAGGTTGAGCATCAGAAAACCCAAATCAACTTCACCTCTTACCAAAGGTCAACAACAATATCGACCTATCATGTAGGTTATGTGAGATGCTAAATTGAGACACAGAATGAAGTTGGTCATGCTCAGGTAATTATGGGTTGAATTTTCTCACTTTTTAAAATGAATTCAAATACTCTGCATTATTCCACCAGAGGCAGAATAGATAGTGGTCAAGGGGGTGGATCCTGTGTTCAAATTGCAGCTTTACCTTATTACCTGGTCACTTAACCTCTCTGTGCCTCTGTTTCTACCTCATAGGATGATTGGGAGGTTAGGCTGTGTAAAATATTTAAGACAATGACCGAAATATCTCTAAATGTTTAGTAAATGCTACCAATTAATATCTAACACCTATTTTTTTTCTGGTGGGTAGTTAAGAGTTAATGAAGAAAACATTACTTCCAATAACTGCAACCCTTTCAAAGTGTTCAGGCGTGGCTGATCACCTTGCATCCAAGAAGCCCCATTCTAAAAGTAGCTCTCACAACACACTGAGATTTCATTAGTGGCTATTAACTGACAGGATTCTTGAAAATGCTTCTGTTTTATTTTTGGAAAGCAAACTTCTGGTGTAGTCTTGTTTGTATAATCCCTTCCCTCAAATCCTGCACCTTAGTCACATTCAAGGCTGGCATTCATAGATTTTCATCCCACTCTGAAATGT